>NC_081382.1:20217366-20546116 GCF_030684315.1 Stegostoma tigrinum
AACGAATTTAGATACACATATTCATCAATTGAAGCCTTCTAATGAATTACAGATTTAACAGCGTCTTGGGTTTGTTTAGTACATCCTCATCAATGGTGTGAATCTTTGATCTTTTACTTATAAATTCTGTGTCTGATGCTACCTCTCTCACTAACACCTGAAGAAGGACTGAGGCTCCGAAGCTTGTGCGATTTCTGGCATTTTGGTAAGGCAAATCAGTACAGGGAGTTTGCTTGTGAGGCTTGTGTTTTCAAATAAACCGGCTGGACAATGGAGGAGGGTAACTTCATCCCCCCATCGCTCTCTCTGAAGGAGGGTCTAGGCCCGAAACGTCAGCTTTTGTGCTCCTGAGATGCTGCCTGGCCTGCTGTGTTCATCCAGCTCCACACTTTGTTATCTTGGATTCTCCAGCATCTGCAGTTCCCATTATCACGGACTACAACTGATGTTGTGTCATTTCTGACCTTGTCCGCCCCAGCCTTTTCTGCACGCTTAACAATAAACATGTGGACTAATGCCCATATCTTTACTTTTAAAGTTCCTTCCTTTCCTTTTTTTTCTCTTTTATTCCTTATATGCTTGTGTATCCATATGTGTTGAAACAATCATTTGCTGAGTTTGAGTACTTAAATACATCACATATTTGTTCTGAAATCTAATGAGAGTTTATTGCAGATCATTTCAAAGTTGCGCTTCACAAACAAAGGGCTTGGGGGAACAGGCAATAGCTTATTTCAAAAAGAAGAGAAGGGACATTCTTTAAAAAAAACCCTGCTCATGGACAAATGAGGAGGACCAAAATAAAGGAATTTGAATGACCTTTCTCTCCAGTCTGTAACAATGGCATTGAGTTTTTATTGCCTTATGCAGTTAAATGGTAACTATTTGGCCATGGTTGAAAAAATGTAGTGAAATAATGTACTGGCATTGTCTGAGAATTGTTTGAGAACAAAGGCAGTAGTCTTACGGTGCTCTGTACCCTTGCACTATTTCACAGTATCCCAGCAGATATAGATTTATAGCAGTATACGTTTTAGTGCTGGAAATCCTTTTGATTTTATTTATTTAGAAGACAACATTTGAGAATACACAAACTAAAATGTGAAATCAATACTTCAAACTGTGTATTTTCCATGATCACAACTTCAGTAAAGAGCTAATCAACAAGACAGTTTCAGTGCTAAATCTCCTTAGCGAAGTTCTCAAACAATATCTGGAAATTTTAGTTGCAATTGTACACATATGTATGATTACACCAGCTGTAAGGCACTGGACAGATTTTTTAAAAATATTGAGACAAAACCATTGGTAATATTTTTGTTATTTGCTTTCTCTTAACCCCTTCCTTGCTTTCATTCCGTGAACTTGTAGCAAACTATTTGTCAAGCCATGTGTGACAAAATCATCACTGTCATCTTTTGTGATTCTCAATGTCTCTTTCCTTTTTGCATTTTTTAAAAATTGTGTCCAATCTAAGTGTCCTTATTGTCAGAGGCTCTACAATATCAAAAGGTTGTACAGTTTTTGCAAGCAATGGCCCTAGTGGTTTTGTCAGATACTTGCAAGGGATAAAAATAACAAAACATTCTCAACTAGCTAATGTCACATTTATATGGTTTTTGAGGGCAAAGGGCAGGAGGGAAAGAAGACAACAAAAATCAGAGTCTGTTGCTTTGTAATGCCCTTCAGGTTCAGGTGTCTGAATTTATTCTTGCTGATGAGTCACTTAGCAAGTTGTCTGCATATGATGGTTTAATAGACAGTGTTCTCTATTGCATGAGGTATAGGCTTATTCGATGCCTGATCCACTTATAACTGCTGTATTCATTGGCCGCTAAGCATGCTAATAATTTACGTTGTAATGTGAAGAAAGGTCCATAAAAATTTAACATTTTGGTTGTTTTGAAATTGAACCACCATGATAAAAACAGCGGCCACGATAGCACATTAATTTAATAGAATAAGGAAGAACATCACATAATCTAAAGAATGTACCCTATGGAGTGCATTCTACTTTTTGTTGCTTTTTTTGCTTTTTTTTCATTGCCTGCCATTTTTCTACTGCAAGTAAAAAACAGCTTTGTTTTCTGTAAATGCCACGAATGCATGATTTGACTTTCTAAAGACTGCATTTAAATCACACAGTCTGCATGAGCAGAAAGCCACCAAGACAGCGAAGGGCAGTTACTGAAATGGATAATGTGGTGTGATGGTCTCTTAATTATTACCAATAACAAAGCATGCTGAAAATCACGGTGGGTCAGGCAAAATTTGTGGAGAGAGAGCAAGCTAATGTTTTGAGTCTGAAGAGTCATCTGGGCTCAAAACATCACTTCCCTTTATCTCCATGAATGCTGCCTGACCCACTGTGATTTTAAGCACTTCTTGTCTTCAGTACAGATTCCAGCACCTGCAGTATTTTGCTCTTCTTAATCATTACAACTGTTTGTGAAGAATAAAGTACTACTGACAGTAATAATTACAGGCAGCAGTTCAGGGATAATATTTACCAGAGCTACGGAAGGAATAAACAAGCATAAAAGCAACAATGCCACTTATCAAGAACTAGAATGCTTGCTGCAATTTTGTTGCAACTCAATCCTAAAATATTCAAGATGTCATAATGTGATTGGCATTTGGACCTTATCCATACTATTTAGTATTGCGGGTGTACAAGGCAGCACAGATTTAATAAAAGAATAAGTTATTTGTTGGCACATCTGGTTTTTGTTCATTATTACAAGAACATGAAATAGAACAAAGCATGGATGCCTAAAATTTACGCAGACATCTATTCAACTAGTTGGGCAATATAAACAATAGAAAATACTGCTATTCATTCACCATAAACTGGCTTCATCCAACTACCTTGTTATCTACATACACAATATCCATATACCAGCTACGGGCATGTTAGCTATTACTTTGATTGCTGATCCTGGCACAATTTTTCAATACATTCTTGTCAGCCAAATGGAACATTTGCACCCTTGTTTCTTGTAGCTGTTCACGTTTTCCACACTTCTGTTGATTTCCACAGCCTAAAATAGCAACATAGGTTCGAAGTTGCAACATTTCTTCTTTTAAAGCATTAATCTTATGAATATTTTATAATGGTCCCTTTGTTTAAGGCGCCAGTCGTCAATGAATGGTATATGCATGAAGCATTCGGTTAGTAATTCTTTCTTCACTGTCTAAGTAGTTTGAATCAAGCAGAATGCTGATGATACTGCACAGTTCATTAAATCAAATTCAGGTATTGTAATAAAATTTTTGCTTTATTTTCATGCCTATTATTCAGATTAGTGCTACCACTGAGATCACATGTAAGTGTGGCATAGAGGTTTCTTATAAGTGAGGAAAAATCACACAAACTTTAAATTATGATTTGTAGCGAGATTGCACGCACAATTTTAACAACAACAGATAACTGTATCCCAAAATTCACTCATCTTTCACAGGCAAAATCTTAATTAGATTTGTCCTATTTCCTTGTATAAAAAGAACCATAGTCTATCTAAAGGAACAACTGTGCAATTGTTCACTTATGTTCACCATTGGACCCTTCAAAAGAAAAGTCTACAAAATCACATTCCTGCATTTAACACGTTCTTTGCCTATGTGCCTGTCTCATGTTGGAATGCAGACTTTTATTTTTGTGAGACCCAATTTGAACCAAAAAAGGTCAGAGTAAGCAAAGATGCATCTCCTACTGAACCTGTGAGAGGGAACAAGGTGGGTTTTTAAGAACAAGGGAAATGTGACTCGAGCAATTATTGTACTTTTACAGAGTCTATTATAGAACATTATACCTGCTGATTTTAAAACCTGTGGCCATTTCCCCTTTCTCCACTGCCTTCTGATGTCAAGAATATTGCAATCAGTCTCTTCCATACATGCACAGTCACTTGCAGCTGATGAAATGATAACCAGCAATGTTAGTTCTCAACTTAAATTAATTTGCCACACATAAGTTGGTTATAGGAGGAAACAAGATCAACAATAAATTTAATATCACTGAAAAAATTGCAATTAGGTAATTAAATGAGTATTATACGATCTGATGCCTTTTGTGGTTTTATATATGTAAATGCACAGATCCTATATCAGATAGTTGGGTTCTGATGAATCAGATATTTTGAAGGCTGTTCACAATATTAACTATTTATCTGGCTATAAAAGTCACACATACACACTGAGTTCTGTGTGTCCTGATGATGCTGTAGATCACACAGCTGACTCCATTGCACACACAGTGCAACTAAAGGAGAGGTGGTACTTTTATATCAGAATATCACATGTTGCTGTGCTGTCTTAAAGCTACACGGCCTGTGTGGTCTGAAAACTATGCCATAATACAACACTATCCATGTGTTATTAGCTATGATATTACAACAAAATGCTATGCTACATTAGAATGATTATTTTGGCTTTAAACTTACTTGATACATCATTACCAACTCACATTTCTACCGTTAAACCAATAACATATTATAAAATATTAAACTATCAACTTGAGAAGTTGAGGTTCATACGCTCTGTTGGGTCTTTGGCTGCCCACAGGGCTCAATAATAATGTGGGTTATGAAATATTGTGGCTGGTGAACTTCACATTAACCAGTACTGTCACCAAAACAGATGTTGACTTCCATGGAGTAACTTTCAGTAATCAAATCAGCACCATTAATCCTTCATTGAAAATGATAGGATTTACTTCACACAAGAAGGCGCAGCGGCTAAGTTATCAATTGAAGAGCCATATTGGACTCATCATGATGATGTATATCATTCTCAAAATGCTAACTCTCCACAGATGCTGATGGACCTACTGAATTTCTCCAGAATTTTCTATTTTTATTTCTGGTCTTCTTTATTTGACAAAACAATTAAATCTGAAATGGAATATAATGTGAATTCCTGATGAATTTTCCAACTGGTCAATTGATCAGTGTGCTAGCTGTTGTGCTACGAGATATTGCAAAGCAGAATGAGTTAATCTCTGGTGGGATGGCAATATAGAATATTCAGTTGGTTTCAGCATCATCGGACCGGAGTTTCTGCTCCTGATCACTAGACAATTATTTTTGCTGGGAATGATACAGGTCTGGGGACATCAGGTGAAGAGCAGTTTGGATTCTGCTGCAATTTCTAACACTTGTATTTCGTTCGAAGCCATCAGCTGGAACTACCTTGGTCCATTCTTCTTATCATATTGAACACGGCATCTCCAGCCATTTGTAACTAAGGAGGAGAGTAGAACATGGCATCTCACTTGCAGGTTCATACTTTAAATAGGTGAAACTCTGTGCTCTGCATAGGACAACTCCATAGACTCAATCACAATTGGGAATTCAATAGAAAAGGAGTCACAATCCATATTCCTGTGTCTCATAATTAATGACACACATTATAGCACCACTAGGAAAGCTCATATTTAGTATCAATGCACACAGGAAAAAGATCACATCCAAGTCTGGGCTACGCACTTCAGGATTGACATGACAGCTTTGTTAAAGGGACGGCAGAGATTGGGATGAAAGATTACATTTACATCGGCTGGAGAAGCTGGGATTGTACTTGTCGTATGTTGTGGTTTGCTGACCATAGGCGGCTTGTGGAGCTTCAAGATGATTACCCAACTTTATGCCTTTACTTCATGCTTACAAGAGCATTGCTTTTAATGATTATTCTAAAGAAGAATGATTGTTATGACATTTCTGAGCGAAAGTATTAACAGTTCGATTGTATAGGTAGATTTGTAAAGTGGACCCATGCTCACCAGAGCAGGACAGAGTTTGTTCAAACTCATTTCACAGTTGGTAAACAGAGGAGATATTCAACTCCTTATTTGAGGCTGCACTTGAAGCTGGAGTAGAAAGCCACTGCATGAGGTGTGATATATTAATGATTATTTGGGACAATCTGTATCCTGGCACAGCCACAGCGGTTCAGGCTTCAATGCCATAATATCAGTTGTGATAATTACTCCACTAAAGCTTACAATTTCATGCCATAATGATTTTACTGCAGGTCACAAATGGATAATAAATGATAATTAAATTTTACTCCGTAAAAAATACGGCAGTTTCTTGAAGTCATGCATGCCACTCATGTGTGCTGAACAAGCTGCAATGTTGGTAATTAGAGGCTGGTTTTAAAGGATTAGGCAACTGAGTCTCTTGGCAAAAATAAGGAAAGGTCCCAGCAGCTGGTCCTTTGAGGCATGGCACCCTGGCAACAATTTTCACCTCCCATCCATTTTCCAGCTGCTGATCTTCCCAGCTGGATCTGCGGAGGGTTGAAGGAAGTCACACCCAGAGCGTACTAATGCAAACCTTACACAAACCAGACAAGCAGGACAGGATGGCTACTTTACAGACAAAACCTCCAACAAATATTCAATGCACCTGAACAATTCATCTGGCTGCTTTCCAACTCCTGTGACATCTGAACTTACACCAATGAGAAAATACGTGGGAGAATCTGCGCACAAAACTGAAGTATGTATTAAATATTGCCCAAGTTATCATGTAATCAGCTTTTTTAAAAAAGTCTAGATATACTGAGAAAAACAGCAGTGAAATAAGAACGGCACAAAATTCAGTTGACCATTGGTCAAATATAATTCATATGTTATTTAATTTTCTTCAGCTTAAATCATGATTATTTGTGTGTTAATCTATTTCAATAACGGAAATGATGCCATAAGTACTGAACTGTGCACTATAACGGCCAATTCTTTACATTTAAATCTGGAAATCTGCACCTCTTGAATTATTTCAGAGATAGCAGGAACTGCAGAATCTGAGAGAACAAGGTGTAGAGCTGGATGAACACAGCAGGCCAAGCAGCTTCAGAGGAGGAGGAAGGCTGACGTTTTGGGCCTAGATCCTTCTTCAGACATGAAGAAGGGTCTACCTAAAACATCAGCCTTCCTGTTCCTCTGATGCTGCTTGGCCTGCTGTGTTCATCCAGCTTTACTCCTTGTTACCTCTCAAATTATGTTGTTTTGGAGCTTTGTTTGTGCAAAATTAACTGAAGGTGTAGCCAAGTAATAACTGCATGAGTCAAATGACCTCAAATAACTCAAAAATTACGAAGTCCATATTTAAAAGCTCTTAGGATTACAGTTGCCACATAGACTTAATACATCTTTAGTAATGTTCATCATGTGAGTAACATGAAAATGCTTTGTCATTGTTCTACAACAAAACAAAATATGTCGCTGTTACCACCTGAATTCCAAGATTGCTACCAGTTTGGTTACTGTTTATTTGGCTGCAAAATATTTTGGGACGGTTTTCGAACATGAGGGGTATTCTCCAAATATGAGGTTACTTTTCTTTTCTGCTACCATTAGGAACGTGACTAAATCAGAAGGTTAAGTTCAAGAATTAATATTGTCATAATCTGTGATAAATATTGTATTGTATTAGGCTGGAATGAAATGGCCACCTTTTATCTAATAGAATTTATCAAATTAAGTTTCCTGCCATTGGTAGCAGAGATAAGAAAACTTTTAATCACAATTTTCCAAGAATGTTAAGAATACAGTAATATCAGTCCTGAAGTCATATTCAAGTAATATTTTCCAAAGTACGGCAATATTAAAAGGGAAACAAACCAGCCTTTTATAATCATATAAGTTCTGAGGAAGTCATATTAGACTCAAAATGTGAATCGTGTTTGACCTGCTGAGCATTTCTAGCACTTTCTGTTTTTATTGCAGTAATACTACATTTAACCTTCTCATTCCTCATTTACAAACATTAAATGCCAAGAAAGAAAGTTACAATATAGAACACAGAACATAGAAAAGTACAGCACAGTACAGGCCCTTCGGCCCACAATGTTGTGCCGTGGAATAATCCTAATCCAAAAATAAAATAACCTAACCTACATTCCCCTCAATTCACTGCTGTCCATGTGCATGTCCAGCAGTCGCTTAAATGTCACTAATGACTCTGCTTCCACGACTACCACTGGTAAACTATTCCATGCGCTCACAACTCTCTGGGTGAAGAACCTCCCTCTGACGTCTCCTCTATACCTTCCTCCTAACACCTTAAAACTATGACCCCTCGCGGCAGTCAATCCTGCCCTGTGGAAAAGTCTCTGGCTATCGACTCTATCCATGTCTCTCATTACCTTGTACACCTATAAGGAACCACAGTGAGATATCGTTATGAGGGAAACATAGGAATAATGCAGCAAAAGGATGAATTAAGGCCAATGTGGAATCAGAGTTGAAATAAAGAGAGGGAACAAAAGATTGAATCAAGAGGGAAAAATAGACAAAAAAAAAAACAAGCATGTGAGGTGCGGAAGGCTGATGAGAGAGATTCACATATTGTGCACTGGGAAAGGTGGCCATGGATTTGGCAAGTGACAATGTATTCTAAGACTTTGGAAAGTGAAGTAGGGTCGGAGATGGGGTGGTGGTGTCTAAGGCAGCTGGGTTAAGATTTGATTTTGAGAAGATAGATGAGGGCGGGATGGTGGCTCAGTGGTTAGCACTGGTGCCATACCTAGGTTCAATTCCATCCTCGGGTGACTGTTGGTGTGGAGTGCGCACATTCTCCCTGTGTCTGAGTGGGTTTCTGTCAGCTGCTCTGATTTCCTCCCACAGTCCAAAGATGTGCAGGTTAGGTGGACTGGCTATGCTAAATTGTTCATAGTGTCCAGGGATTTTCAAGCTGAGTGAGTCAGCATTGGGAAATGCAGGGTTCCAGCAATAGGGTGGGGGGGGGAGGTGGTGTCTGGTTGGGATACTCTTCAGAGAGTCAGTGTGGACTCAATAGACTGAATGGCTTGCTTCCACATTGTAGGTATTCTATGATTGCAGATTTGAAACAGGGTTTGAAAGGTTTGGCAAGATGTGTGTGAAGAATGATACAAGTAATTTAAAGAAATAGCCTTATCTGTGACTGATACACTGGGAATACTGAGGCCAAATGAGGTTCCAAGGTCAAAGGGACGACTATGAATATAGTTTGGGCAGTTTACAAAGAGGAAGAGAGCAGCACAGAAAGACAGTGAGCGCAGAGGAGAAAGAACATGCTGAATTAAGATGACTAAATCACCTAGGATGTGACAGGCCAGTTGGTGTACAGGCAGAGAGAAGTAGGCAGTAATATTAGGACAGTGACAATATTTTGATGCTTTTGAATAGGTGGTATAGGATGAGATCATCAATATGAGGTGAGAGGGATGAAACACAGTGAGATGCTCAGAGTGGGTGAAACTGCAAGAGGAATTGAGGTTCAGTTTTAATTTGGTTGAAAGAGCCACACCACCGTTTTAATGGTTTGGGGCAAGTCACACGGTGAAAGGTTTATCTAGGCAGGGACACTTCAGTTTAGAGAAAGATGTCATTACCCATTTGGTAGGTTCCATCAGGGCTATAAAATTGACGCAATGTCACACAAAAAGTTCAGATTTGGCTTTGATCACAATCAACAACATTTTGGAGAGAGATGCAAAGAGAGCAGTCAGAGTGTGGCCATTGTGAACTTCCCACAACAGCACCAGAGTTGTGAGTCAGGCAACAAGGTGTTTGGCTAGATCATTCCCTAGCTTGCATTCTGGCTACAATAGGGGAGTTTGGACTATAATGCTTTTGATGAGATAGCTATGAATACCTTGATGGCCTCTTCAGAGAAAGCCTGGGGAGACAGTGGGAAACTGAGGGAATTTCTAAGAGACAGTCAATCTTGGGCCGGTGGCAAGACAGCAAGACGGTCAAAGTGTATTGAAGGGTTTAATGAAACAAAGATTACAGTAATGAAGAAGCCCATCGGGTCTATTTACATTCCAACGTCATAGAGTCACAGCCATAGAGTCATACAACATGGAAACAGACCCTTCAGTCCAACTGGACTATGCCAAACATAATCCCAAACTAAATGAGTCCCAACTGCCTCTTGCGACACATATCTCTCCAAACCTTTCCTATTTGTGTACTTATCCAAATGTCTTTTAAACTTTTTAATTGTGCCTACATCCACCATTTCCTCAGGAAGTTCATTCCACATCAGAGCCACCCTCTGTGCACAAAACAAAACTGCCCTGGTGTCTTTTTTAGTAAAGAATAGAATACATTACTTTATTGTGAGAGGAGCATCATAGTTACCTTGCTCCTCTAGAGGTCCAGAGGCCTGGACTAATAACAGTGAGAAAAACTAATCCCACTGAAAGGAAAATGGAATAAAACACTTGCTTCTGTGACCCTACAATTGATTTATTGTTGTATAAATCCAAATGGCTCAATAATATCACTTTGAGATCCAGCATTCTTATCCAGTTTGGTCATGAAATACAGCAAGGTAGTCTCCTGTGTCATGATCACTATTTATCCTTCAATTTAAATAGAATAGCTGTCATTACCCTTTTGCTATTTTTAGTAGCTTGCACTGGGTGCAAGAGATGCCACATTTCCTTCACCACAATCGTGGCTACACTTCGAAAAGTGTTTGATGAGTCCTACTTAAATAAAAACCATCTCTTTCCACATGTGAAATTAGTCTCACATCAAATTTGCTGGCACTTTGCTACACTTTGGCATGACCTGTCAAATCACTCACTGCATTGAACCTGCTGCAAAGAAGCAAAAAACAAAAGGACTTACACAGCACGGGCCGCAGGGATTCAAGAGGAAAGCCCAGCACGTTCTTCTCATTGTGAACCAGGATTGAACAGCCTTGTCAACAATACTGAATTAATTTCTCTTATAATTTCAAGTCTCACAATAAAGTAATGTATTCTATTCTTTACTAAAATGCTTGAAGCTAATACATAATAAAGAGAAGTGAGGTTCATCTCCCTCTGCTAAATCCTGACAATCCACTTCATCATAATCCTGGATAGCAGCAGTGGAATTATGTACTGTGAAGCATCAGGAATAGGTTCTAGGAATAGGCATTCAATCAGATATTATCAGTCCTGGTTGAATTACAGCCATTTAGAAATGTGAGATGTACAAAATACTTTCAATTTGTCAAGAGTGCTGCATGATAGAATTTCAATAACAACTGTATTTCAGCATCATTGATGCCCAGTGTTTCAATGTATCCTGTCTCATCATTGTAGCTTAACTTGTTGTTAAGTAGCGAACAAGTGATAATGTGTATTTCTTTTTTAGGTACCTGTAATTGCACAGGATGAAATTGCTTAGTTATATTTCAATCTTGGCTGAGCTAAAGCATTCTTTAAAAGAGACATGAAGGATTATTGTGACTATTAAGGAGGATGTTGTTGGAAAGGAAACATTTCCAGTGCATGTATTTAGCATAAAACAGTCAATGCTGCCAGGCTGTCACAATGCTTTATTTTTCAAAACTACAAATCCAGGATGTGGCCCACGCGTCTCTTGAACTCGTAACAAAACACCAGACTACAGTAATCTGTAGCAAAAACAAAGTTCCTGGAAAAGCTCAGCAGATCTGGCAGCATTCGTGAAGGCAAAACCAGAGTTAAGGTTTCAACCCAAAACGTTAACTCTGGTTTTCCCTTCACAGATGCTGCCAGACCTGCTGAGCTTTTCCAGAAACATTGTTTTTGTTCCTGATTTACAGCATCCACAGTTCTTCTGGTTTTTAATGCACTAACCAGTACCTGTCTGTCCATGGCAACATTGATTGGACAGTGGAAAAACAATGCAATATGGTTATTGCAATATGGGACATTTAGTGGAAACAGGGGAGATCCTCAACTCTTCTCCACAGTAAATAATATGAACAAAATCACATTTGCTGGAAATACACTTTTTGAAAGACTTACATGATAAAAGGCTGTTAGCATGATGTTAATGTGATGTAGAACATGGTTTTGAAATTTCATCTTAGCAATTCTTAGTAAAATTAGTAGAAAGTGATTTAACTGAACCGATTCAACTAAAAGTGATTTATCTACAAAGAAACACTCTTGGGAAGGGCAAAATATAAGTAAAATACTTTGCCAGGCATTTGTGCCGATTAAAAACTAGGCAGTGGAATTTTGTGCAATCAGGGAGACTCTGTTGACCTTTAAAGTAGAGAGTGGGACCCAAATGTGGAAGTCAATTTCCAGCCAAAACCAAAACCATTCTCTCCAATAAGGGAAAGGGGTCAGGAGATGATTCATATGAATCATGAATCTGCTGGTCCATTTAAAATTAAGTTGAAAGTTTAAACTGATTTTTTTTTGCTGCAAGTGCTTGAATCCATAGAATGAGGGTCATGAATTTATGAAAACTCAGAGATTTTTGAAGGTCTCCTAAAAAGGTCAGCTCTGCTCTGCATTCAACTTTTGAAGACTAAAAGTTTACTTCACAGATGGAAGTATATGCCAGACCGTAATGGAAAGGTATGTTTTGAAAGACAATAATAGTGTGATCCCTCAGGATTATCTCTAGCCTCAGGCAGCCAAGTGATAGACAAAACTGTCTCTGTGGGTGAAGGATGTTTCGCAAAGGAAGTATGTTGAAAAAACTGCCTCATACAAGCAATTGAGGTTGGACAGCAGCAACAATGTGCAGCTGGAGGGAGAATGTCAAGATAGTTGTTGGCAGAGTCACCTGGGAGGAGGAGATATCACAGTGAAAGAAGTGTGGATGGTCTCCAAAGAAGTAATCACGACATGACCAACTGGAGAGATCTGTGGCGAAGGAAGATCTCCTCCCACAATTAACCACCCTACGCCAAACCTATCACAGTGAAGAGTCACAGATGTCCTCAATTTCAAAGCATCCACCTCCTTCGAGGCCATTGCACTGCTCCTCTGTGATATCTCTCAATCAGCCACCCAGCTGTCCACCCCCAATGTCACTTTTACACTCTCTGCTTCAGGGAATATATCTACTTCCCAACAGATTTAGTTTGGCAGCGAGCTACCTTTTGCCTCTATAACCGGCTTCCCACAAGGTCAAGGAGATTTGACAATTCAAAATCTCATTTAATCAAGGTAGCTCCAGCTAGTCAGGAAATTTTCTGACTGGAGCTAACTGTTTTGGTAGTCAAAGTCCAGCCCTAGGTTTAGATTATCAGCAATATTTCACCTCAGACCTTTTACAGTCTTCAAAGGGGGTGATCAACATGGTCTTTTAGCTGAGCTAAAACCAGATTCTGATAAGTGTTCTTTCCCGATGCATAATAAATAATTTTTAGTGCACAATAAGTATTAGAGTTTCTTCTTGTTTGTATTTTTTAGTGAGTTTGTAAATAAGATTTTAAAGAACACTTGTTTTACTTCTAAATATTAATACTTATGAAAACTGGCTGTGTGTTCGATTTCCAAGAGGACAGCAGTTGAAGACCTAGGTTCCCAGAAAGGATTCCTTTCAACTCATACACCACCCTGAATTGGAACAATATCACTATTCCTTCACTGCTGTTGGGACAAAATCCTAGGATTCTCTCTATGACAGCATGTCACATGTACCAATACCACATGGATTGAAGCAGTACAAGGTGGCAGTTCACCACGGCCTTCTGGAGTGTAATTAGGATTGGGCAAATCATGATGGCCTTGCAAACAATGTCCACACCTAATGAACAAATCAAAAAAAAATCCAAATTCCAAACATGAGCTCATAATCAGGGCTGACTTTTCAATGCAGCACAAGGCAATTAATTGATTATCACAGGTGCAATTAAACTGAAGCCCTGCTCAACTATTGAGGTTGATGCAAAATATTGTGGACCACAATTTAAAGAGGATTAGAGATGTTTTTAAGTTTGCACTGGCCAATGTCAAAATAGATTGACCAACGATTTATTCCAGCCCAGTTTGTGGAACTTTACCCAAACACGCTGCCATACGTGCTTATGAAACAACAGTGAACTCCCTTCCAAAAACAGTAATTGCTTCGGGAGATCCTGACAAAATGACAGATTCTACGTAAATGTGATGATTCCCTTTTTAAACAGAAAAGAGGAAATTTCTCCAATCTATTCAGGGCGAATGTGAGAAATTCAATATTTTCCTGATTCCAATGATCCTTGTTATTTAACTGATTTCTACAGTAATTTATACTAATTAGTTTGTACAATCAATATGGTGTTTTAAAGTTTAGACACGTTTGCATCAAGATGTGTGACACTTCCTGGCATGAAAGTCAAAGCAGGTACTTGGTAACTCGAGCTTCCCAATTGGTCCTCTGGGCCTCCATTTAGACAGCAGTCTCCACTATCTCAGGGCAGTCTCCATGGACAGTTACGCCCACAACCCCTAACCATGCAAGTTGGCATTGGGCATGCAACAACATCATCAGGTTATCATGGAACATCTCCATCTGACTTAGAATACAGTTCCTTCTTCAATACTGCACTTTGGAACGCACTGACACATAGGTACAGGCTCTCATCCCAATGAATGGAGTATGGTACTTCTCACAGGTCTTCGCTTGCTCTGAGAGTGTTCACTCACTCTGTGCCTACTTGGATGCTCACAGCAACTCTGCCTATCTTTTCCTTAGTGATTTCCACATATTTGCATCATTAAGAACTTAGAGTCTCAGTGCACTTCCATCCTCAAAAAAAAGGAGGGGGGGCATGGGGGCTCAGTGGTTAGCACTGCTGTCTCACAGGGCCAGGGACCTGGGTTCAATTCTTGTCTCAGACAAGTGTGTAGAGTTTGCACATTCTCTCCATGTCTGCATGGGTTTGCTCCAGTTTCCTCCCACAGTTCAAAGATACACAGGGTAGGTGGATTGGCCCTGCTAAATTGCCCATAGTGCTCAGGGGTGGTGAGGTTAGGTGTGTTAAACTTGGGAAATGTAGGGTTAGGGGAATGAGTCTGGGTGGGATGTTCTTCAGAGGGATGGTCTGGACTTGGGCTGAATTGCCTCTTTCCATACTGTAGGGTTTCAATGAATTCTATCTCAGCTTACCTTTTAGCACCACCACAAAGCCAGGAGGCTTGTCATGTCTTCCAGCAGAATCAGTAAAGAGGACAGTGAGTTATTTTGTGTCTCTGTACTACATCAATGTAATCTTTGTGGTAAAATCCAGCAGCTTATGCACTAAGCACACTACATATGCTGCAACCAAATTTCTGGAAGTTTAGGTTCTGCAGGGGGTGAAGTAAAAGGGTTGGATATCAGTCAGGGGGTACCTGATATCAGCTAGCTGCCCGATCTCAATTGCTCTAAGGGCAGGTAAGCTATGCAGCTCGATTCCTTTAGATTGTGTTACTATGACTGTCGATCAGACCGGCAGTGGTGTAATGTAAAAATATACTTACTAATGTACCCTGGTGCCTATGTGGCCTCAGAAATGTTTTCTCTTTTATTCCTTCTCACTACACATACTGTGAAGGGGTATTCATGGCTAAGAGTAAATATGATGCAGATGGTGGAAATGCTGAATGATCCCAGCCATGTTGAGAGCTTCCGCTACTGGTGGATGCAAAATAGCAAGTGCACAGTACCCTAGAGGTGCGCTGCATACATGAGGGAACAGTTGACAATTGCACGTGTTTTGCTAGAGCTCACACAGAGAAATTTTCAACGTAGAGCCCAGAAATTGCCACTCAGCAATTTTTGATAAGCTTGAGCCTAATATCCAGGTATGAGTCAGAATGAATTCCTTCAAAGTGCCTAGGAGAGTCATGGCATTCACATGACACATATATAAACAGGATATTTGACAAGGAGATAGTAGAAACTGCTGCTGTTGGAGTCTGAGATAAAAAAGGTGTGGAGCTGGATGAACACAGCAAGCCAGGCAGCATCAGAGGAGTAGGGGAAGGAATTGGGAATAGGGGATGGCATTCTTTCAGGAAGGAGGGTGAAAGGTGTTGTATTCTGGGTAGCTGTGAGAGTCGGTAGGCTTGAAATGGGTATTTGTTTAAATCTCTGGCAACCACCTGGAAACTGAGAGGTCTAGGAAGGAGAGAGCGGTAATAGAGAAGGTCCAGGTGAACTTAAGGTTGGGGTGGAAAGTGTTAGTGAAGTGGACGAACTGTTCAAGCTCCTTGTGGGAGCATGAGGTGGCACCGATACAGTCACTATTGTAACAGAAGAGGTGGGGGTTGGGGCCAGTGTAGGTACGAAACAGGGATTGTTCTACGTATCCTACAAAGAGGCAGGCATAGCTTGGGCCCATGCGGTTTCCTATAGCCAACCCCTTTGTCTGTAGGAAGTGGGACGAGTTGAAAGAGAAGTTGTTTAGGGTGAGGATGTTTTCCGCTAAGTGGATAAGGGTGTCAGTGGAGGGGGGCTGGTCGGACAGGAAGAAGTGGAGGGCTTTTAGGCCATCTGCACAGGGGATACAAGTATATAGAGACTGGACATCCATGGCGAAGACGAGGTGTTGGGGACCAGGGAATCAGAAGTTATGAAGGAGGTGGAGGATGTGGGTGGTGTCACAGACGCAGGCGGGGGGTTCCTGGGCTGGGGGGAGAAAATAGAGTCAAAATAAGTGGAGATAAGTTTGGTGGGACAGGGGCAGGCAGAGACAATGGGTCGACCAAGGCAGTCAGGTTTGTGGATTTTGGGAAGGAGATAGAAGCGGGCAGTGCGGGGTCGGGGAACGATGAGGTTGGAGGCTGTGGATGGATGGTCACCAGAGGTGATGAGGTTGCGGACAGTCTGGGAGATGATGTTTTGGTGGTCGGGGGTGGGGTCATGATCAAGGGGGTGGTAGGCCTCGGCAATGTAGAGATCAGTGCACCATTCTACAGCTGCGCTCCCTTGTCCACGGATTTTACAGCAAGGTTAGGGTTGAAGTAGAGGAAGCGGAGGGCTGGACATTCTGTGGGGGAGAGGTTGGGGTGGGTGAGAGGGATGGAGCGGTTGAGGCAATTAAAGTCATGACGGTAGTTGGAGATGAAGAGGTCAACTTCACTTCCAACTTACATGAATTTAAAATAGGAAAGAGCCCTAATTATGATATTGTACTGTCCTGATATTTTGCTTGCAGACAGCATCATGGTCTAGGACAAGGTAATATAACAGCAACATTAAAATAAATGTTCATAAAGGTACAGAAGAAAAACTAAGGAAGAATACTTGATGGATCAGATTTGTTTTCAATGAACAAGAAGATATTCATAGGACCCTGTTTCAAAATGAAATCTTTGTGCAGTTGTATGTCTAGAAGCTGAAATATTGTGATAGCTAATTTAGGGACAACAATATCTTAAACCATCCTTCCTATCTAACTTGAACAGAAAGAATTTCTGAACTATTTCTCACTACAAATTGTATTTGTTGGCAGTGGTTTATGCATTCAGTCAATCGAAGATATACATGGTTTCAAATTACACTTTCTAAATTGAAGACTTAAATAACTTGACGATAGTTGAAATTCCACCCTGGACTGGAAAGTTGTCCAGTCTAAGCAGGCAGTTTTCCAACTGTGATGATACTGTGGCTTTAAGAGGTGTATTTTGTCCTTTTTCTTTAATGAAGAAAGGCTGTGACATAGGTAGTGGGAAATCTGCTCCAAAGCTACTAGAGTGATCTGCTTGTCAGGCCTTGAGGATTTTTAAAAAATTGGAACAACAGAAACACAGTCTGAATGGGTGAGGTTAAGCTCCCAAAAAATCATGATTTTAATTTTAGTTTTTCAGAAGCAGTTGCTGGGTTCTTTCAGCTGGGTTTGGAAGCTCATGTGCATCTCTCCCTGCTACTCTTTCTCATAGTGTTTTCTCTTGATGATTTTTCTCCTGGACTGGAGGGTTGCATGCGAGACAATTTATTCTGATGCACTGACCTTTGCCAAGGGTGTGTTTATGGGATGTTATCATGTTGGAACAGTTACTGTTTAGCAGTTAAATAATCAATTATTCTGTTAAGTTTTCCAATAGTGTTGAGTTATTCCAACTTCTTCTTTCTTTTGTTGTATTTTAACTGTTTGTGTGAATAAAGTGTGTTTTTCTTCAAGACTGGTAGTTTGATCAATTGAATTGCATCTGGACTGCAATACCTGACACTTGCCTTTAAAATAAGCTAAGTTAGTGTCTAGTCTATCTTCTTAATATATTTCTAAAGCGTTTGATCTGGTTCATAATAGAAGGCACATCCCCTCCTGGCACATTGGTCCATACACATTAATCTTGTTATCATGCTCTTCTCTACAGATCGACCATAGTCCTAGCAAATGAAGTGAGTCAGATACAATGGGGAGATGGAGGCAGAAAATGAAGATAAACACATGAACTCAGTTGTCGTCAGATCAAATAATGATGACCATTATACATCAAATTTAAGGAGGTTATGATGTACACATACAAAACACTGTTTCAATCTCAACTAAAGCTTGTGTCCAATTCCGAGCACCATGTTCTGGAAGGAAGCAAGCTCTTTAGACAGGACGCAGAAAAGATTTATAAGAATGATCCCACTTATGAAAAGCTTCCATTTGTGGAAAAATTAGAGAGGCAGGGGCTGCTTTCCTGAGAGGAAAAAGATTCATAGGAGCTATGGTTGAGGTATTCAAAATTGAGAGAGGTTTAGGCAAAGTATATAGATAGAAACTCAAGACACGGGTTCAAGTCCCACCTGCTCCAGAGTTGTGTAATTATATCTGCAAAACAGGCTGATTAGAAAACATCCCAGAAATTAATTCCATTGATGGACGGGTTGAGAACTAGACAGCATGAATTTAAAATGATTGGCAAGGAAGCCAAATGAAACGTGGAAAAAAAACTTTTTTTATTCAGTGAGTCGTTAAGATTTGGAACGCATTATCTAGAATGTCGTGGAGGCAGATTCAGTTGTGGCTATTGTCCGCCATTTAATAATTGTATGAATATAAAATTAGACGGCTGCAGGAAAAGAGCATGTGACTAACTAAATTGCTCTTGTCAACAGCCAGCACTTACTTGATGGGCCAAATGACAATCCACTCTGAAATTCTTCTGTGATTCAAAAATACCTGTTATTGACTATATTTTTATTTGTGATAGAGAGGTTCCATCATTGTATGTTGCTTTTGCACTGATGGCCAAATGGCCTCATGCTAATAAAAATAATGATTAAAATAAATCTGTTTCAAGCATATTCTTTGGGATATGAAACTAT
Organism: Stegostoma tigrinum; assembly: GCF_030684315.1. NCBI lineage: Eukaryota > Metazoa > Chordata > Chondrichthyes > Orectolobiformes > Stegostomatidae > Stegostoma > Stegostoma tigrinum. The sequence goes on from NC_081382.1 coordinate 20,236,370, forward strand.
ACTATGTATCAAGCTTTAAGGGAATATTTTCAATGTTACACATTGTAATTTACATTTTTAAAATAAATCAAGTGTATTTTGTCATAATGAAAGAAAATGAAGCCTAATAATTCATTAAAAAAAACCTGTTCTTTCTTCCATTAAACTGTTATTGTCAGTCACAAGTGGGAAATGTACACTTAGAAACTACCCTGAGGTCTGTTCTTCTGCTTTTGATTTGCTGTAGCAATTTTTTTTTCTATTCATGGTCACAGCACATAAAATCAACCTGGTTTTAAGCCTTACTCCAGACATGCAGCTCTGGGCTATTTTAAAAGAACTTTCTAGGTCAGCTGGAACAATGCTGCTTAACGCTGATTCATATGTTTGCTTTTTACTACTGTACTGGAATATTTGTTATTGCACTGTCAGCTAAATGGATAATTCTGATTAAGAATGTTGAAATAATACTATGCCATGTTTCTGATTCAATCTATGTCAGTTTACCCTGGATATTAATCCTTTTTTTTAAGTCAGCTTCATTAAATTATTTTTAATTTTAATTTCACAGTAGATATCAGGATTAAGTTTCAAAAGCAAAATGGGTTGGGGAAAATGGAAAAGACTTTTCACTGTTTTTCATTATGTCTATGCTATATACTGAGGCAAATGTTCTTTATCCTACATACACATTACACATTGATAGCATTGTCCTGTGCTCAGGTTGATATTTTACATGTATTTTGTGCTCTGTGACATTATATGGATATTTGGGGACACAATGGCCAAGTAGTATTATTGTTAGATTATTAATCCAGAGATCCTATCAGTGTTCTTGAGACTTTGGTTCAAATTCCAACTCTGAAGAATTAGAGATGCCCACATGCGGAAAATGGCTAAAAAAAACTCAACTTATTCACTGCCTTTGTTGGGGGTGGGAAGCAGCACAGCGCTCAGTGGTTAGCACTGCTGCCTCACAGCACCAGGGACCCATGGTCAGTTCTACCCTCAGGCAACTGCCTGTGTGGAGTTTGTACATTTTGCCTGTGTCTGCGTGGGTTTCCTCCCACAGTCCAAAGACATGCAGGCTAGGTGGATTAGCCATTGGAAATGCAGGGTTACAGGTACAGGGTGGGATGCATCCTCTAAGTGTCAATGTAGACTCAATGGGCTGAATGGCCTGCTTCCGCACTGTCAGGATTCTACTTTATTAATAAGATCTCATTACTTCAGGGTTAGAGGATAACCAACTGTATGAATGTCATGGCCTGGCATATAATATTCTCTTGTACACATGGATGTCCATATGCATTTACTGATACTGTTTTTTTTTAAACTGTGCGCCCAGTCCCTGAAATATATTTGGCTGTCAACAATTTTCAAAGGCTTGTACGCTAAGTTTAAATCTATTTCCCTCTTTCTCTCACGAAAAGTACTTCACCTATCATAGAATCATACAATCCCTACAGTGCAGAAAGAGGCCAATTGGCATATCAAGTCTGCACTGAACCCCCAAACAGCATCCCACTCAGACCCAGTCTGCATCTCATTCCGTAACCCCACAGGGATTTTTACCATGGCTAACCCACCTAAACTGCACATTCCTGAACACAAAGGGTCAATTTTTTTTTCCCCTTTTTTAAACACGGCCAATCTATCTAATCTCCATATCTTTGGATTGTAGGAGGAAACCAGAGCACTCGAAGAAAACCCACACAGCCATGGAGAGAATGTGCAAACTCCACACAGACAGCTACCCACAAGGCTGGAATTGAACCCAGGCCCCTGGTGTTGTGAGGCAGCAGTGCTTGCCACTGTGCCATCCTAACTTTTGCTGCAGATGGTATTTCCTATCAAATGAATGCTGGAAAGCATCTTGATTATTTTAAATTAGAGTCTGTGTTCCTCTGGTGCTATGATTTTGTGGTGACTTACAGTTATCACAACACCAGCAAAATCAGTACTGTTACTTCTGTCATATGTCATGCATTCTTGCAGTGATCAGAAAATATGCAACAGGATTAAGAGGTCCAATAACCCTAAATCATCCCTTAACCTTCTGGTTAATATTTGTCAAAAACAAAACTGCATGCAAATTATCAGCAAATACAAATAAACTGATAGCTCTGGGTGGAGATTCTGCATTGTCAAGCACTGTTTATATTGCTTGCATGTTACTTCTGGGCCTTGAAGTGTACAAAATCAGCCCAAAAATAATGCTGAGAGGTAGCTTAACTGACTTAATAGTCCATGTATTTTTCTTAATTCAGAACTAAAAATTATACAATAGGGACATAAATAACATTATGTATTTTTGCTTCAGCATTAATGTTTATAAAGCAAAGTACAATGCAATGTATCAGAGATAATGGGAACTGCAGATGCTGGAGATTCCAAGATAATAAAATGTGAGGCTGGATGAACACAGCAGGCCAAGCAGCATCTCAGGAGCACAAAAGCTGACGTTTCGGGCCTAGACCCTTCATCAGAGAGGGGGATGGGGGGAGGGAACTGGAATAAATAGGGAGAGAGGGGGAGGCGGACCGAAGATGGAGAGTAAAGAAGATAGGTGGAGAGGGTGTAGGTGGGGAGGTAGGGAGGGGATAGGTCAGTCCAGGGAAGACGGACAGGTCAAGGAGGTGGGATGAGGTTAGTAGGTAGCTGGGGGTGCGGCTTGGGGTGGGAGGAAGGGATGGGTGAGAGGAAGAACCGGTTAGGGAGGCAGAGACAGGTTGGACTGGTTTTGGGATGCAGTGGGTGGGGGGGAAAGCTGGGCTGGTTGTGTGGTGCAGTGGGGGGAGGGGATGCACTGGGCTGGTTTAGGGATGCAGTAGGGGAAGGGGAGATTTTGAAACTGGTGAAGTCCACATTGATACCATATGGCTGCAGGGTTCCCAGGCGGAATATGAGTTGCTGTTCCTGCAACCTTCGGGTGGCATCATTGTGGCAGTGCAGGAGGCCCATGATGGACATGTCATCAAGAGAATGGGAGGGGGAGTGGAAATGGTTTGCGACTGGGAGGTGCAGTTGTTTGTTGCGAACTGAGCGGAGGTGTTCTGCAAAGCGGTCCCCAAGCCTCCGCTTGGTTTCCCCAATGTAGAGGAAGCCGCACCGGGTACAGTGGATGCAGTATACCACATTGGCAGATGTGCAGGTGAACCTCTGCTTAATGTGGAATGTCATCTAGGGGCCATCTGCCAATGTGGTATACTGCATCCACTGTACCCGGTGCGGCTTCCTCTACATTGGGGAAACCAAGCGGAGGCTTGGGGACCGCTTTGCAGAACACCTCCGCTCAGTTCGCAACAAACAACTGCACCTCCCAGTCGCAAACCATTTCCACTCCCCCTCCCATTCTCTTGATGACATGTCCATCATGGGCCTCCTGCACTGCCACAATGATGCCACCCGAAGGTTGCAGGAACAGCAACTCATATTCCGCCTGGGAACCCTGCAGCCATATGGTATCAATGTGGACTTCACCAGTTTCAAAATCTCCCCTTCCCCTACTGCATCCCTAAACCAGCCCAGTGCATCCCCTCCCCCCACTGCACCACACAACCAGCCCAGCTTTCCCCCCCACCCACTGCATCCCAAAACCAGTCCAACCTGTCTCTGCCTCCCTAACCGGTTCTTCCTCTCACCCATCCCTTCCTCCCACCCCAAGCCGCACCCCCAGCTACCTACTAACCTCATCCCACCTCCTTGACCTGTCCGTCTTCCCTGGACTGACCTATCCCCTCCCTACCTCCCCACCTACACCCTCTCCACCTATCTTCTTTACTCTCCATCTTCGGTCCGCCTCCCCCTCTCTCCCTATTTATTCCAGTTCCCTCCCCCCATCCCCCTCTCTGATGAAGGGTCTAGGCCCGAAACGTCAGCTTTTGTGCTCCTGAGATGCTGCTTGGCCTGCTGTGTTCATCCAGCCTCACATTTTATTATCTTACAATGCAATGTAGATTGTTTTGAACTTATGCCAGAAAAAATTCCACATCACATGACCTGTCAACCATAATACATATAACTTGGTAATTCAAATTTAAAATGATTAGTTTAATCAAAGAAAAGTTATAGGACTTGAGTTAAATACTTCATTTACAATATATGTGTAGGTATAATGTATGTTCTGTATAGAACGCATATTTTATAAGGCTATCCCTAATGCCATTACCTTTCCTTGACAACCAAATTTCTGTTTATCTGCATGTTGCACAGTACACTAACTGCCAAAGTTCAATAAACAGTACAGCAGCTGCACAGAATACCAAACATGTTCTGCAGAATTTTCACTACTGTATCCATTAAAATACCAGTGTGGGGGAACAGCCTCCAACTTGGCTTCATTTGGGAGAATCATGCAGATCTTTACACTCAATTCCAAATATGATGCTGTTTGCAGGAAAATATGTGAAAAATGCCATTTTAAAATTCAAATAATTGTCAAAGAAATTCATAGTTTTACTGAACAAAACATTAGTCTTGCTTTACAAGTTAGCACTTGTCAATTTTTAGCACATGAATTTTGTCCTAAAAAGTACAAAAGTGACAGATAGGAATAACTCAGTTAACCTGATTGGTTTCTTGTGAGAGGCACTTAGCTCCCACTTGTCAAAAGCAGCCTGTGTTACCAAGCTGTAATGGAAAAGATTGAATTTCGTATGTTCAATTTTAGGTGCCTCCTTCCAATTACACCCATCAGAATGTAAAACCAATTACAGTGACTAGCTGAGCATACATGTTTTGATATATGTGCAGGGTAAGGAGGGAGCAAGTGGAAAACAAATAGATGATGCAACAAAATCAAAATCTGAATAACAAAGTATCTCACAACTTAGAAATGTGCTATTCTTCCAAAAAACAAACCAGACTGTTTCTGATTGTTACAGAGATAGTAGGAACTGCCAATGCTGGAGAATCTGAGATAACAAGGTGTAGAGCTGGATAAACACAGCAGGACAAGCAGCATCAGAGGAGCAGGAAAACTGACATTTCGGGTCTGGACCCTTCTTCAGAAATGGGGGAGGGGAAGGGATTCTGAAATAAATAGAGAGGGGGGCAGGCAGATGGAAGATGGACAAAGGGAAAGATGGGTGGAGAGGAGACCGACAGGTCAAAGAGGTGGTGTTGGACCCGTAAAGAGGAGTGTAGGTGGGGAGGTAGGGAGGACATAGGTCAGTCCAGGGAGGATGGACAGGTCGGGGGGGGGGGGGGCGGTGGATGAGGCTGGTTGGTGGAAGGCAGGGTAGGGCTTGAGGTGGGGGGAGTGGATAGGTGGGAGGAAGGACAGGTTAGGGAGGCAGGGATGAGCTGGGCTGGTTTGGGAATGCAGTCAGGGGAGGGGAGATTTTGAAGCTTGTGAAGTGCACGTCGATACCCTTGGGCTGCAGGGTTCCCAAGTGAAATATGAGATGCTGTTCCTGCAACTTTTGGGTGGCATCGTTGTGGAAGTGGAGGCGGCCCAGGATGGCCATGTTGTCCAAGGAGTGGGACTGAAATAGTTCATGACTGGGAGGTGCAGTCGTTTGTTGCGAGCCGAGCGTAGGTGTTCCACAAAACAGTCCCCAAGCCTCTGCTTGGTTTACCGGATGTAGAGCGTCACATCGGGAACAGCGGATACAGTGTACCACACTAGCAGATGTGCAGGTAAACACCTGTTTGATGTGGAAGGTGTTTCTGATTGTACAGTTTTGAATTGTGATTCAGTAGCTATACATGGAACATAACGACAGTGTATCAGTAAAATATGCTAAATTCAGACTCCCAAGTCTTAAATTTATTTGCAGCCATAAAAATAAAACTCTCGTTCAACTTGTGCAACATTTCAGTGTACATGAAACCTAACACTGGATCACAAGAGAACAAATTGTGTTTTGCGCCAGCAAGTTGGTAGGAGTTTCCAGCTGGTTGCTCTCAGACTCAAAGTCTGGCTGTCTGTCAAAGATGGTTGTACAGTTTGTACAGATGTGAGCTGAAAGAGGAACCTGGCTCCACTGCCAGAAATGATTTGCCGGTCAATACTTACCACTATTTCCTCTCAAATAGACAGATATCAGACTCCAGACTGAAAACAAGGTTGCAAAATAAGGCATATTGCACAATCTGGCCCAGGAACAGCAAATGGTTGTCCACTGTGCTAAATTCCTTGAAACTTTGGTCTTACCACAGAATTTACTATTTATATAACTGTACTTGTTTTAAATATTCTTGTTTGTTGCTATGGCCATACAGAGGGCTGACTTTAACAGCGGTGAGTGTGAGCCACTTCAGTGGCCAGAGAGCAGGTGGCAAACCTGCTATGGCTGCTTCTAACAGTGCATATTCTGTCAATGGCAGAGATCTGAGGTCTTTTGGTCGTCAGTAATCATCTACTTAAGGGCTTTAATTGGCCTCGGCCTGGGGAGCTTGGCGATGACCTTCCCACCCACTGACTTCATTGGGGTAAGTTGAATAACTGACAGGTATTTTACAACAAGCTTTCCTTCTTGAATAAAGGCTGGAACCTGTCTCTCAGGACACTATGGAGGCTATTAAAGTCCACCCAGTGCATGTAAAAGATGAAATCCTTAAGCTTGAAGCAATGGAAATATTTCCTGACTCTCACTGGGTCAACTGTAATTCTGTCCATATTGAGGTATCTAGGCAAGGTAGTTAAATGTCAAAGCTTTAGCAACGGTCTCCAGAATATTTGCTGGAATGGCAGCAGTGTTGGGAGCATTCAGTTATGTAGAAAGACTTAAGGAGCTGTGATTGTTGCCCTTAGAGCAGGGAAGGTTGAAGTGATTTCACAGAGGGGTGCAGAATCGTGAAGGGATTTGATATAGCAGATAAAGAGCAGCTGCCTCCAGCAGCAGACTTTGGGTGATCGATTTATGGTTATTTGCATTGCTGGCACTTTGAGACTACTTTGTCATTTAATGAGGCATGGCTGATCTTCGACTTGGACTCCATTTAATGACCCCTCTTCAAACTGCCTAAAATCACACCTCAGGCTACTCTGTGCTATCTTTTGACCAAAGATTGGCAGAAGGTAGACTTGTAGCCTTTAAATGTGACACAGTGGTTACAATCACTGAGGAACTCCTGCTACCATTAGAAGACAGGAAAACAACATTGTAAAAAACTAAAGTGTCATAGAATTCTTACAGTGCAGAAAGAGGCCATTCAGCCTCACTAGTGCACCAACTCTCCAAAGAGCATCCCAGCCAGACCCACTCCCTGTATCCCACATTTATCATCAGTAATCCACCTAGCCTGCACTATCATCCCATAAATGCAAGTTTCTTGATAAATCACAGCGGGCAAAATCAGTCCTGACTTTCCAACTACTTTATTTTTTCCTCTACCTTTTTCCCCGTTGCATTCATAGCAAGAGTCATCTATGATTTAATTTAACAAGCTTTCAAGTTCTAAACGATTCCTTCCCAAGCATTTCATTTCAATACTTTGTTATATTCAAAAACTTATTATGCCATTCTTCAAACAAATATTTTAAATCCTGTTTGAAAGAATTATGAAAATGTAGTAATGAAGATCAAATTCTTCAGCTGCCTCATTGGTCATGCTGTATGGAGCTGGGAAACATCTTTGAGAAAATTATCCTGTTTTTGAGAACTGGCTGATTTTTGACTAAGTGAATGCCAACTGCAACAGTAACTTGAACTTACTCCAGAACTGGTTTATTCTGAAGTATTAAGCAGAACTGCAGAATGACCTAACTTGTAACACTTGAACTCAGTTAGACCCAGCTAAGGTAACTACCGCTTGATGAAATGAGGTTGGAAATGTTCCAATTTCCTATTTACAAGTTAGAATTAACCTAGGAATCTTAACTACTTCATCATCAGTAAAAGGGAATTTAAAGTAATCATGCGTCATTAGTATTAATAGAAACTGAACTATTGAGATGGATTTTAACACTCAAAAATGGTGAACTGGGGTCTAAGTAAGATGTTAGAACTTTTAAAAACTGAACTTCAACACTAGTCCATCCAAGTGGGTTTTAAAATGAATGCAGGATAAAGGATTCAGTTGACTCTCTGCAGGAAGGTGAGTTGGCAATTTATATATTTTAATGACAGTGAAAGCCTTTGATTTGAGCCACTTAGTAGGTTTTAAATGGGCTGGTCAGGCTGTCCAGATGTCAGGATCTGAAAGGCGCTGAAGACAACTACAAAGTTCCTTTAAGCACTGCTTGCCACCTTTCGGAGTAGGAGTTTTTTTTAAAATCTCACCCCACCTCCAAATTTGCACCCACACTCCCCTCATCATATACCAACAGAAACATTTCAGGATCAGTTCTTGTATGGAATTGGACATCCACCAACCACTTCCCTCCCTCCACACAGGTTTGAGATCACAACAGCTTTGGGCCAGATGCCCCTTCCCCACACAGCAATCAGGGATTGCCAACCTACCAAGAACTCCACAGCATGTGGAGAAGTATACACTTCCTAGTTTCCCATGCCAAGCTCTGCCCCTCTCATTCCAGGCTGCCTAAGAAAGTCACCCAGTCAATATCTGCCTCATTATAGATGCATCAAAAATTTAATACATTGCAGGATTCTTTAGCAAGAATTAAATACATTGTATGTGATCTAGAGATAATAGTTTAGAAGATTATCCAATTTTTATAATTAATCTAGTAAAAGATATATGAATTTGAAAAATGAAATTTGAAGAGGGCTATTAGCTAGCAGTGAGAATACAAAGTCATTATACTGATTTGGCATAAATCTGAGGGTATATCCTTTCAGTAGAAATCTTAGTTCTTTTGATGACTGCTATGGACTAGACCAAACCTCCTTTAAATATGTCAACGCTTTGGCCTGGATTCCATCTTTTGTCTTATTTAAAGGAAAAGGTAAAATGTTGTGTTCCAGATGTAATTTGTCTGATTACACGGCTTGGCTTTAAGCAAAACATACCTTATTCTTACCCTACAGTTAAAATACAAACAGAAGAAAGAAGAACTGGTATAACTTTAAGACCATTAGAAAAGGTAGGGGACGAACAGATTATTTAACTACCAAAAAGCAACTGTTCCAAAATAGTAACAACTCATAAACATACCCGTGACACAGGCAAATTCAGTAAAATAGATTGTCTTACATGCAATGTTTCTCCCAGTCCAAGAGGAAAGAACCCCATGAGAAAATTCTGGTACAGAGAGAAGTATGGCAGCTTCTGCAGCTGACTTCAAAATTCCAATAACTACTGAAAGCTGAACTAAAACTCTGGATTTTGGGAGCCTGACTCTACCCATTCATGCTGCTGCTATTGTTCTAAACTTAACAACCCTAAGGTCTCACAAGCTGTTTAATCTATAGACGTGAAAGGGTTTACCACCTATGGCTCAGAATCCTCTTCAAAAAATAGGACAAAATACACTACCTAAAGCCATTGTTATAGTCACACTACAAACATATTGGGCTCACAAGATTTCTACCAAACAATAATGGTTTCATGAGTAGATTCTTAATACCAGAACTTTTTTTATTCAATTCAAGTTCCACCATCTATGTTGGCGAGATTCAAACCTGGGTTGTCAGAACATTAGCTGAGTTTCTGGATAGTCTAACAATTATACCACTGGACCATCGCCTCTCATAATGGGAGAAGCCACTTGAGATGTTAATAGTTTCTCTAACTTTTGATATCCCACCATTGTTAACATAGTTTTCATTTTGATTGTAAAGCAGCCTAAGCTATCTTCATGTCATGACGAAAGTATAAATGTTAGTTCCTACTCACATGTAGGTGTTTGGTAGCTTTTCAAATTGAATAATATGGAGGTGCTGGTGCTGGACTAGGATGGACAAGGTCAGAAGTCACATTACACCAGACTGTAGTCTAACAGGTTTGTTTGAAATCACAAGCTTTTGGAGTGCTGCCCCTTTACCTGATGAAGTAGCAGTGCTTCAAAAGCTAGTGATTTCAAATGAACATGCTGGACTATAACCTGGTGTCATGTAATTTCTGATCTTGTTTGAATTTAATGTTTAGTGTTTTGAATAATAAAGGAAGTTCAAATGATTAATCAATGTAACTTGCTTTTAATTCATTACCAGGTATCGACGTTATGAACTCTGCTAGCAATTACTAATCTCCCTAGCTGTGAGATGGTAGGCCTTCTTGAAACAATGCAGTACCCTACATTGGGGATGTTTCCAAAGTGCTGTTAAGTCGGGAAGAAACTCAGGTCCATGTTCAAGCCTGGGTCCTGTGTGAATTGGAGGGAAGCCTGGAGGATATGGTGCCCCCATCCACCTGCTGCCTTTAAACTTCTGGTGTCTGAGGTGGTGGGGGGAGGGTGCCCTATTACAACATTGTTACTTTCCATTTTTAGTTGCTGGCTGGTCCCTCCTTGGAATTCACTGTTGACAGATACAGTTACCACCCTTCCTACCGTTGAAATATAATGACCTTACCTGTCACATTGGGAGTTTACTGCTCCTGTCTTGTTACATCCACATAAAGTGCACTGTCCATTAATGGTGTTGTGGTAAAAGCCTCCTGCACAGTCACTGCATTGTAGGCCGACGTACCCAGGCAGGCAATCACACTGGCCTGATGATGAGTTACACAGGGAGTCATTGGTGCTTCCAACAATACTGCAGTTACATTTATGCTCTGTGATGGGAAAAAAAATTAAGAATTTATCATATGTTCTATTTGTTAACAACATAATTCAATAAAAATATCACTGAGCACAGACTGCTAATAAACTAGTAATTAAGAAATGTTCTGAACACATTCTAGTAGTACAGACTATCACAGAGCTATAGTCCAGCCTTGCTAGTTTCCGACATATTCTTTCTGCTGCTGTGGAGTGAGTTTGTCCAAACATTTATGTAGAACTTTTTGGAAAGGCACTCTATCTTAGAGAAGGACTATGACAAGGAACATGGACAGAATGAGCATAACCTGCCAGAGCATAACTCATGTCATCCGATTGGAAAACAGGTAGGGGGATAGTAAAGTTCGTATTACAGCTGGCTTTTCATTCACAGCATGATTAATTATTCCATTGGGAAATTTAGAAAAATTTCAACTTTCATATGTTTTCTACTTTTTTAGTGAGAAGAGTAAGTTCAAGGCAGAGCCAGTAATACAGTATAATATAGTATAATGATACAACTGAAGTGAGGACAACTGTTAATTGGATTGAAAAAAGCTTTGGATATGAGAAAGTTAGCTAACATCTTCAAATCATAATTGCAAACTAGGGGGCATTAGCCTAAAATTAGTCAGCCTCAAGCAGAAAGAAAAACACACTCCAGAATTTGTTAATCAAATACCACTATGGCACTGTGGCTCCTGTTAAACTGGAATTGCAATCAGATATAAAACGCTACTGGCCAGTGCAAAACAAAGTAGTTTGAAAAGTACGATCCATAGCCTACGATATCACTAGATTATGCATTTACAGTTTTGCCAGAGTTCATTGAGTACAATAAACATGCACATTATCTGGTAGAAAGAGTTTATGAATGGGGGGATTTTTCTTATTCTACATAATATGTGTTTATACATATTAAATAGTTGGAAAGAAACAATGGGTTAGAAATACTGGGAAACGCAAATTTGGCAAGAAAGCAGGAGAACACTAGATGTGAGAAGAGTTGTATAGTGATCAGGCAAAGCTGAGAGGATTCTTGTGACTGTTTTGTGTTTCTTCGTTTGCAATCTCTTCAATCAAGCATTTCTTCCACCCTCACAATGTCTTGTTTTGGTAGAGAACATTTTTGTTTGTTCACCCATGGAATGTGAGCATTGCTGGCTAGCCTAGCATTTATTGCCTATCTTTAATTGCCAAATGTCAGTCGAGGTTCAATCACATTGCTGTGAGTAAGGAAACACACGTAGGCCAGACCAAATAATGCTGACAGATTTTCTTCCATAAATTGCATGAGTGAACCAGATGTTCTTTTTTCAGAAAAACAACAACCAACAGTGGTTACATAGATAGGTTCTGTTTTGCCATTCCAGATTTTTAAAAAATTTGAATGAAATTTCACCATCTCCGTTGGTAGGATTAAACTAATATCTGCAGAACATTAGCATGGGGTTCTGGGTTACTAGTCCAATGACATTACCACGAAGCCACTTTCTCCCCACATTTCAGTTATTACTTGTTTATATTTAGGTTTAACAGATTAAAACAGGCTGTTAGAAATTTTCAAAACATGACTAACCGTACTGGTTTTGAAAGATGGTCTATCCTTTTTATTCCTATGGTTTCATGATGTGAAAGCCTTGATTATTGTGGTCATTTCGGCGTTGGTGAAATTTTACGCAACAGCTAAGTAACTCTAAGAATTCTAGTCAGGATGTTTTGATGTTTTCCTATGTTTGGTTACTTTTGTAAATGATAAAAGCAATGAAACCTTCTTCAGCCTGTTAGATAGGAAGAGGTATTCGATGTTATAAAATATTACACTTGCAATCCATTCATGAATAAGATTGAGTTGAAATGAATAGAAGGAAACTATTCCCAGATCCAAAACTTTTTGTGCCTCTGTGTATATGAAATTATGTTCATTGCTATTATAAAATGCCTTTATGTAGCTATCAACGTTGCCATTTCGGAAATGAAAAATTGCTTCCAATGACTAATGGTAAATTTAAAATTGAGCTGAAATTTTATCAAATATCCCACATCTGACAACCTACAGGAGATATTTTGTGCTTATTAGTCCATAAGACATCTTAGTAGAAGTAGGCCATTCAGCCCATTGAGACTGCTCTGCCACTCAATGTGATCACAGTTGTTCTGATAATCTTCAATTCCACATTCCTACTTTATCTCCATAATCATTAATTTCCTTAATGATGAGAAATCTATCAATGTTAGCCTTGAATTTACTTAACAAATCAGCTTCAACAGCCATCTGTAGTAAAGTATTCCACAGAATCTCCACTTGAGGAGTAAAAAAAAAATCCTCCTCATAGGATTCCTACACTGTGGAAACAGGCCATCCAGCCCATCGAGTCCACAGCAACTCTGAAGTGCATCCCACCAGATCCACCCCTTAACCTATACCTGTAACCCTGCATTTCCCATGGCTAATCCACCTAGCTTGCACATCCCTGGGCTCAAATGGACAACTTAATATGATCAAACCACCTAATCTGCACATCTTTGGACATTGGGAGTAACCAACGCAGATGGGGGCAATTTGTGCAAATTCCACACAGACCGTAACCCAGTGCAATCAAACTTAAGTCCCTGGCACTACAAGGCCATGGTGCTAAACCATTATGTCGCCCAGTCCCCGAGTGTATTTCCCCACTCTGAGATTATGCATTTTCAACATGCATGATCTGGATAATTTCAAAGTTTGTAGATGTCATGTAACTCAGCAATTTAGTAAACAAGAAGAAAACAGCATTAAGTATGATGAAGATTCATTATTTGGAATTGTTATTTGGAAACTTGACTTCTAAAAGGGAGGAAAAATGGATTTTGTTTTTCAGTTCTGTGGAAGTCTGATTTGTCTTTGTTTTAAAAGTTGGAAAGTAATTTTGATCGAGACTGAGAAAATGGATCCAGTCTATTTGAGAGCAACTGAAGAACTGAGGCCAACCGGAAAACTATTATATTTGTTGAGCTGAATTTTGCAAGCCCTTTGGCAACAGGCTGAGCAACAGGATGACTGGGGAAAGAAACAGAACAGGAAGGAATGGGGTGGCACGTCCATGTTTTCCTGCAGCCATTCTATTTTTGCAAGTGGCAGGAAAGATCCTGCGAACTGTTTGCCCAGAGTCCAGTGAGTCACAAAAATGGATAATTAAGCTCTCTTCCTGCTCTCTGCACAATCCAAGCATCAGGGCTTGTCTGTGCTCCTGAGATGCTGCTGGGCCTGCTGTGTTCATCCAGCCTCACATTTTATTATCAGAGCTTGTCTCTCCAATTTCGGTACACTTGGACGTCCACAGGCAGCCCGCAGTGCAAAATCTAGCCCACAATGTTTGATCATAATAAATCCTCAGGCCTCTTAGACTGAATTTATTTGAATAGATGGAGCCATCAATGCTCCACCTTAGATTAAAATGCTGTGTTGGGTACCAGTCACATTATGTGGCAAAATCTGCATAAATTAACCAGGACCCCACTGGCTACGAGATCTAATGTGGAATCATGAGGTCATTGATTCTCAAGAGATTATCTGGTCTTGCTGACTATTTGTGCCTCAGCCAAATAAAGTATTGAATAGTTGGCCTTACCAGTTTACGTACATAAGAGGTCATGCCAGTTATCCTCTTTCTAAGCTCCAATGAAAATGCATCATATCCTAGAGTTGATTCTAACATCCAGAAGTGGTGAAAGGTAGATTCTGCTGAAAGGAGAGTCTGGTATGTTTTTAATCAAGCAACCATAAGTTAAAATCTGGCCTCCTTAGACTGGCAGGACCAGTGCACTCCCACACTTTGTTCGATAAGTGGAATATTATAGTCGTCTGACTAGTGGGCAACAGCAGGATTTGTGGTGGAACCACGTGAGAAGTTCAGCAAAGCTCATCTCAATGTCAGGAGCAAATCACGGCGTCTTTTATGTACTTGTCAAGCAGTGAGGAGGGTTTCATACCAGGCAGCAGCAAATTGTAAATTAAGAGGATTATAGGTTACAAATACATGACACACCTCATTAACATTCAGCTTAATCCATGTTGGACACCAGTCTCCAACACCTCAGGACTTGCTCCAAGGGCAGTGATTGCGTGCAGCCCTCATCGACAGACATTGGCATCCAACATATCGCAGCTTCTAAGGGCCCTTGAGGCATATTTCTGACTCATTTACAATGTGTTTCTGCACTTAAATGCTGCACCTCAGGCTGCACAGGCAACTACCATTGTAATGCTGCAGCAAGAACACTGTTCCTTCAGAAAAATGCACCCATCTTATGGACAGGACCAGGTTATATCCTGGGGCTCTTTCCTCACTGTCATAGTGCTCAGTCACAGTCAGTTTAGCTGGATGCTGACAGCACTCCTGTCTTGCATTGCTTTTCATTGTCTTGCCCTTTTATTTTTTTAACAGCTGAGCCTGAGATACTAGGCTCATATTACTCCTGTCTTGCTGTGTAACTTAGCGCAGGCACAAAACCAGGAAGCTTGTCCTGGCAAAATCAATAGAAATAATGTTTGATCAGCGGGTCTTAGTATAGGACATCAAGGTCAGTCACACGGCACTCAAGAGGCTTGGACACATTCAGGAAATAGTGAGGCTGATAGATCACTAGCCTTGGTGGGAAGTGGAGACAGTAGCAAGTCATTGCCTTTCTCCCTACTGTACTGTGCATTCTTTCAGCTAGGTGAGGCTGCACGGACCCAGGTGGGTCTGAGGTTGTGGCCTGCACTGCTTGTTCTGGGGTACAGGAAATCCTGTCTGTGAACCACATTATCCAGCAGAACCTTGAGGTCCCTGCCCACAAAGCATGTAACCAAATTTCCTCGTCGACCATATTACTGCCCTCTGGGCAATTAGGGACTGGCAATAAATGCTGCCTAGCCAGCGACACCCTCATCCCTGAATGAATAAAAAAAAATCTGGGCAAATGTCATGAACCATAATGTCTGGCTGCACACAGCCCTTGAAATATGGCACAAGTGCCAGGGGTATTGGTCAATTCCAGTAGTGAGTTGTTCTGGAATAATACTGGGGAGATCAATTTAGAACCAGAAGAGAAGGACACCGCAGGGATGAGAGTCTGATAAGACATGGTAAGAAAATACACTAGGCCTTGCTGCAAAGAACCCTCCAAAAAGATTTGATGCAGCTCACACTTAGCCCCAAAATGTAAGGCTCAGCCCAATATGTCAAATATAAGGCATATCAGCAAATTCTGTAATTTCCATCATTTTCTTCATTACTTGAAACTGTTTATAACTCTCTTCATATCCCATTAAAAAATCTTGTTTTCGGTGCTCTTTCTCATCTGTTCTGTTCTATTGCACTGATGTACATGCCTTGCTTACCCTAACTCAGGAAATAAAGCCTTGGCAGTTGAATAGTCTTGGCACCTCCGCATCCCTCCACCATCTGGTAGGATCAATAGACTTAATACATGAGATGGTATATCAGGGAAATCTGTTTATAGTTTCAAGTTAAACTTTATCCTCCAGCGTGGGTATATTCTGACAATGTGGCTGTATACAAGATATACTTAAATTTAACACCTCTGTCCAAAGTAATGGTGTACTTCAGTATTCCCACATTGGTTTTACATGTTTATAGATTACCGTATTATAGGAACAAAATAAGAATTTAGCGCTATGTTAACTTGATAAATGGAAACATATAGCTCCTTTGCATTTAAAAGAAATATGCTTACATTTAAAGGTTCACCTATAGAAAGGACTTCTGTTGTTGGGTAAAACCATAGCCCAGTATGTAAGACTGTTTACAATTTCACAACGAAGAGCACAGTTTGTCCCATATAATGTTTCACATTACTGTTGCTGTTTTAAGATGGCAAAAAATGAATTCATCATCCTGATGCTGGACTTGACATTTTATTGAGGACAGCACAGTTTACGCCTATGGGCTTGTCTTACGCAGCTGTAGGTTTTCTGTCAATCAGAATATGTATACTGGCTCCAAATGAAGAAGTTTGAAACCAATACTGAAATTTCATTCTACGCAAAAGGATATTAGCCCATTCCCTACTTTCTAGCACCTCAAACCTGAAAAGGGTAACGGGGGGGCCCTGACTAAACTTTGGCTATCCCAGCCTCTGAAGCTGCTCAATGAAGAGAATACAATACACATGGTTTGGTTCACTTACAAACTTCTTTGGGATTTGTTGTAATTGGGTCCCTCCCACCTGCAAAGTCTATTAAAATATATCAACAAGTCCTGTTTTGAAAGGGCTCAACAAACATCAATGTTCAATGGTTTGTTTCACTGCAGAGATTTATTTGGCTTCATGTGAAGCTTGGAAAAATATTCATGAACATATGGTAATAATTTGCCTCAGCCAGTGTTGGCACAAAAGAAACAGCTGCAGTGATTTCAGAGTAACGTTACATTGAATGACTGAACGAACAACACTGCTGATTAAATATCTATGGGGCTTTGGGTTGGAGCATCAGGAAATGATGCCATGCAGCAATGGGATGTATCTGAGTCCTCAAGTTATGTTGTACTATTGTAGGGTCTTACAAGTAGAAGTCATTTATTTTTCAGAACTGTACTTCCAACCTTCTGTTCTTCTGCCTGCTGATTAAAAACCAGGGTACGCCTGATGCTCTGCTGGGAATATCAAAAAGGGAAGGATATAACTTCATGGGAAGTGTCCACCACACCAAAATTGAGTGAGAGAAATTATTTTCCCTTTAGATAGTGAGAATCAGTTATCAATTTTTGACATAAAAGAGGGTTTCTATTTAGAGAGCTGACATTTAAAATGTTGGGAAGCTGTTCACTGATGGCCAGCAATTTGTTTTCCAGCATATCATGTGTCAAGCAACTAGATCTCTGATAACTTTTCCACAGTCTGCCCTGCTGGTTTAAATCTATATAAAACTTTAATATAACCAAATATAGAGTCAGCACGGCTTCGTAAAAGGAAGTCATTTCTAACAAAATTATTTGAATTCTTTGAGAAAGTAACAAGCAGCACAGATAAAGGGAAGCAATAGAGGTAATATATCTGGATTTCCAAAAGGCATTCACTAAGACTCCACATGTTAACATGAAGGGAATGGAGTAGTAAAATACTGAAGTCATGACAAAATTATACAAGGCACCAGTTTGATCATACTTACAATGTTGCTGATGGTTTTGGATCCCTGTCTAAGAAACCGTATGCTCTGAGGACAGATTGAGTAGGTTGTACCTCTACTCATTGGAACTTAGTAGAATGAGGTATGACCTTGAGGGAATATGTAAGATTCTTATGGGGCCTGATAGGATAGATGCTGAGAGGTTATTTCTTTTTTTAAACTGAGTCTAGAATCAAAGGATGCATTTGACCGAGTGTGGCATCATGGAGTCCTAGCAAAACTGGAATTAAAGGGTATCGGGGGCAGCTCTCCAGTGGTTGGAGTCATACCTGACACATAGGAACATGATCATGGTTATTGGAGGTCAGTCATCTCAGCTCCAGGACATCTCTGCAGGAGTTCCTCAGGGTAATGTCCTCGGCCCAACCACCTTCAGCTGCTTCATCAATGACCATCCCTCCACCATGAGATCAGAACTGAGGCGGTTCGCTGATGATTACACAATGTTCAGCACCCTTCACAACTTTTCAGAAACTGAAGCAGTCCATGTTCAAATGTAACAGGATCCAAATAATATCCAGGCTTGGGCTGACAAGTGGCAAATAACATTCGCTCCACACAAATGCCAGGCTATGACCATCACCAATAAAGGGACAATCTAATCACTGCCTCTTGAAATTTAATGATGTTACCATTGCTGAATCCCCCACTATCAACATCCTGGGGGTTATCATCGACTAGAAACTCAACTGGACTCATCACCTAAACACACAGTGGCTAAAGAACAAGTCAGAAGCAAGGAATGCTACAGCAAGAAACTCACCCCCTGACTCCTCAAAGCCTGTCCACCATCTATGAGGCATAAGTCAGGGGTGTGATGGAATACTCCCCATTTGCCTGGATGAGTGCAGCCCCAACAACATTCAAGAAGCTTGACACCATCCACCATAAAGCAGACGCTTGACTGGCACCAGGCCCACAAGCATTCACTCCCTCTACCACTGACCCTTAATAGCAGCAGTGTGTACTATCTACAAGATGCACTGCAGAAGTTCACCAAAAGATCCTCAGGCAGCACCTTCCAAACTCATGACTACTTCCATCTAGAAGGACAAGGGCAGCAGACACATGGGAACACCATCACCTTCAAAATCCCTTCCAAGCCACTCATCATTCTGACTTGGAAATATATCACTCTTCCTTCACTGGAGGTGGGTCAAAATCCTGGAATTCCCTAATAGCACTGTGGGTCAACCCACAGCAGGTGGGCTACAGCGGTTCATTTGACAGCTCATCAGCACCTTCTCAAGGGCAACTAGGGCCAGGTAATAAATGCTGGCCAGCCAGCAACAGCCACATCCCACAAAACGAGTAGGAAAAAAAATTCTCACAACAAGGGGTTGCACATTTAAGACACAGATGAGGAGGAATTTCTTGTGTCAAACGGTAGTGAATCTATGGAATTCTTTATCACAGAGGGGTGTTGAGGCTGGGTCATGAAGCATTTTCAGGACTGAGATAGACAGATGATTATTACGGAAATCAAGGGTAATGAGAATGAACGGGAAAGAGGATTTCAGGGTTATCAGATCAGCCATGATCTAAATGAATGGTGAAGCAGACTCAATGCAGTAAATGGCCTACATCTTATGGCATCATTGTATTATAGAAAATAACTATGAGCCCAGCACCAACTCTTATAGCATTCCACTATTCACTACCCGCCAAATTGAAAATCTCCCAGCTGAGACCGTTCTCTGCATCTTGTCCACTAAACAATCCTCCATCAATGCTAACATGTTAACCCCCAATTGTGCAAGTCCTTATCTTGACTTTTAGCATTTTTTTGTGACATCTTATTAAATGCCTTTGGGAAATTCAGGTAAAGGATATATACTGAGATAACAAGTTATAGAGCTGGATGAGCACAGGCAGCCAAGCAGCATCAGAGGAGCAGGAAAGCTGATGTTTTGGGTCTCGACTCTTCTTCAGAAATGGGGAAGGGGAAGGGGATTCTGAAATAGATAGAGAGAGAAGGGGAGGTGGATGGAAGATGGATAAGAGAGAAGATCGGTAGAGAGGAGACAGACCAGTCAAACTGGTGGGGATGGAGCCAGGAAAGGTGAATGTAGATGGGGAGGTAGGGAGGGGATAGGTCAGTCCAGGGAGGATGGACAGGTCAAGTGGGCAGGATGAGGTTAGTAGGTAGGAGATGGGGTTGCAGCTTGAGGTGGGAGGAGGGGATAGGTGGGAGGAAGGACAGGTTAGGGAGGCGGGGACGAGCTGGGCTGGTTTTGGGATGCGGTTGGGTGGGGAGGGGAGATGTTGAAGCTTGTGAGGTCCACATTGATACCATTGGGCAGTAGGATTCCCAAGCGGAATATGAGTTGCTGTTCCATCATTGTGGCACTGCAGGAGGCCTAGGATAGACATGTCATCCAGGGTTTGCGACAAACGAGTGCACCTCCCAGTCGTGAACCACTTCAAATCCCCCTTCCACTAAAGAACTGATCATTGACTTCAGAGAGAAAGGAGAAGAACACACCCCCACCTACACCAACGGAACTCAGATTGAGAGGTCAGAGTGACGATAAACAAGAACCTGTCACATATAGATGCGACAGTCAGGAAGGCACAGACAGACAGTCAGGAAACGCCTCTTCTTCCTCAGGCAGCTCAGGAAATTTGGTATGGTCATAAGGTCCCTCACCAACTTCTACAGATGCATCACTGAAATCATACTGTCCAGGTGCATAATAGCCTGGTATGGCAAACTGCCCTGACCAGGGCTGCAAGAAACTACAGAAAGGGGTGTGCACAGCCCAGGTGATCGAGGAAGCCAACCTTCCATCCTTGGCCTCCCTTTACGTGCCTTGCTGCCGTGTAAAGGCAGCCAACATCATCAATGGCCCATTGCACCCAGGTAATGCTCCTACAAACTCTTCCATCAGGCAGGAGACACAGAAGCCTGAACATATGCACAAGCAGGTTCAGGAACAGCTTCTTCCCAGCTGCTTTCAGACTGATGAATGGACTGTCTAGCCTCAAATAATGATGATCTTGCTAACATTGATCTCGCCTTGAGCATGCCCTTTTCAATGTTATTTGTATGCTTCTGTCGAAATTGTTTTGATCCGTACACCTTTGCTTACTAGGATCTGCCTGTACTGCTTGTAAACAAAGCTTTTCACTGTACTTCAGTACACATGACAATCTAGCAATCAATCAACAAATTACTCAGGGATCCAGCATTGGATAGGTGATTTTTGCAAAAATTGAACTTAACAAACTGTGATACGTGTGCAATTTTCTCATTTTTGTTTTAGAATCATAAAATGTTTACACTATAAAAGGAGACAATTTGGCTCATTGTGTCAGTATTCAGCTCATCCCACTTCCCTGCCTCTTCCCCACAGCACTGATGTTTTCTTTCTCATCAGCCCAAGATCAAAAGCCCTATTCAAAGCCACAACTGATTCTGCCTGCATCACCCTCTCTGGCTGTGCGTTCCAAATCTAAATCACTTGCTGCACAAAACATTTTCCTCACCTCACTGAAAACAACTAATGCTGGAGATCACTGTGGGTCAGACTGCATCCATGGAGAGACAGCAGGCTAATGTGTGGAGTCTCAAATGACTCTTCATCAGAGCTGAGGTGAAGTGTGGAAGGGACTGCATTTATGCTTTAGTCGGGGCAGCTCCCCACCACCACCAGCAACCCCACCATGCCCCCCACTCCCGACCAAACCATGAACAATCTATTTGAATGGCAGAATGTTTTATTAAGTGAAAATTTTACATAAATCTTTTATTGGTCAGCTGGAAGCCATGATTTCATTTTTTAAAATAAATATCTTGCAAGACACAAAGTGACCTTGGGAACTTAAGAGTTGAAAACTATTTTTGCTACAAATATTACATTTTTTTATTAGATCGATTTAGACTGGTTTTGCAAAGCTTCTGTCTGGAAGGTAGTTTTTTGTTTTCATAAGACATTTATCTCCAATGCCATTGCTCATGAATTTACATGGATGGGACTCTCACGTGTGCCTGTTACTTCTGCAAAACTGTGCCCAGTGATCAGAGGTGAATGGGTTTAAGCCCATTCCTCCTTTCCTATGACAACCTGACCCTGTAGTTTAGCTTCACAAGAAGGGTCCAGACCTGAAACATCAGCTTTCCTGTTCCTCTGATACTGTTGGCCTGCTGTATTCATCCAATTCTATACATTGTTATCTCAGATTCTCCAGCTTCGGCAGTTGTTACTATCTCCGCAGTTTAGCATTTGCTTTCCTTTATGTAATTTGAATTAATTCCTATTTCCCACTCTCTTTTGGTGATTTATTGTACTGTGTAGATTTAATTCTGACCTGGTGGTTACTTTACATTAGTTTTCCTCAACGATGCTGTTCAAGAATATTCAAACAGAAGCCGTGTGCCTTCAATGGAGGCAGTAGAACTGTTTTCTCTATGTCTTGCACTCAAATAATACTCAAATAACTGGAGAAATACAAAGGAAGTCTCATTTTTAACTCTTGGCTCTTGAATAGCACAAAACA
This sequence comes from Stegostoma tigrinum, assembly GCF_030684315.1. Taxonomy (NCBI): domain Eukaryota; kingdom Metazoa; phylum Chordata; class Chondrichthyes; order Orectolobiformes; family Stegostomatidae; genus Stegostoma; species Stegostoma tigrinum. The sequence goes on from NC_081382.1 coordinate 20,258,638, forward strand.
CGATGTGTGATATTCACAGTGTTGCTCTTGATTAAATGCTTGGAGAGGATGCAGAAATGTCAACTGCATGTAAATATGCATTAGCGTCTTCAAACTTACTTTAAAGGTAGCACCAGCTATTTAAAGTCCAAGGAAACTACAGTTACTGTTCAGAAATTCCCTATAATAACACAATGAGCTGGTATTGCCAAGAAAAGTCTTTGTATTAGGTTTTTGGAATTAGAGGTTGAATTTCTGCCTCAGTATTTGCTGCAGGCTGCTTTAAGCATTTTAAACAACGATGGAGCTGGTAGATAGCACCGCCTTAACTATCCTTTTGGGATTTAGCTTTATTTGATGCAGATAATGGAAAACAGCCAAAAGCCTCCCTTGATGGGTTTGTAGTTCACAAAAAGGCTAAATTTCCCACTTGTACAGTAGAAAATCCTTTGGTCTTCCACTTAAAACTGGGCACTATGTTCCCAACTTTGCACTCTCCAAAGCAGGCAGTGGATACATCTGATGCCACTACAACACAGCTAAGGGCAACAGCATGCAATCAATAACAGGGGGCAGATCTTTCAAACGAACAAGACAATAATGTTAAAACTCCTGTCCTCTGATCCATATATCTTTTGTCAGTAGATAATAATTCTGCACTAATTCTAGAAAACTCCTTTGTATCTCAGAAACTCTACCTGCAACACCTGATAAATCATATCAACCAACACGTTTCTTTGGCTGTTCATAATAAATAGTAATTCACTAACTAATACTGTCTATACCTAAGCAGCTATGTATGCAAATCTTAGGAAATAAAGTACAATTTTCCCATTTCAGTTTTGAAAATGTAAGGATCAATGTGTTAGGCAGTAACTAACCTGTCACACTCTCACTGCTTGAGATAACTAAGCTTATCTTGCACCCATCTGCTCATTAACTGACAGGCAGGTGTGCCATCAGTTGCTGGCCAATCAGAATGCTCGATACAGGTTGCTTCTTGGGGAAATCCAATGATGAAAAGTTAAGTATTTTTTATACGCTTCTTACAGGGTGGGAGTTGTGGGGAGACAGGAGTTTGGGGGCAAGAGCAAGAAGGTGGCTTTCATAGGCCACATACTTTCTCCCATCCCTACTTGTGATTGGAAAAATTGGAGGCCCCGCCATTTCAATCACTGAATGTCCTTAATTAGCGGCAGGTCAAGAGGTCGCTCATGTGCCTTCTCGCTCAGAACCTAATTAGTGAAGTGGTGAGAAGGCTGTATCTTTCCAGGGCCAACTCACCCAATTATTTATAAATCTTGTCATCTCTCTTCACACCTCCAGGGAGAGGAATATTGTGCCCATAATAACTAAACCTAGATGCGATTTAGGAAATGGACAGCACTTGCTGAACAATCCCATGGAGCCATGGAGTTATGGGATTTACACTGACAACCAATTTTAGATTATCAATCCAGCTCACATTTCGACCCACACTTGTTACTAGCTAAATATATTCTTACATAGGCCCCGGTCATTTGCCAGGCATTCTGTATTTTGTATTTAGGTAAAAGCGTGGAGAACAATAGCTCCCTGGTGCATTCTCCATGACTACCCTTTGACCACTCACAGCTGACTGGCCAACCAATCATTTCTCATGCATTATAAACTGTTTTGCCCTATTAAATTTGGCAGTCTTGCAACTATCCTGACAAATGCAGGATGAAAAGCTTTAAAACCATATCTCACTTTTCAGCAATATTAAAGACGTCCATAAACTGTGTTATCTGAGAATTAATTGTTCTAAAGATTAGCATTTAGCCTTACTTTGAGTGGCTTGAGTCAGTTTTCTATGTTACTTTTGTCTTATTAATGATCCAAACATTTTGTACTAAGAACATTTTATTTAATATGCATAATAAGAATTGAATAGTAACAGGGATTGTCCTAATTATAAAATGTTAAGATTGACACTAAACATCAACTTAGTGGTGTGGCCACTAGAATACAAGGAGCACAATGTTCACATACAGATGATTTATTAAACTGTAATAATATAGTAGTTTTATGTGCACAAACATGAAGAGATCTGTGAGCAGTTAGAAAACCAGAAGTCGATCAAGATCTAAAATGTCACAAGCATAAATTGGAGCTTGAACATGTCAAAAAAATTTGCGTGTCATATAACTAGCTATTCAATCTGACAGCAAACCCCTACCTATCAATAAATTCACGTTGAAAGTGAGTCCAGATGCGTGGTCACATTGTATAATCACCCAAACTACTTCATTCCTGTAATAGGAGCATATTTGTGCCAAGTTAGTTCACCAGGTCAATACACATTATATTGTTAACTCAGTAGCTTCAGCAGGAATGGCTAAGTTGCCAATTAAAAGGCTTCAAGCTGGATAAAATTCAAACCTACTGCCAATTGCTAAGTATCCCATTGGTTTGTAGGAGGTGATTTAGTAGAGACATTTAAGATAATGAGTGGTCTAGACAGTGTAGGTAAGGGGAAACATTGATGCTAAGATCGACAACGGGGGGCACCAACTTAAGGTGATTTACAAAAGGAGCAATGGTAAACATGAATTTTTTTTTATACATAGTGGTTAGATAGGATCTGCAATGTACGACCTAAGAGTGTGCTGGAAGCGGATTGAATTGTAGTTTTCAAAAGGATTGGTTTGTTAATTGAAGAGGAAACATTTGCAGGGGAGAGGAATGGCGTTAGGTGAATTGATCTGGCAGAGGGCCAGTAAAGACACAACTGGGTGAATGGCACTTTCGCCATTATATGATTTTCTGATTTCTACGCCAGGCTGAGGAATGAACAGCAAGGAAGGTTTAAAAAAAAGGAAAGCTTTGAATTAATGATTTGTATAAGTATGTTTATAACATAATGGTATAGCAGATACATCAGCATAAAAGTGAAAGGCTACTTCTCTGGAAGAGAAATTTTGGAACAAGATGATCTAAGTGTCCACCCACAAGTCTGGCAATTCCACTACATGGAGATACCGACTCTAAATGAGGTCTTTACAACAGGCAAACCCTACGTAACCTCTAGTTTTGTTTCTGAAATCATCCAAATAAAGAAAAAGTCATTTGAAAAGATATTTCTTTTTTGGAAAATGTTTAGCAAAAACCCTAGCTTCTTGTTGATTCACAAAGTTCCCAAGCAAGATCATAGAAATGCAAATGATTGGAAAGTTTTCAAGTAAAATAAAACATTGCAGATGCTAGAAATTTGAAGTATAAGTGGACAGTGCTCATAATGAGTCAGTAACGTCAAAGGACATATTGTGGTGTTTTGGATGTCTACCTTTCTCCTTGATTCTAACAAGGGGCACACATCTGAAATGCAATGACCAGTTATTTCTCTATAACCGTGGCAAAACAGTGCAGATGATGGACACCTGAAACAAAAACAAAAGAATTATGCTGCAACTCAGCAGGTTTGGGAGTATCTATGGAGAGAGAAACAAAGTTGATCTTTCAAGTTGTAAAGATGTACTGTTTTATTTGTCTGTATTTTTGATAGTGGTTTGAAATAGAATAGAAGATCATAGAATCCCTACAGTGCGGAAACAGGCCATTTGGCGCAACAAGTCCACATCACCCCTCTGAAGAACATCCCATCCAGATTCATTCCCCTACCCCTGATTTCCCCACGTCTCATCGACCTAACCTAAACATCCCTGGCCACTATGAGCACTTTAGCACAGCCAATCCACCTACCCTGCACATCTTTGGACTGTGGGAGGAAACCAGAGCATCTGGAGGAAACCCACGCAGACACAGGAAGAACGTCTATGTGGAGTTTGCACAGTCGCCCAAGACTAGGATTGAGCGTGGGTCCCTGGTGCTGTGAGGCAGCAGTGCTAACCACTAAGCCACCGTGCCACCCAAGAGAATACGTAGAGAATGATTTTAAAAACAAGGCTTATGAAAAGAATTGCTGCACTTTTAAAAAACAAGTTACTGAAAGCCCTTGTAAGTTGTGTTGTGCAAGCAGTAGGGGAGGGTCTTGATAGATGGGCTGACACCAAGGATGTGTAAAATGAGAGTTTCGGCCAGTGATAGGTTGCTGATTAAGGTTTGTGGAGTTGTGACTGGTTGCAAATAACAAAGGCCATCAGCCAGCCTGACAACAACTTTGATTGACTTCGGGTAGCTGAACAGCTTGTGACCATGCACTGTACTGGCAGAAGCCTTCGGACTGCAACAAGAGCAAATGGTGCGTCTTTCTCTCCAGTAAAATACCTAAAGCTTAAAAGAAAGCTAATTTATTTTTCCTCATGCGTTGCTGTAAGCTGTTGCTTAAGCCAGTAACTAGGAGACTGTACAATTAGTGTATTAATCGCCAGCACTTCCCACAAAGAAGTAAGACAAACATAAGTGAGATTAAAGAACAGAAAATTCTGACAAGCAAAAGGATTAACTTAACAGATCCTGTAGCCCAGGGTCATCGAACTGTCTCCCAGTCTTTTTTGTCCCTTTACTCACATCAACACTGCATCTTTCTGCCTGTCTCTGTCTTGTGTGTGTTAGAGGGATTTTAGAAGGGAGTTAGAGACTTAACTATTAGTTGGATGTCAACAGTTGATAGATTCTAACCACAGGTGAACAAACTATCTATCTATTTGTAATAAATAAAAGCTCTTCATGTTTCCTGGGCCCATCTGACAGATAACTTGGGGGCTTTGTGAACTTGTCATCTTTTTTTATTTGTGATTATTCCTAGAATAACAGGGTTTGATTTCTAGGGAGCCACCACAGTGAAGTGCCGCAATAGACTAATATTTTGCTAAGTGTATAGATTTGTACTTTTCTCATATTTCATAAAGGTGCAGGACAAGTTGAAAAAATGGTTAAAACAGAATCAATGGCTTTAGAAATAGAGGTCTAGAATTCGAGAAAGAGAAAGCCATGCTAACCATTTATAAACCACTGCTTAGGCCACAACTGGCATTTTGGGTGGAAACTCATAGGTTCCTGACTGACATGGACAATGGCAGCAAACTGGAGAATTGCATGAGAAATCCATTGAGGACAAACTCAACTTTGTAAGTAATTGGCTGTATTTTCCAACGAAGCTCTGGGCTTTAAGATGAGATTCTTGTCATGGAATGGCAAGATGTCCATTAAAGAGAAGGATTGCCTTATTAACATTAAAACTTTCAAATTAATATGTAGGTTTCTATCCTACCACCTGCTTTAAGGAAATTACATGTTGACATTTCCTGACCTGAAACTCTAAGCAGGTAATTGGTGACTCCAACTCATTGCTTTATTGTCCTGTGCACCAGCTTGGACATCCAGCAACACTTCAGGGCACACTCCAGGGCATCATTCCATGTACAGATGCTGGCATCCAATACTCGCCAGCCTCTCAGAATCCTCATGGCACTTCTCCAGACCTCTTGCAGGACACTTCTACAATTCACTGCTGCATCATACAGAACACTGGTAAATAGCATTGAAAGGCTGCTGCAAGGTCACTTTTTTTTAAAAAAAACTTATTCACTCGTGGAATGTGGGCACAACTGGCTGGCCAGCATTTATTTTCTGTCCCTCACTACCCTTGAGAAGGTGATGGAGTGCTTTCTTCTTAAACCACTGCAGTTCACCTGCTCTAGATTGGCCCACAATGCACTTGGGATAAAATTCCAGGATTCTGACCCAGTGACAGTGAAGGAATAGCGATATATTTCCTAGTCAGGATAGTAAGTGATTTGGAGAGAAACCTGCAGGTGGTGGCGTTCCCATGTATCTGCTGCTTTTGTCCTCCAGATGGAAGTGATCATAAGTTTGGGAGATGATTTCTAAAGATATTCAGCGGTGCATCTTGCAGATAGGATACACTGTTGCTACTGAGCATTAGTGGTGGAGGAAATGGATATTTGTGGATGTAGTGCGAAATAAGTGGACTGCTTTGATCTGGGTGGCATCAAGCTGCTTGAGTGTTGTTGGAGCTGCATTTCTCCAGGCAAGGAGTGAGTATTCCTTCACACTCCTGTAAATGCTGGACAGGTTTTCGGGAGTCAGGAGATGAGTTAAATGCTGTAATATTCCTACCCTCTGATCTGCTCTTGTAGCCACTGTATTTATATGGTCAGAACAGTTGAGTTCTGGTCAATGGTAACACCTCCAGGATGGTGATATTGGGGGATTCAGTGATGGTAACAGCATTGAATGTCAAAAGTCAGTGGTTAGATTACAGATGGTCATTGTCTAGCATTTATGTGGTGCAAATGTTACTTGCCACTTTTCAGCCCAAGCTTTGATATTCTCCAGATCTTACTGTATTTGACTGGCAAATGGGACTAAGTCAGTTTGGGATGTCTGGTCAGTGTGGACAAGGTGGACTGAAGGGTCTGCTGCCATGCTGTATGACAGTATGGACTGTTTCAGTGTCTGAAGAGTTGGGAATGGTGCCGTACATTGCACAGTGAACATCCCCATATCTGATCTAATGATGGAGGGAAGCTAATTGATGCAGCAGCTGATGATGATTGGGCCTAGGGCACTCCCCGGAGGAACTCCTGCAAAATGTCCTGGAGCGGAGATAACTGACCTCCAACAAAATCAACCGTCTTCCTAGATGCCAGGTATAACTCCAACCAGCCAACAGTGTGCCTCTGATTTCGATTGTTTTGCTAGGGCTACTTGAAACCTCACCCTTATCAATTTTCAAACAGAGATAGACACTGAGCTCGCTGACCGAACCAGGCTGCATCTCAAGACTGTTCACTTACCTCCCGCTCCTCTGATGTTTCCTGGCCTGCTGAACTCCTCAAACTCCAGTTTTGTTATCTCTAACTTCAGGATCAGCAGTTCTTACTGTTCACTTACTCTCAGTTGCACAGAGCCTACTGGAATCCTTTCTTGGCCATTTTGTATGTTGCCCACTCAACCAGATCAAGAGGGTCACATTATTTTTGTCTCAACTAGTCTTTCCATTCAGAGTAGACGCATAGCCAGAAAGCTTGTTAAAGTTGTCAACAGTCCTCAGCCAAGGATGACACCCTGAAGTCAAGGCGTTCTGGGATAGTAAGTCAATAGCAACCTCCGATACCAGCTTGGGCATGGTCAACAGCCACTTGGGCAAACAGGATCAGGATCCTCTCCTTACAGGAGGTGAGAAGCCAAATGTTGGACAACCAATGGTAATCCTTTCTGCCCTGAGAAGGTCCATTTCATTCTATATGAGGGAAAGAGAGGTATTGAGTGAAATTGAGGCCCTGGCATTACTGTTAGTACTGATGCAGTGAGAGGGTAATGCACAGTTGTTCTAAGTAAATGAGTAGGCAGCACTGAAGAAATGCAGGTTGGCATGCAGGGTGTTGAGGTAGATGATAGTGAGTAAGGCAAGTTGTGGATGTGAGTTTGCTCGCTGAGCTGGAAGGTTAGTTTGGAGACGTTTCATCACTTGTTTTTATTTGAAAAAATATACTTTATTCACAAGATGTACAAAAAAAACATATTTATACACCTACCCAGTCATGCAAGCTGCTCTGGTTACCCAGGGGGTACGTCTACCACCCAAAGGAAAAAAATAAACAGAGAAGAAAAAAACAAAGCAAAGAAAATACCCCTGCTGTCATCACCCCACACAGTCCCCGTTGGCCCCCTGACCAGTTGGGGAAGGCGCCAGCTGGGCCCAGTTACCAGATAGGGCCCTTTTTTCTATTCTGGACCAGGGGTTTCATACGGTGGTCTTTCCCCACCGCGCTTTGGCGGCGGCTGCCCCAAGCTTTAGTGCGTCCCTCAGCACGTAGTCCTGGACCTTGGAGTGCGCCAGTCTGCAACACTCGGTCGGGGTCAGTTCTTTCAGCTGGCAGACCAGCAAGTTGTGGGCAGACCAAAGAGCGTATTTCACCGCATTGATGGTCCTCCAGGTGCAGTTGATGTTGGTCTCGGTGTGCATCCTGGGAAACAGCCCATAGAGCACGGAGTCCAACGTCACGGAGCTGCTCGGGACGAACCTCGACAAATACCACTGCATCCCCCTCCAGACCTCCTGCGCATAGGCACACTCCAGAAGGAGGTGATCGACAGTCTCGTCCCGCCCGCAGCCACCTCGAGGGCAGCGTGCGGTGGCACAGAGATTCCGGGAATGCATAAAGGATCTCACGGGCAGAGCCCCTCTCACCGCCAGCCAAGCAATGTCCTTGTGCTTGTTTGAAAGTTCTGGCAATGAGGCATTCTGCCAAACGACTTTGGCAGTCTGCGTGGGGAACCACACGACGGGATCCACCCTCTCGTTTTCCCGAAGGGTCCCGAGGAGACTACGTGCTGACCACTGCCTGACGGCCTTGTGGTCAAAGGTGTTTCCCTTCAAATATTTCTCCACGAAGGACAGGTGGTACGGAACGGTCCAACTACTCGGAGCGTTCCGCAGCAACGAGGCCAGGCCCATCCTTCGCAACACCGGGGACATAGGACCTCCGTAAGTAGTGACACTTGGTGTTTGCGTACTGAGGATCTACGCACAGCTTGATGCAGCCGCACACAAAGGTAGCCGTCAGGGCTAGGGTGGCGTTCGGTATGCCCTTTCCCCTATTTTCCAGGTCTTTGTACATGGTGTCTCTGCGGACCCGGTCCATCCTCGACCCCCAAATGAAGTGGAAGATGGCCCGGGTGACCGCAGCGGCGCAGGTCCAGGGAATAGGCCAGGCCTGCGCCACATACAAAAGTACCGAAAGCCCCTCACACCTGACAACCAGGTTCTTACCCGCAATACAGAGGGACCAGAGCGTCGATCTGCCCGGCTTCTGCTTCAGTTTGGTGATACGCTCCTCACAAGTCGAAGTGCACGCCCCAGCTCCACCGAACCAAACAACCAGCACCTTCAGGTAGTCTGTCCTGACGGTGAAGGGGATGAAGGAGTGGTCGTCCCAGTTCCCGAAGAACATGACCTCGCTCTTACCCTACTGACTTAATGGCACCCGAGGCCAGTTCAAACTGGCTGCAGATGTCCAACAGCCTACTCACCGACCGACAATCGGTGCAGAAGACGGCGACGTCGTCCATGTACAGGGAGGTCTTGACCTGAAGGCCTCCACTGCCTGGGATAGTCACGCCCTTCAGGCTCACGTCCTTCCTGATGGATGCGGCGAAGGGCTCCACACAGCACATGAACAAGGCAGGAGAAAGCGGGCAGCCTTGCCTGACTCCAGATCTGACAGGAAAACTGTCCGATTCCCACCCGTTGATCGAGACTGTGCTAATGATGTTTGTGTAGAGCAGCCGGATCCAATTGCGGGTGCCCTCCCCGAACCCCAATTTGGAGAGGACGCCCCTCATGTAAACATGAGAGAGCCTGTCAAAGGCCTTCTCCTGGTCCAGGCTGACGAGGCAGGTGTCCACCCGCCTGTCCTGTACGTAGGCGATCGTATCCCTGATGAGCGCGAGGCTCTCAGCGATCTTCCTGCCCGGCACAGCACAGGTTTGGTCAGGGTGAATCACTGACTCCAGGACAGACCTGACCCGGTTGGCAATGACCTTGGCCAGGATTTTTTAGTCCACGTTCAAAAGTGAAATGGGACGCCAATTCTTAATTTCTTCCCTCTCCCCCTTCCTCTTGTAAATGAGGGTGATGATGCCCTTCCTCACGGACTTGCACATTTCCCCTGCCTGAAGCACACTATTGTACACCTCCAGTGGGTCCTGGCCGACCAGGTCCCACAGAGTGGAATACAGCTCGACCGGTAAGCCGGCGCACCCGGGAGTCTTATTCCTCTCCAAGGACTTGAGGGCTCCGGTCAGCTCGTCCAGGGATATCGGCCGGTACAGCTACTCCCTCGTGCTGTCATCTAATACCTCCGTGATAGATGACAGGAGCGACTCGGAGGCTGTGCTGTCTGTGGGCTTCGTGTCGTACTGTCCGGCATAGAAGGATCTGCTGATTCTCATAATGTTGGGCCGAGACGACGTCACCGAGCCGTCATCCTTCTTCAGCTGGCTAAGCACGGAGCGCTCTTTGTGCATCGTCTGAAAGAAGAAACGCGAGCACGTCTCGTCCTGCTCCACGGAGCGGGCCCTGGACCGGAAGATTATCCTGGAGGCCTCCGCGGCGAAGAGCGAGCCTTGCTGGCCCATCACCTCGCGGAGGTCATCCGTGACATCGACCCCCATCAACTGCAGAAGGAGCAGGTTCTGCACCCTTTTCTGGAGTCGCGACAGCTTTCCCCGCCTCTCTCTCGCCATCCGAACACCGTTGAGGACAAAGAACCTCTTCATGCTCTCCTTCACCGTCTCCCACCAGTCGCCCGGAGACTCAAAGAGGGGTTTCACGGTTCTCCAAACGGCGTACTCCCTCTTAAGCTCCTCGACGTTCTCTGGGGTCAACAGAGTCGTGTTGAGCTTCCACGTCCCCTTGCCGGCCGGCTGGTCGTGCTGTCAGTGACAGTTGGCCAGCAGGAGGCGGTGGTCAAAGAAGAACAACGGCTTAACGCCGGTGGACCTGACCGAGAACGCCCGTGACACAAACAGGAAGTCTATCCTTGAGCGAATAGACCCATCTGGCCGCGACCAGGTGTACCTCCGCTGTGCTCCGTCTACAGGGGTGCTGAAGACGTCGAGCAGCTTGGCGTCCTTCACCGTGCCCATCAGGAATCTGGGCGTGACGTCCGGATGCCTCCCCCCCACCCGCTAGCCCCACGCCGGATCTTCCATCTGCATCGATGATGCAGTTGAAGTCTCCGCCTAGGATGACCGGCCTAGACGTAGCCAAATCAATCTACCATCCCCTGAGAAAATGAACAGGAAATGACATCACCAACGCAGGAAATGACATCACCAACCCAAGGAAACCTAACCAGATAAATATAAAGCGGGACATAACACCAGCGCTTCATTGGAGGTGCACTGTTGATGTTACCTAGAATGGTGATGATACATCTGGGAACAAACCTTCCAGCTCGGTGAACCAGCTTACATCTGGAACAAAATAAAGACCCACTGTCTTGTGGACCGAGAGGAGGAGAGCGCTGCGTTGGAGGTGGAAGGAAGACGTCGGGTTGGCTGTGCACCCTTGCAACTGGTGGATCTTAATGCCGGCTTCGGCCTAATGCTGGTTCAGGGCAGCAGCCAACCTGCAACGATGGCTGCGGCGAGTGCTCGTGCCCCAGGTCATGGGGTCCGGAACAGTATCCGTGTTTCCATAAAGAAGGTGGATGAAGGTGCACCTGTGGACCGCACCTTCTTCGTGAAGAGGGTCCTGTTGGACTGTTGTGGGTTCGCTGCTGCGGACATTTACTGCCTGCAGGATTTCCCCGGCGGAGGTTTTTATGACGTAACCTTCAGGAGTGCCAAGCTTTGCGAGTGCTTCCTGGAGGTTTTCAAGGAAAAAGGAGGTGAGGGCCCCCTCTCTGTATTGACCGCTGTCCCGCTGTTCGTGATGCCAGCACAGAGGAGCCGTATGGTGACTGTACACATGTACAACCCACATGTGCCAGCAGTTGATGTCCTGACCTTCCTTGGAAGGTACGTGAAGGTGGAAGGGGACCTAACTGACATCATGGACCCCTTTGGCATCTGGATCAGTAAGAGGCAGGTCAGGGTGATGCTGAGGACGGGCGCAGACGGGAGCATTGTACACCCACCGTCCAGCTTTGCGATCGGCGGGAGCAAGGGCTACCTGACCTACACAGGGCAACCTAAAGTCTGCCATGCCTGTGGTAGGTCAGGTCACGTGGCGGCCGACTGCAAAGCCACCATCTGCAGGGAGGAGGGACACCTTGCAAAGGATTGCCCACAAGAGAAAAGCTGCAACCTTTGCGGGGAAGCGGGCCACCTCTATAGGACATGCCTGCGGCGGGGAACCACCTACGCCCAGGTCGCCGGCAGGGGCAATGCAGGGCCAGCCCCGTCGGAGGAGAGGAAGGCACCAGGGCCCTGCAAGGACCCCACTAATGTGAAGGAGGGCCCAGCCCCGCAGGATGGACCCGAGGCCAGCAAAGCGCCTCTTTAGGCTCCGCTCCCCCTGACAACCCGGAGTCGATGGAGGCGGCGACAGGCAACCCAGGGGAGTGGACGACGGTCCAGAAAGAGAGGAGCAAGCTGAGTCGGCGGGCCCAGGAACCGCAACCATCAGGCGGGAAGAGGTAGCTACAGGGGGGCTATAAGAGCTCCTCTGACGAGGGAGATTCGGAGAAGGCCCGCCCGAAGCAGAAGTTAAAGATCTTAAGGGAGAAGGAAAGCAGCACCCCACTTCCAGGTGACGGGAGGCGTCCTGAGGCTCCCTCCGACACCCAGTCAAGTGCCGCTGGGGCACTGGAGGGCCTCCTGGAACTTCCAGGCGGGAAGGAGGAAGCAGCGCGTCCCCAGCCCGACCCAGAGCCGGACTCTCCAGCCTCCGTACCACCTAGTGGGAGGTGCCATCTGGAAGGCAGCACAGACGGTTTCCTCAGCCTGGAGAGTGTCCAGCAGTTAGCCCGGGCAATGGGCATGAAGGGACAGATGGAGGGGCTGGACCTTGGGCTCGGGGAGGGTACTGCGGTCACTGCCCACAATGAGGGCACGAGTTACGAGCATTAATGTGCGCAGTGTCAAGTCCACCGCAAGATGTGTATCCACGTTGGCCTACCTGACCACCGTCAAGGCGGACCTCCTTTTTCCGCAGGAGTGCGGGATTCCGCACCTCAGCAGGTACGGGAAATGGTCTGGCGCCTGGACCTGTGGGCCTTCAATCTCGTTGGGGGGTAACTACTGTCGCTCCTCGGGCCTGGCTATTCTGCTGTGGGGGTGCAACTTCACCATCTCTCAAGTTCAGGAAGTGGTGGGGGGGGCACCTCCTAGTGGCTGATGTCACCTACAGGAAAGCTCCCCTGAGGCTGATCAACGTGTACGCCCCAGCGGTACGGAGTGAGCGGTTGGCTGTCCTGCAGCGGCTTCCACCCCTGCTGGCTACGTCCAGGCCGGTCATCCTAGGCGGAGACTTCAACTGCATCATCGATGCAGATGGAAGATCCGGCGTGGGAACAGCGGCTGGGGGGAGTCAACTGGAGGTCACGTCCAGATTCCTGATGGGCATGGTGAAGGACGCCAAGCTGCTCGACGTCTTCAGCACCCCTGTAGACGGAGCACAGCGGAGGTACACCTGGTCGCGGCCAGACAGGTCTAATCGCTCAAGTATAGACTTCCTGTTTGTGTCACGGGCGTTCTCGGTCAGGTCCACCGGCGTTGAGCCGGTGTTCTTCTCTGACCACCACCTCCTGCTGGCCGACTGTCGCTTACAGCACGACCAGCTGGCCGGCAAGGGGACGTGGAAGCTCAATACGACTCTGTTGACCCCAGAGAACGTCGAGGAGCTTAAGAGGGAGTACGCTGGTTGGAGAACCCTGAAACCCCTCTTTGAGTCTCCGGGCGACTGGTGGGAGACGGTGAAGGAGAGCATGAAGAGGTTCTTTGTCCTCAAGGGTGTTCGGAAGGTGAGAGAGAAGCAGGGAAAGCTGTCACAACTCCAGAAAAGGGTGCAGAACCTGCTCCTTCTGCAGTTGATGGGGGTCGATGTCACGGACGACCTCCATGAGGTGAGGGGCCAGCAAGCCTCGCTCTTCGCCGCGGAGGCCTCCAGAATAATCTTCCGGTCCAGGGTCCACTCCATTGAGCAGGACGAGACGTGCTCGCGTTTCTTCTTTCAGAAGGTGCACAAAGAGAGCTCTGTGCTTAGCCGGCTGAAGGAGGACGATGGCTCGGTGATGTCGTCTCGGCCCGACATTTTGAAGATCAGCAGATCCTTCTATGCCGGACTGTACGACACGAAGCCCATGGACAGCACGGCCTCCAAGTCATTCCCGTCGTCTATCATGGAGGCCTTAAACGACGGCACAAGGGAGTGGCTGGACCGGCCGATATCCCTGGACGAGCTGACTGGAGCCCTCAAGTCCTTGGAGAGGAATAAGACTCCCGGGTGCGATGGCTTACTGGTCGAGCTGTATTCCACTCTGTGGGACCTCGTCGGCCAGGAGCTGCTGGAGGTGTACAATAGTGCGCTTCAGGCAGGGGAAATGTGCAAGTCCATGAGGAAGGGCATCATCACCCTCATTTACAAGAGGAAGGGTGAGAGGGAAGCAATTAAGAATTGGCCTCCCATTTCACTGTTGAACGTGGACTACAAAATCCTGGCCAAGGTCATTGCCAACCGGGTCAGGTCTGTCTTGCAGTCGTCGATTCACCCTGACCAAACCTGTGCTGTGCCGGGCAGGAAGATCACTGAGAGCCTCGCGGTCATCAGGGATACGATCGCCTATGTACAGGACAGGCGGGTGGACACCTGCCTCATCAGCCTGGACCAGGAGAAGGCCTTCGACAGGGCCTCTCATGCTTACATGAGGGATGTCCTCTCCAAATTGGGGTCGGGGAGGGCATCCGCAATTGGATCCGGCTGCTCTACACCAACATCGTTAGCGCAGTCTCGATCAATGCTTGGGAATCAGACAGTTTTCCCGTCAGATCTGGAGTCAGGCAGGGCTGCCCGCTCTCTCCTGCCTTGTTCGTGGGATGTGTGGAGCCCTTCGCCGCATCCATCAGGAAGGACGTGAGCCTGAAGGGCGTGACTATCCCAGGCAGCGGAGGCCTTCAGGTCAAGACCTCCCTGTTCATGGACCATGTTGCCGTCTTCTGCACCGATCGTCAGTCGGTGAGTAGGCTGTTGGACATCTGCGGCCAGTTTGAACTGGCCTCGGGTGCCAAAGTCAATAGGGGTAAGAGCGAGGTCATGTTCTTCGGAAACTGGGACGACCGCTCCTTCATCCCCTTCACCGTCAGGACAGACTACCTGAAGGTGCTGGGTGTTGGGTTCGGTGGAGCGGGGGCGTGCACTTCGACTTGTGAGGAGCGTATCACCAAACTGAAGCAGAAGCCGGGCAGATGGACGCTCTGGTCCCTCTGTATTGCGGGTAAGAACCTGGTTGTCAGGTGCGAGGGGCTTTCGGTACTGTTGTATGTGGCTCAGGCCTGGCCTATTCCCTGGACCTGCGCCGCTGCGGTCACCCGGGCCATCTTCCACTTCATTTGGGGGTCGAGGATGGACCGGGTCCGCAGGGACACCATGTACAAAGACCTGGAAAATAGGGGAAAGGGCATACCGAACGCTACCCTCGCCCTGATGGCTACCTTTGTGTGCGGCTGCATCAAGCTGTGCGTAGATCCTCAGTATGCAAACACCAAGTGTCACTACTTACTGAGGTTCTACCTGTCCCCGGTGTTGCGAAGGATGGGCCTGGCCTCGTTGCTGCAGAACGCTCCGAGTAGTTGGACCGTCCCGTACCACCTGTCCTTCGTGGAGAAATATTTGAAGGGAAACACCTTGGACCACAAGGCCGTCAGGCAGTGGTCAGCACGTAGTATCCTCGAGACCCTTCGGGAAAAGGAGAGGGTGCATCCCGTCGTGTGGTTCCCCACGCAGACTGCCAAAGTCGTTTGGCAGAATGCCTCATCGCCAGAACTTACAAACAAGCACAAGGACATTGCTTGGCTGGCGGTGAGAGGGGCTCTGCCAGTGAGATCTTTTATGCATTCCCGGAATCTCTGCGCCACCGCACGCTGCCCTCGAGGCGGCTGCGGTGGGGGGACGAGACTGTCGATCATCTCCTTCTGGAGTGTGCCTATGCGCAGGAGGTCTGGAGGGGAATGCAGTGGTATTTGTCGAGGTTCATCCCGAGCAGCTCCGTGACATGGGACTCCTTGCTCTATGGGCTGTTTCCCGGGACGCACACAGAGATCAACATCAACTGCGCCTGGAAGACCATCAATGCGGTGAAAGACGCTCTTTGGTCTGCCCACAACTTGCTGGTCTGCCAGCTGAAAGAACTGACCCCGACCGAGTGTTGCAGACTGGCGCACTCAAAGGTCCAGGACTACGTGCTGAGGGACGCGCTAAAGCTTGGGGCAGCCGCGGCCAAGGCGTGGTGGGGAAAGACCACCGTATGAAACCCCTCGTCCAGAATGGAAATAAGGGCCCTATCTGGTAACTGGGCCCAGCTGGCGCCTTCCTCACCTGGTCAGGGGGCCAACTGGGACTGTGCGGGGTGATAACTGCCGGGGTGTGTTCTTTGCTTTGTTTTTTTTCTTCTTTGTTTGTTTTGTTCCTTTAGTTGGTGTACGTACCCCCTGGGTAACCCGGAGCGGCTTGCATGACTGGGTAGGTGTATAAATATGTTTTTTTTTGTACATCTTATGAACAAAGTATATTCTTCCAAATAAAAAAAAGTCTGAAAACTAACCTTCAGCTCAGCGAGCAAACTCACATCCAGAACCTCAACCTGAGCTACAAATCTTCTCAACTCGCAAGGGAAGTTGTTTCAGGGTTGATCACGAGCCTTGGTCAGAGATGGGTTTGGAGCCAAACTGGAGTCGGCTTTAGGTGGGAGAGAGAAGATAGTGGCACATACCTTGGCGGAAGATCATGTCCCTGGACTGCTGGGCATTCTACCAGGCAGCTGTGGCTGCACTGACCCAAATGGCAAACTTAGCCAACACTGAATCTGATGTCAGAGACTTCACAGCCAGTCTTCTGAAGAGAACATATCATCCTGTTAGCCAGCACTTCCAACTCCTTTCCCACAAAGTGAGGTATCTAGTTCTCCTAATCTGCCATATCCGTACCAACTGTCAGTCACTATGCAGTGCAGCTCTGGACTGATGGTACATGTCTGAGTTCCCAATGGCCTTTTAAAAATGGCACTAGCACCAGGAATTATTGTCTATTGCAGGGCATCCTGGCAATGGTGAGTTCTTCCAGTGATGCCAGCAGTACAATCAGCCTAGGACTGGAGGAGAGTGCTGCCATAGAAGGAGGGTAAGTAGTTAATAAGATGAGTTTGGCATGACATGGCAAGAAATTTCACTGGTGGGAAACTGTGAAATTCAATGCAATTTACACTGAGCCAAAATATGACCAGATTCAGTCCATTATGTTTATCCTGGGAACAACATTTTGGAAACAATGTCAAAGCCTTAGAGACTACAGAGGAAACTTCACACAATGCTACAGGGTATGGAGGACTTAGCTAATATGGAGAGCCTGGGGAAGGTTGAAATGTTCTCCTGTCAGTAGTGAAAGGTAAAATTTCACAGGTGTGTTTAAAAATCAGGAGAGGTTTCAGTTAGAGGAAGTAAGTAGAAATTGTTTCCACTGACGGGAGGATGCTGGTTTAAGATAATTGATAAATTCACAAATCAAGTTATTATGATTATGGATGCATCACCTGAAACAGTGGCGAAAGCAGATCCAACAATAATTTTCAAAAGGCAACTGGATATTTATGTGAAATGGGGAAATTTGAAAGGCAGGGATGTGGAATTATTTGAACAGTCCTTTGGACAGTTAGGTACAATTAATCAAAGGGCTCGATCAATAGTTCTTTGAAGCTATGACACAGGCAATTTTCTGTTATCATAGATTCTGGTAATTAACAAAAATTATGAAAATCAATTCTGCATTTGCAGCAACCGGTGCCATGGTAATGTTTTTTTTGTGAATCTGCTTTGTTAGAAGTCATCCTAGCACGCAAAACCTGCTCACCTCTGCCAGACAACATACACTTTGGATGAAGCATAATAGGCTATGTATAATTAAGGAGCAAAAAACAGCTGACTCAAGTCAGAATTAAATTTTAAAAGCAACCAACAGCTGCGTCTTTATTTGAACAAAAAGTTTACACCTTTATTCTTTTCAAAAATGCATATTACATGTCTCGATATGACATGCTGACGTCAATAAAATTTCTTGTTCATTGGATAAGAGCAAATATATTTGATTACCAGTATGTGACGATCAAAAGTCAAATAATTGTCGCATTTAATTTTCAATGCCCCAACTGATCAGATTTAGGAAATAATCCAAGCTCGATCTTATTTTCCTAAATGCAGCAGTCCCTACCCCCAGCTCTCAGCCTGTGGGGTTTCCTCCTTGTCAAACTGCCACAGAACCCATCACCTTTTTGTGAATAATTCCAAATCAAACACAAGCTAATGATCTGAAATGACCTCGCTCAGCAAGAACACTCGCATGAAGGTCAATTTACAAATCAGTCAGAGGATGTCTGCAACTAAGGTTGTGGGTCAACAAGAAAATGCCTCTTATTATAGAACTGATCATTTGAACAGAAAACAATATTTTCAATGTGATGTAGAAATAGATTAAATTTTCTTAAATATTCAGGAGGGAAGTCTGAGGAAGTAATTGCTGAAGTGGCTTAAATGTCCTACTTAGTTATTACACACTCCACAATGTGGCTTGGTGCGTAGCAGTCCTGTGTTCTGTGTGTGTACTGTAACAATCGTGTGAATATTGGCTTGCGACTAATTGGCCGCTCACTGTCTTGTTTTAGAAGGAGCAGATGAATAGCTATTCCTTAGCTTTCACAACTCCCTTCTTCTTTGCCTTGCAGCCTAAATTCATAAACTGCAGACTAGAAATCATGTTTCTGAACTGTTTGCCTATACTATGGAAGTTGTTGCTTATCTCATCCTTACATTCAGACAATTTTTTAAATGCAAGTGAGTGGAAGTCCATTAAGCTGTAAAGAGCTATGGTGTGTCCTGTGGTTGCAAAAGGTATAATGTAAATGCATGTGTCTTTCTGGCTTTAAATGAAGAGTAGTGGGTAGTTAATTGATCTTTCAGAATTTCTGCTCAAATGAACAGAGGGGGAAACAGTTAATTCTTGTGATTTCCCTCCCTGAAGAAAGGTAAACCTTCAGCACTAAGTCATTTTCATCATTCATGAGTTAGTAGCTTGTGAAATGAAATGTGTGTTCATCGGGAACATCCAAGCTTTCTGCATTTGTTGAGCCACTTAGGGGCATACCACTGAATTTTTGTGGCCATGTTTAAGCTAAATCCATGTTCCAAATAATTTGCCTTGAATTTCAAGTCTTTTATGTTCTGATTTAGAACAGAGCAATCATTGTGGCAATAATTATTTCTAGGCCTGCCAGGCCACTGTCAAAATATGCTCTTTGGTTGACAAATGTCAGACCTTATTTGGGAATGGGAAGGGCGAGCTGCATTTGGCACTTGGGCCACAAGTTAAAGGCTGTTTTACTTCTCCTCCAGTAGTATTTGTATCAAGCGTCACACTAAGTACTAAGCTATCAATAAGAAGCGAGTTCATGTATAGTGATAAACTACCTCAGTCTTTCTAAGTCTTTGTCCTGACCTTTCTAGAGGCTTGGCATAATATTACGTGTGTCCACATTCATATTAACAAAATGGAGGCTGGATTTCTGATACCGGAGGTGCAGATCTTGCAACAAAATAAAACCTGTCAAGTGATCAAAATGCCATGTCTGCAACTAAACTGGTAGCTTAACTGTTTCTAAGATATTACATTTCTGAAACAGTAAAGTAACAGGTAATAAGGCAATTGTTTCAGTCAAAGAAAGTGTAGCATAACAAACTCCAAATTCTGAATAATAACTTCACATTGGGCTCCAAGCACCACACCTTGTGTTCTCTTCCAATTTTAATTGAGTAATATGTACCACTTTTTGAACATGTGGGCTAAATGATGTGTTTGAGAATGAAGCAGGTGATGACAATCGTTTGTGTGTTTTTAACAATTCCAATGTTCAAATAGATTCTATGTTTCAATCATCTAGGATTCAGAAATTTCCAATTGATTTTAAAGTTCTGAATTATTTCCTAACCAAACTAGTGCCACTCAAATTTCAGTTAGTTTTAACTAGAAAAAAGATTTGAGACTTATTTGTCACTGATGCTAAAAATACCTATTTTTCCCTTTTCCCTCTGTGTACACGGTACCACAGGGCAAGTACATTCTATGACTGATAATTCACAGGCATTTAGCCAAGTAGATTGAATTATGTGGTCATTTGAATTGAGCAATAGAAGTAGAACAGCAACTTTGAAAGCTTTTACGGTAAGAAAATATATTTTGAAGTAATTTGAATTCAGAAAAGAGTAAACAATTTCACACATTTAGTGGTGCCTTATTGATCTCATACAAATTGTCAGGCTGAGAAAATCTTCACTCAGTTCACAGCAAAATTTATGGGTGTATTCTTAAGAGTGTATTAAGCTCCCACTTGGCAAGATCTCTACCAGTGGAACTATTTTCTGTCTTCCTAATTAAGAACTGGTAGTGGCGTTCCAATGCTGTCACTGCAATCACAAGGCCTCAGTGATCAAGCCAACATATCAGGCAGGCCCCACTGCTCAGCGTAGAAGCCTGACACATTGCCCACTGCAGTTACAGGGGCTGCCTGCCTTCCATATCTGTAGCTCATTTCTACTAGGCTTTAGCCCATTACTCAGGGGCTGGTGATATGCTGGCCTATATGTCACTATTACTGAGCCTGCACATGTGTTTAAACAGAAAATTGGTACAAATTATTTACTGCAGTTTGACTTTTGTATGGAGTTTTTTTTGGTTTTGCAGCTTGGACAAAATTAATAAATGAATATGATAACATAAGAAAATGTGATCGATGCAATCTGACACTGTGATACTGTTTTTAAAAAGTACCATTTTATCTTTGCAATCTTTTTCAGTCAAACATGTCCAACTGAATCACTGTGCTCATATCCTCTGGTTATTACAATGGGTATGTATTACGCGAAAGACTACAGGAAGGTGATGCATGTTGTGTGGATTACTGTGCAGCAGTATCATTTTTCAGTTATTCAATAGCGATGTCTATCACATTTGGTTCAAAGTTTGAAGAATAAGTTTAACAGCAGTGTCAGATACAATGTGCAGGCTGTAATTATTCACAGATTCACCACTGTTATTGTGTAACTTTATTGAGATCATCTACAAAAAGATGAAACTGCTCTCATCACAACAAATAAGAAACCAATAGGATGTTGGTTATATTAAATGGTGTACATTACTGTGTAATATGCATGCATTATTCTGCTTCAAATGTTGATCCATGCTTAAATTGGACAGTCCATTAAAGGCAATAAAGCTTTGAGTTCTTCATGAAGGAAGTTTGAGGATGAGTAAGTATTTGTAAATTCTTTGGGGTTAAACGAAACCATCATGGCACATTTACAATTTGCCATAATTCCAATCTGTTCATATAGTTCAATAAAGATAAAAGCATCTACGTTATGTACACTTTCCTTGCATTCCTCAGCCCAATCAAGGCTTGATTGCTTTTAGAAAATATTCAGGGTAATCAGACATCAGTGTTGCTTTCCTTTTCTAACTTAGAACTGCCCATTTTCAGGGTCATGAAGAGCATTTTGTAAATTGTAGTCTTATGGGTTGCTCACACTTTGCTCACGATACTATTCCTGGCAATTTCCCCTGTGATACATTTCTTGTGCACTGGACAAGCCAATGAGCAAAGAATTGAACTGATAACTTTAACCAACTGTGAACTGCTATTTAGAGAGTTACACATCTGAAACAGCAGTGGGAAAGGTAGATGTTTAGTGGAATTATAGTTGAATTGGGAATTACAGTTGAGAGGGAGGAAAGCTGGTCAAATAAACAAGATGCTGCAACCTCTGCAGTCAAGAATCAGAAAGGGGAGGCATACAAAATATTGGCCAGGATCTTGCAGGAATAAAGACAGTGCATCCATCCAGCTTTGCCAACATTGTATTTCTGGAATCTGCACATGTACAGTTAAACATGGAAGTCCAGGAGTGTTGCTGACACTGATTCAATGATTCATAATAGGATTCATTGTTGAAGTCCTTGCAGACCAAACTCAATCAGAAATCAGTGAACTGATAAGAATTTTTCTATTGCATTGCAATATAGCTGTCAAGAAGTGTGAGGAAACTTTTGCGTTGCTGAGTGAAGTATAGCCAAGATTTAATAACATACTAAGTCATAACTACAGCTTAAGAATTTCTCTCAAATGGAAATCTAGTTTTATATTTATGTAATTTTTTTTCAATTCTGATCTTTCTGAAGTTGATATGATTTTTAAAGGTGCTTGTTATATTTCAGTTTCTAACTTCTACATCCAAATCTTTGTTCTGTTCTCATAAAAATGTATAATTTTTGTAACATTTATAACATATAACAGATCTGAGAAAATTAATCATTGCCTTTGATTTCCAGGTTTGCTGTTGGTGAGAATTCTTCAATGCGATTAACTGTTTACCCTACTGAATAACACCAGTGTTTTTGAACACCTAGAGATCCATTTGACTTGGTGTTAGGCTCAAATGCATGTTGGGAAAGGGAAAGTCTTCAGCTTAGAGATCACTGGTTGCAGTTAGCTGTTGTTGAATCACCTTGTGCTGAACACAAAATCCAGACGATTATTTCATGAAAAAAAATTACACGTCGGTTATTAATAACCAGAAACAATCACAGAAGTGACTAACTCTCTTGCAGGGCTCATGCAATGAACAGCAGAAAGCTGTCGATTATCACTGAAACAAATGAATTTCTCTGCAGGTATTCTGTCCATTTATTCTGCCCACAAAGACTTCACTTCAATAATTTGGTGGGTTATATAACACAGGTCTGAATATATTGTGAGTATCAAGGGGTACATCTCAATTGAAGATATTATTATCATACACAGTCAGTGCCCTAAGCACACTGCACTTGCTTTAATCATTATGTTGGGTACCTATTTGTTGTTAGTTATAATATAGTTGAAACCCAACACAGAATGATATCCCAACTCATGAGTCTGTTGGATTGGTACAGATTGGCCCTTGTTGAGATTAAGACCACCTTATGTTAGTTAGGGCACATGTGTATGAGCTGGTCAAAGCACCGGGTTGCCTGTAGTGAATAGTAATGTCCCTATCTCTGAGCCAGGAGGCCTGTATTCAAGTCTCACCTTCTCCAGAGGTGTGTAATATTCCATCCCTGAATGGGTTTCTTCATATCACTTATTTTAGCTGGCCAGTAAGGGCAGGAAGGTGTGGTGCAGTTTTAATGTCACTGAATTTGTAATGCAGGACCCCATGCTAATGTACTGAGGACATGGCTTTAGATTCGACGATGGCAGGTGCAATATCAGAATTCAATTTTTGCATTATATTTCTGCAGTGTTGTGGTTATCATATTTGCCTCACATGTGAAAGGTCCCCAATTTGGAAAATCATTTCTGCCTTACTATCCTTGTAGAAGGAAAAGATTTTTTTCTATTCATTCATGGGATGAGAGCATTGCCGGCTGGGCAGCATTTATTGCCCATCTCTAATTGCCTAGTCGGGCAGTTGAGAGTAAACCATGTGGTTGTGGGTCTGGAGTCACATGTAGGCCAGGCCAGGTCAGGATGGCAGTTTCCTTCCCTGAAGGACATTCATGAACCAGATGGGTTTTTCCAACAATCAACAATGGATTCACAATCATCATTAGACTCTTAATTCCAGATATTTATTGGATTCAAATTCCTCCATCTGCTGTGGTGGGATTCAAATCTGGATCCCCAGAACATTATCTGGGTCTCTGGATTAACAGTGCAGTGATAATATCACTAAGCTACTGCCTCCCCTGCTTTTTCTAACTGATTAAATTTACTGTTATCCTTTATATACTACCTGCTAATTGGTGGTTAGTTAATTTGGTGGTTGGGGGTTAAGTTACATATAAGAAAGTTAAAAACTGGTTTCCAGGTTAAAAAAAATTACTGTGGTCAAAGAAGTGAGTCTGCAAAGTGAAAAGCAGGAAGACAAACCAACTGCTGTCACTTTTTCCTGCTATGACGTTTCTGACTTTACTAATAGAGGTTGTTTGAAGAACTGAGCATGAGGGTGTCTAAAAAGGCTGATTTGGGCATGTATCCTGTTAATGCTGTTGTGCCACCATTCCTCTGTACAGTGTGGGTACCGTTGTCATTTTCTCATTGGTATTTTCAGTCTCGTGTTTGCCTATGGATTTGCATTCTTTTGCCATTGTATGAAGCCTTTTGCAAGCATATGCCATAGGACAATAATCTTGGAAACACAGGGAAGAGTCAAAGGAGGGGCAAGGGGTTTTTGACAGACTATCCCTCAAGTGGAACAAGACACAAGAAACACGGGATTAAAATTATCAATGGTATGTTTGATAACACGCCTGGTTGTTGCATGGGTTCTGCTGTTGTTTAACCATCTGTTCCTGGACCACTGCGGCAGCAAGCATAAAAACAGAACTTTGATAGTGCACTAAAATTCTCCAAGAACAAAGCAACGTCTAGGCTCTTAGTTTCTCGATGATATGTTGAAGAAAAAGCGAGAATTCTAATCCAATATACAGTGAACATTCAGCCTGAACTTTGGAGAACCTTTGCTGCTTTAGGAACAGAATTCATAACTGGTAACCCAAGGACAATTAGAAGCAGCTTGAACTACTTCCAAATTTAAGGTTCCAAAATACTGTGTTTTATTTAAATGCAACCTATAATTAAGTGCATAAGATACAAACAATAATGAACTTTGAAGTTTCATTGATGATGATAGCTAAATGATAGAATTCAAGCCATATATTTCTGGATTCTCCGCAGAATTGCAAACGGGTCTTATAAGGTCAGGCTTGTTCTTCAACAGGCATCTATGTTTCATCACTGACCCTCTGCCTGGAGAAAAGAAGACTTCCAATATTTACCTGTTGCATTTTTTATACAAAACCTTAATTAAATCTACCATTAATGTCCAATATTGTGGAAATTATCCCAGAAGTTCAAAGATTTCCACATAACAATTTTGCATCATTGACATTTCGGCGAACTAAAGCTGGAAATGTCTAAACGTTTTAACATCTTCCTATAATCGGGTGTGCACAGTCCTGTAGTTATGGACTTTCTCTGCTTGTACAAATTTATCATTACTTTGTATTTTCATGTTGCTGATCATAAAAGGCTCTCCGAGGACTACTGGACTCCAAACATGTAATCTCCCCACGAGAGTTGAAAGCTTAGTAAATCTTTCAACACACAATATCTGAAATTAAGAAAAACTAATGATGACCATGAAATAATTGTTGATTGTTGTAAGAACTCATCTAGCTAAACAGGAACTCTGATGTTCTTTTCTGGTTCAACCAACATGTGACACCAGACTCACAGCAATGTGACTGCCCTCAGAAATGGCCTAGCTTTAGCAAATGCTAAGAGGTCTCAAAGGAATGAAACCTGATGGGCCATCTAGCATTGACGTGGGTATTTTAAATGCTAATGGTAAACTCAGCTCTGTCAGTCTTGCAAAATTCTCCTCTCCTCTGGGGGTTAGTGCCAAAGTTGGGACAGCTATCCCACAATCTACAAAAGCAACAGCTTTATGTAATTAAACTCACAGAAACATACCTTACACACAATGTTTCAGACTCCACCATGACCATTCTTGAATATGTCTTGTCCTACTGGCAGACGTGCTGGCACAGAGCTGTACAATCAGGAAGGAGTTTCCTGGGAAGTTCTCAACATTAACTATGGATCCCACGCATGGGCAAAGAAACCTACTGCTCATTACAACATGCTGTAACCCCATGCCCTCCAATTGGAAGAAGCACTGAAGGTGGTAATGGTGTAGAATGTATATGGCGGGGTGGAGGTGGATTTCAATGATCATCACCAAAAGTAACTCAACAGCAGTGCTCTTGACCAAGCTGATTAAGTCCTAAAGAATATAGCTGCTAGAGTGGTTCTGTGGAAGGTGGTGAGGAAATAAACAAGAAAAACATACTTGACTCATCCTTATCAATCTGCATGTGCAGAGACATCTGTCCATGGCAGTAATGGTAGGAGTGACCACCACACTGACCTTATAGAGTGAAGTCCAATCTTCACATCGAGGACACCCTCTGCTGTGTTTTGTATCACTACCCTCATACAAAATGGACTTAATAAGATTGCAGGCAATCAACAGCAATAGAATAGTACTTCAACACAATCTGCAATGTCATGGCCCAACATATCCCCCATTCTCCACCACCAAGTTAGGGATTCAACCCGGTTCAGTGAAGGGTGCTGGATGGCATGTCAGAAACAGTACCAAAATGTACTTTGAGATTTCAAGTGTCAAAAAGCAGACTACTTGTTTCCAAACAGCATAGGCAGTAAGTGACAGACAAAAGCTAAGACATACCAAATCGATGGATCAGAACAAACTCTGCAATCCTGCCACATTCAGTCATAACCTTATAGATGCAATTAAAAACTCACAGAAAAAAGATATTCCTGAGATATCCCCATTCTCAATAATTGAGGATTCCAACACATCAGTGCAAAAAGATAAGGCTAAAGCATTTGCAACAATCATCAGACAGAAGTGTGAAGTGGATAATCTGTCTTGGCTTCCTCCTGAGGTCTTGAGCCACACAAATGCCGATCTTCAGCCAATTCAATTTACTCCATGTGATATCACGAAACTGTTAAAAGGCATTGATACTACAAAAACTATGGATGCTGACAAGATTTTGGCAATAGTACTTAAGCCAGGTACCTCAGAATTTTTAGCACCCTTAGCCAAGTACTTCCAGTACAGGTACAAAACTCACATCTACACAGCAATTTGGAAAATTTCCTAGATATATTCATTATACAAAATAAAACAGAGCAAATCTAACCAGGCCAATTAGCACCCCATCAGTTTATTCTCTATCATTAGTAAAGTCATGGACAATGTCATTACCAGTGGATCAAGCTGCACCTGCTTAGTAATAACCTGCTCACCGATACCCAATTTGGATTCCTCCAGTGACATTCAGTTCCTTATCACACTGGACCAGTACTGGTCCAAACACAGACAAAGGGTCAGAACTCCAGAGATGAGCTGACAGACTGCTCTTGCTATGAAGGTCGCATTTGATAAAGTGTAGTATCACTGAGCCCGATAATTTCCCACTAATCTTTGACTCCCTTGTCAATCCAGAATCTACACCTTAAAAAATTCAATGACTCTGCCTCCACTGTAGTCTGGAGAAGACACTTGCAATAAACTAAAAGTTGAATAAACCTATTAAATCTTAATACGTCTTTTGTCTGGCAATTCCTGCAACCAAGCCAGGGTCAAATGTTGTACTTTGCATTCCTTTGAACTCAAATTGGCAAGGTTGAGAGGGGACTATGACGTTGGGGCAGTCAAGAGTCTCCATTATGTCCAAGCTTGAGCCCTAATCAGGACACAACAGTTTGACTACAGAGCATTGAGAAATGTTTTTAACTGTTCTGTGACTTGTCATACTCTTAATGCATAATAGGATTCAGTTGTAATGAGTGGTGGTTTGTGTCTTCAAGGCCCCAAAGTCAAAATATTAAGTAAGAAAGAGCTTCCGAGTATCAGAATATCATTGCTTTCATAATGTTAAGAACTGTCTAAAGTAGCAATCGTTATCAACTTTACAAACTCTAAGATAGAAAATGTCAACAGACTTTTTTTTCTTGTTTATGGAGGTTTATATCCATTTACGATGAAAAATACATGCACTAAAGTCAGTGAATGGCACAAGCATACACTCACACTTCTAATGCAGTGACTCCAACTTCTCTGTGTGTGTGACACAACCAGAATGTTTACTGAATTGCAAAACTAAGAAAACACTTCGTTGATGACTCACTGAAGTGTCACGCATGCCTGTTCTGATGACCAAAAAAACCCCCAAAAACTTCCGAGCCTGGTTTGATGACCAAAAAAAACCAAAATTTTCCACGCCAAGAATTCATTCAGTATCTTACTGAGTTGATATCTCACATTGGTCACTCCTTCACCTTTTGCCTGCTTTGTGTACTGCTCCCAACAACAAAGAAACAAATCTCCTTTGAAGCTCTACATGTTAGATTGAACATTTAAATATTGAACATTGCAGCATTGAGACATTCAAGCCCTTAGTTACCTTTCCTAAAGTATCTACTTAATTTAGTTTTAAGTTACAATATTACTTTCTGCTGCTCAATCCCTTGCCCTATCAATGACTGGATTAATATGTCTGACATACTCTCAAAATAATGTTTCACTGCTTTTGTTGTTGCCATAACTCAAAAATCAAGGTGGGTTTATATCTTTTGCTCATATGTGGTACACATTTTTGAAAATATTTTGAAAAATGAACACGTAGAATTGTCTTTCAAGTACTGGTCTCCACATATCTTTTCTTATTCTGTTATCTCTCCTATTAAGACTTTGAGAAATCCTGTGTGCCTCAGAGATTAATTTCGCAGCGGAAGGATTTTATTGCATTGCAAATCATTAATAAAGAATTTAACAAATCCAAACTGATTCTACACCCAAACCTCCCCTCACCCACATCTTGAAAATAATGATCCTTCAAAAGATTTGTACAAATGGTTTTGAAACCAGGTCCAAATAGAAATTTTACTAGTAGAATGGAGTCCTGTCACAGGCAGGTTTATCATGGTGATCATACAGTTGGAAATTGTGGGGCGTTTCCTGGATGGCCTTCTCTAAAATGGCTTACTGTTATTGCATGTTCCTTCTTTAGGATTTATAAATTACTCAGGTCAAATTAATTCTTGTAAAAATCCCAGGCTGAAAGGTAGGTATTCACACCTTGATTGAAGTGTTGAACGAAAATGATTCCACTTCACATCAACTCTCCAGCTATAGTACAAATGAGTCAGTGGGCCTCAATACCTGGTTCATTCAGCTTTGTGTCAAGGCTAAGCCATTTCAGTTTGCATCAGAAATAAACTTGTGGATAACGAGTATTAATCAGCATGATATAAGTAGTATTAATCAGAATGATTACACATTTCTTTCCAGAGACATGGTAATCAGAGATATAGAAGACAATCCGCTAGAGGTTCTCTGCATAGCTACTTTTAATGAATTATCATAGAGTCATGGAGATGTATAGCACGGAAACAGACCCTTCAGTCCAACTCATCCATGCTGAACAGTCATTCCTAAATAAATCTAGTCCCATATGCCAGCATTTGCCCATATCCCTCTAAACCCTTCTTATTCATATACCCATCCAAATACCTTTTAAATGCTGCAACTGTACCAACCTCCACTACTTCCTCTGGCAAAATCAAGAGACAGATCTCAATAAAACATATAATCAAAAAGGATTATCAGTCCAAAAGGAACCCACTCTAGTCACTATTGCAGATTTACAACGAAAAAATAAGTAAGGTTACTCTTTAAAAAGCCACTTAGCTGCTCAAAGATAGTAAGAACTGCCAATGCTAGAGTCTGAGATAACACAGTGTGATGCTGGAGGAACACAGCAGGCTAGGCAGCATCAGAGGAGCAGGAAAGAAGATGTTCCCAACAATGGGACCCTTATTCAGAAATGTTTTCCTGCTCCTCTGATGCTGCCTGACCTGCGGTGTTCCTCCAGCTCCACACTTAGCTGCGCCCCTGCTGTGAGCTCTCCCACACAGGTTTCCCCAAGGTCAGCTGTGAATTTCACTGTTTATTAATTTTTTTCTCAGATATACTCCGATGTCCAGGGGTACTTGAAATCGAACAGCCGAACAGTCAGCTGTGCAGATTTACTGTTGGGACAGACAGCAGTGCAGGGCTAATTCTCCATTAGATTCACTTCCCATGTGGTAACTGCTTTTGTCTGTTTCCTCCTTTTATTCTAGGAGCTCCTGGTTTTGCCTTCTGTTTGAGAGGATTATTCCACTGCTTTTCTGGTCAGACTGATACCACTAAGACACTGGTTTCAGAGGAAATCTGGTTGCCAATTTTCATTATAAATTCATGAGTTCCTTGCTTTGGATTATTTTTTTACCCATGCTAGATGCAATGTGCTTTGCTGTGTAGTCATTTTTTAATGAAAAAGTTTCAATAGCCAAAATGCACACGTGCAAGCACCCACATAAAGACAAGTGATTGCGAACAGATAACCTATTTTTACAATGCTGATGGAGGGATAAATATTAGTCAGGCCACTGGGGAAAGAACCCTCACTTCACTTCTCAATTAAGCTGTTATAAACAATTATCACTTAAATCTTTTTTTGATCCAGGAGAGTGGGGATGACATGTAATTGCTCGTGAATGGAATATTTCCCCTCCTTTATTACTTAGTGCTGCCATCGAGTTACATTTAATCTCGATTAACAGAGGTTATTGTCTCGACAGTGTGTCAAGATCCTTAACGTTCATCCCACTAACCTAATCTTCTCCACTTTCCAAATCAGCAGTCTTTAACTCTCTTAGTAATTATATAGCCCATGTTAATTAGCGTCATGTTATGGATGGGTCTGTGTTTTGAGGCTGAATCCACAAAGAGAATGTGTGGAATTGCGGAACGATTGTAAGGAAAGAACTGCTGGATGCTCTTGGGAAGTTCATAAATGAACATCTTATCCTTGATTCTTGAAATAAGGCCTCAGGAGACAATTTACAGATTTAAGACATTGACATATTATGACCAAGTTTGCAGTCCACACAAGAAAGCTAATTAGGGATTACTCCAGTGCTAAAAGAACACTGTGATGTGATGACAGTAGTGGACGCCTGTCTCCTTGCCTTGTCCATGTTTGCAAAATGTTGGCCTTTAAACTATAGACAGCAATTGTCTCTCTCTCCCTCCCTCTCCCTAATAGAAAGGAGTTTCTTCTGGTCTTCTGTAGACTGTGGCTGATCACTTACTTATTAATTCAACCAACACCTACTAACCTCATCCCGCCTCCTTGACCTGTCCGTCTTCCCTGGAATGACCTATCCTCTCCCTACCTCCCCACCTATACTCTCCTCTCCACCTATCTTCTTTTCTCGCCATCTTCGGTCCGCCTCCCCCTCTCTCCCTATTTATTTCAGAACCCTCTCCGCATCCCTCTCTCCGATGAAGGGTCTAGGCCCGAAACGTCAGCTTTTGTGCTCCTGAGATGCTGCTTGGCCTGCTGTGTTCATCCAGCTTCACACTTTTTTTATCTCGGATTATCCAGCATCTGCAGTTCCCATTATCTCCGAGCACAATAACTTTTACTGCTGGGGAATTGGAATCTTGGTACTGCTACACACATATTTGTTCAGCCCAAACTTGATGGGCAACATGAAGTATCCTGCACTGAGTCATTGGCAAAGTTTGGATTTACCACGCCTGGTGAATTACGTGTAGGAAACAGTAATCAGACATGGTGGATCCCTTTGTAAGTACAATAAATTGGTCATATCAGTCACAAAGTGACATGATAAAACTCTTGCTCAATGTTATTGGTGTTCATATTTAATTGCAAAATAAAACAGAACATATTGGAAATACTCAGCCGGTTGACAACATCTGTTTTCACATATCAACCGTCAATAATCAAAACTGTTCTTGAACTGGCAGGTTGGTGTTGAGCACTGTAAGACATTTTTGTTAATTGGCTTTTGCCAGTTTTTCAGACTGCCAGTTGTATCATGTGGACTCCTAAGTACTTGCAGTACAGTTGATTCATCGTGTAAATTAACAGTATCAGAAGGTAGACAATGGAAGGCTACAATGGGGAGTCCAGGAGTCAAGTGAATGAGAAGAACATCCAAAGTAATCCCAGGATCATTCAACATGGTATCAACTAAACAAGTTAGTGGGAAACAGATAAGGCTAATCAACTTGAGACTGAAGATGTAGCCTAAGGAGATATAAGTGACAACTTGTTGGTCTTTTGAGATTTCTCCAGTCATGTTCCTCATTGTTTGCTTCATACATACTCTGAATTGTCAGTTGTAATCTAACTTTTTTGATGAATATGTATTTAAGCCAGTCAGGCCACATACATTCATCTGCAAAATAGTTTTACATATCAATTTAGATTTCCCTCATTGTTACTCATGAACTGGAGGAAATATTTTGTAAAACCTAGTTTCTCAACGTTAAGGTCCAGCTGTGTTTTTTCAAGACAACAACCATGTGATTGATGGTGAAGTACATACAGGCTCACTTGAATTGTTTGCTAGTTTAACTTGGGAGTTTCACAGATGGCAACATGCTGCCTTTTCAGAACTGCTCAGAGGTTCAGTGTGTTGAGGTGGTAGCTTTGGAAATAATGCAGAGGTGGGTGGAAAGCTACAAAGGGACATAGATAGTGGGGAAACATGTGGCTTATGGGAATGCATTGGAAAGGTATGTGCCATCCACCATGGGGGAAATAAAACGTGCATTTCTATTGCGCCCTCTGTGACTCCTAGACATCTGAAAGTGTTTTATCTCACAAAAGTACTTTTGAAGTTACAATGAAATCCTTTTTTATATAGCTGTTTGTGCTGTGTAAGCCAGCAACATGTGAATATTGTAGAATGGTGTGTTGCAATGCTGATTGTTATTGTTGATCCTGCTTAGTTTAAGACATTAAGAATTACAGAAGCAAGAAAAGTCGATACAGCCTTGATCCAACTGCATGGCAGAACAGATTTTGGCTGCTGAATGACCTGCTCCTGCTTTTATACTTTCTAGATTGATCAATAAATGTTATTTCAGGAAGGTGCTGTTTGTACTGTTTAGCTTATGTTAATAGGTAAATGAATGTTTTGCGGCAGGGTGCATTAGTGCTAAAAGGACCATTTCCTTAGTAATTTGTCTTAAAAGTACAACAGAACACACTATTTTTCCCCTCAAACCTCTGCTAGAGGTCCTGAACATTTTTTTCTTCAATAAGCACACACTGAAGAGTTACTCATTGTATCATAAACTGCACTGCTCATTAACCTATATGAAGCTAACATCCCTTCTGATGTTCTACTTTGAAGTGATTTAAAGCCTACTACAGAAAATGTTCTCGCTTCAGAATGAAACAAGTTGCAAATAATAGATTAAGTTCAAGATGTGATTTTAGCTGGTTTTGGCAAGGTGCATGATTGGATTTCGATTTTCATAATTTGGAATCTAAGACTGCAATTATAGTGCAACAATATTATGGGTGGAATGATTTTAGACCAATAGCAGATCTACAGTGCAGAGTCAATGACAATGAGACACTCCACCTGGTGAGGTCATCGAACTTAATGCACTGCACTACATTGAGCACGTACAGAACAGAAAATATCCATTTGGCACAACCAGTTCATGTCAATTATTTTAATTTCAAACATATACCTTATTCATAAATTATCTCTAAGTAAACACCTCTATTACAGAACAGTTCTGTATAGACTTTGTAGGAGATACCGAGGAATTTTGACATTTCTCATTGGAGCTGCAATCCAGTTGCAACAAAAGGCATTTTCTAAACATGGAAGGAAACAGTTCATAGTCCCATTAAGAAAATATAACAGACCGTCCTTATATCTTGGTAGAAAGACCTTAGATGGTTTTCTTTCCCCATTACACTTTGGCGAAAGATGCCCAAGCTTTAATATGTCCCTCAGCATGCAGTCCTGGACCTCGTAACGTACCAGTCTGCAACACTCAGTCAAGGCCATATCTTTACACTGGAAGACCAACGAGTTTTGGGCAGATCAAAGAGTGTCTTTCACTGAGGTGATGGTTCTCCAGGTGCAGTCAATGTTTGTCTAAGTGTGTGTCCTGGGGAACAGACCAGAGAGCACGCAGTCCTGCATGAAGGAGCTGCTGGAGATGACCCTTGACAAAAAGCACTTCATCTCCTTTCAGACCTCCTTTTCAAAGTCTTCATGTTGTGCTACTTTAAACTATTGCTTCACCATATGCTGCTATGCCTCACTGGGTTAAGGCAGCTAACAAACAAAGAGGGTGCAATTCAGATTCACTGGAGAGATTGCAGTGTGTTTTTAACTGAAGTATTGCATTGAAAGCCAACAATCTGGGAGGATCGATAATCTAATGCAATCATCAAGGCTAAATTTTGATGTGTTCACTTTTCCGTACATTGAGCTTAGATGAATGTCTCCATTGTCCCACCTTTAATGGGGTAATTTTTTTTGTTCCCTAGTGCTATATACAATACACTATTTCCAGCCTTCATGCCAATATTTCACACAAAGGAGTCCCAATGTTTTCAAATTGTAACTCATGATTAGAGACCATGTTGCCACTTTTATTATCTGAAAGAAAAAAAACAGAATCGTCGAATGCTAAAAAGAAAATTAAAATATGCTTCAACAGCAATATTACTCTGAATGCATCATGATATTGCACGCAGTTGGCAAATTTCATATCCAAGTAATGGGTAAATGATCCCAAAAACAAATTTAAAACAACAGTATTCTGACTGAGATAATAAAATGTGAGGCTGGATGAACACAGCAGGCCAAGCAGCATCTCAGGAGCACAAAAGCTGACGTTTCGGGTCTAGACCCTTCATCAGAGAGGGGGATGGGGAGAGGGACCTGGAATAAATAGGGAGAGAGGGGGAGGCGGACCGAAGATGGAGAGTAAAGAAGATAGGTGGAGAGAGTATAGGTGGGGAGGTAGGGAGGGATAGGTCAGTCCAGGGAAGGCGGACAGGTCAAGGAGGTGGGATGAGGTTAGTAGGGAGATGGGGGTGCAGCTTGGGGTGGGAGAAAGGGATGGGTGAGAGGAAGAACAGGTTAGGGAGGCAGAGACAGGTTGGACTGGTTTTGGGATGCAGTGGGTGGGGGGGGGGAAGAGCTGGGCTGGTTGTGTGGTGCAGTCGGGGGAGGGGACGAACTGGGCTGGTTTAGGGATGCAATAGGGGAAGGGGAGATTTTGAAACTGGTGAAGTCCACATTGATACCATTAGGCTGCAGGGTTCCCAGGCGGAATATGAGTTGCTGTTCCTGCAACCTTCGGGTGGCATCATTGTGGCAGTGCAGGAGGCCCATGATGGACATGTCATCTAGAGAATGCGAGGGGGAGTGGAAATGGTTTGCGACTGGGAGGTGCAGTTGTTTGTTGCGAACTGAGCGGAGGTGTTCTGCAAAGTGGTCTCCAAGCCTCTGGTTGGTTTCCCCAATGTAGAGGAAGCCGCACCGGGTACAGTGGATGCAGTATACTACATTGGCAGATGTGCAGGTGAACCTCTGCTTAATGTGGAATGTCATCTTGGGGCCTAGGATAGGGGTGAGGGAGGAGGTGTGGGGGCAAGTGTAGCATTTCCTGCGGTTGCAGGGGAAGGTGCCGGGTGTGGTGGGGTTGGAGGGCAGTGTGGAGCGAACAAGGGAGTCACGGAGAGAGTGTTCTCTCCGGAAAGCAGACAGGGGTGGGGATGGAAAAATGTCTTGGGTGGTGGGGTCGGATTGTAAATGGCGAAAGTGTCGGAGGATGATGTGTTGTATCCGGAGGTTGGTAGGGTGGTGTGTGAGAACGAGGGGGATCCTCTTAGGGCGGTTGTGGCGGGGGCGGGGTGTGAGGGATGTGTTGCGGGAAATACGGGAGACGCAAAAGGAGGCGCAAGGCGCAAATTTTATTAAGGGTTTTTTGTGGCAAGGCCTGGTGAAATTTCCCACCAAATCTTGGCAAACTCAGCTCATTAGTTACCTGTACCCCCGTGGTATCCCTCATGCACAACCCTATCCCCATCGCACTAAGTGCTGCTCCCAGAACAAGTCACCATTCAACGGAGATCCTCTGAAAGACTGCTATCCCTTGTGGCCCAGCATGTTTCAAAAGCCTCTGTGCACCTGGACAAGCATTAGTAGCTGGGCATGCTCTTCACCAGCAGTGTAATGGCAGACTCAAAGCTGCTCTGATTCCTTGCACACACAACCGAGTTCTTTCACCCTGGTCCATATTGAACTACTACGCCACACGCTTCTCCTGTCATAAGCTGCATTCTGTTTAAACACCCTCCCTAAGTCACTGCTATTGTGCCCCCAGTACTCATGGGATACCTGCAACTTGTCATTATTCTGTATCACATAAGAACAATTCCAAACATTAACTTTAACCTACAGCCAGCAAAAGCACACAAAAACAAAACCAATACAGGGTGATGTTCACCATCACAATGCCAACCCAATGCTGGTATTATGAACAATGACCACTTTACATTCCATGATGATATTCTGCACACCGATTTTATCTATCGGAACCAGGTATCTGGTTCGTAGTAGCCAACACAACTGAGCTCTGACCCGGACAAGAACAGCTTCCTCCCCCTCAAGGTCCTCATTTTCTTTCTCAGAAGACTACTCCAGTCTTCCAGCTTCTGAGTATCTAGCGTATTACCACATTGCCTGTTCTAATGATGCATTGCACAGCACACTTTGATGATGGGCACATGTTGTCCAGACTTTACTCAAGGGTCGTTCACTCCAGACCACTTCTGTGTTTTCAGAAGGGTGATCATATGTTCCACCTTGGTCTGGTGACAGCATGTGTACCACCTGGGTGAAAATGCTGCACCAGCTGAATAAACCACAGATTACATTAAGAGTGTTGCCATCCCAGACCCACATCAACCAGTAAAATTATCATTAAATTCAGTGCAGCCCATCATTACACTTATGTGACAAATCATGCAGTGATATTCCCATTGGCACCCTTGGAAGTTTCACAAGTAATAGATCGCTTTTGGTTAGCATTTACCCCCTTTTAAGACATTGCTGGTAACTTCAGCATCACTGAGATGATAATGTTTGATCTGCAATCACCAATTGCATAGCAGTTTTCACTTCTGACCAGCTTTTTATGCATAAGCATATTCACTGCATATGGGAGAAGAGAAGAATGCAAGGGAAATGAAGCCGGGATTTGCAAACATATATCTTTCATGTATTTCCCTCTTCAATGGCCTGCTGTCAATCAGACATGGATCCCGCGATTTCACCCATCAAACTAACACTGACTTCACCCACACTGAATGTTCTCCCATTGTCCAGTTGCTTTTGCATCTAGGGCACAGCCAGAGATGGCGGCGGGGAACATAGCTGGCGGTGCACACCATCAGTACGAGGCTTTGCCTGGCCACCAGGTCCTGCACAGAGCCTCCATGTCCTCTTTTAGCTTGCATTACCTTAACAGTTGATTCCCATCCATCCCTCTCATGTGGAGACCCACCTAATTGGGCTTAGTCCTCCCTGCCCTCAGAGCACCTAATGATGCTCGCCCTGCTCCTTAATGCCACCCCCTGTGAACCCACAGTGGTGGTCAGTCCCAATAACCCCTCCCATTGTCTACCAAAACCTCCAGTTTTGCACTTGCACTCCCACACACCTTACGTTTCCCCTGTCTCTGTTCTTGACACCACTTCTACACATGCCTCTACTTTTCCCTCCAGTCTTGACTCCCCAACCCCTTATGCGCCCCCTGTTGACTCTACAGGTCACCTTGCCCCTCACTGATTGATGAACAGACCTGCAGGGCTGACCTCTGATTGAAATCAAATGTGCAGCATCCAGACACAAGTGAAGAAATTTCTTACAGCTGTCCGGAACAGTTACACAACTGCTAGTTCTGGCTATACTACTGTATTTGGACACATCCTCTTCCCTTGATCTGCTAAGCAAATGACTTACTTCAGCCAAGCTCATGGACTGTGTACGAACTGTGCCCATGACTGATGTTACCTGGGACTCCGTGTCAGACCATAGCCCCCACATGACTGAACTGAGGGCTAGTCCCCTCCCAGTTTCCAACATAGTCATTTAGTTGAATAAATGTGCAGTGTTCTTGCACTTTACAGTAAGACTGTTCCCTCCCAACCCACAAACAATTCCCCTCATGATAAGCATAACAAGTCACCTTGGCAGGACTGATGGCCAGCCTTGGGCTCTGACTAAGATACCTGAGCACTAACTGGTATCACAAGGCAAGGCATGGAAGCTGTCAGCAGGTAAGTGGGTGCTAAGTGCAAAAGTGTTAAGACACAATGCAGACAGCTCTGAGATGCCTTCTGACGCAATCTGTGTTCTGAGTTCCTGTTCCTACATACAATCTATCCTTGCAGCAGCTTTTCAATGCAAGTTGCTGGTGCACTCGGCAATGAAAATCTGTGCTTCCTCACATCCTGCAAGTGGGACAAAGACTGCAGTGATGGTCAAGTGGAGTTGGCAAATGTCGGATACCAAAAGCAGTGGATGAGTGGTGCTTGTGGCTGAAGGCCATGGGTCCTACCCTGAGATGCTGCTTGATGCTGAGCAACGTTTGCATCAAGTAGCAAACTTAAATTGCCTAGTACCTGCACAAAGTCTAGCTTGTTCAACACGTTTGGTAAGGTAGGGAGCTGAATACTAAGGAAGCAAGTTGCTGCAATAACATGACTCTTAATAAGCTTTTAATTCTACTTAATTGGCAATTCATCACTGTCTGACACAAAAAAACTGCCTTGCCACTTAGCAATTGCATGAAAAATGCAGCGATTTGCTTTCAGTTTTGAGAAAAGCCACACCAGACTTTCCACCCAATTCTGTCACAAATTACACACATTATCAGGATCCTATAAGATTACACCCATTCTATATATTCGTGCACTTTTCTCAAAATCTTCCAAATTTAACCTAGGTCTATTCCAAATCTGTCTGATCATGACAAATTCAAAGTAGGAAATCCATTTTTCAAATGTTTACTGTAACTGCAGTCATCATACAGCGACAATTTTGCAGGTTAAAGATCATTATGTAATGGGTGACAACCCTCGAAATGAAACAGAATTGCCATTTTCTCTAAAACGGTACGAATGCATTCATAACCTTGATAGATGGCATTTTTCCTTTAACAATGCAGCACTGTTGTTCCTGATGCCTTTACTGAATGCAAGTTATCAGGTTTTTTTTTCCTTTTTGAGGTCTCAAAGGGACTAGTTGGCTTTCCAAAGCAGGATATCAAGGCAGCTGAGAGTAAAAGTGGGGAATTGGGAGTTGAAATTCAGTAGGAGTCAGCAATTAATTAACCAGAATGCTTTTCCAAGGTCAAATAAGAGTGGCAGGCTTATATAATAAGCCAAAATAGAAAGTGCTCTGAAATGAGGAAGTTTAAAGCACAATCAACTGTATTCTCCTATATTTTTAACATGCCATAAGCAGCTTATGAGGAGTCAGTTGGATTCTCCATGAATGGTCATACTTATGTGGTAAAAGTGGTATAACATAAGGTTCCTTTACCAGGGGTCAGATTGCACTGGCAAACAGGATGCCTTGTCGCAACATAAAACATTTAAAACAAGCTGCTCTGGTTTTGAATGTATTCTCCAAAAGGCATTAATGCTAAGAAAAACTCTTCGCAAATTTGGCCAGCTCCAAAATTCAAATGTTGCAAGCCAGCAAAAAAAAATGATAATCCAGTGCCTCAAGCTGGGAGCTAAGCTAAGTAGCTATGCGAGTCAGAGAATTAAGTTTACGTTGTTTAATCCTTACTTCTGACCTTGCGCCAATTGCAAATGCAGCTTTCCAACTGGCATTGCTGGAGCTGTTAGTACAATCATTGTAACAGAGTTATTGCAGTCAGTAGAGGTCAAAAATATTAAATGTTGATCTAAAAGAATTGCTGAATCATTTAGTTAATACACTAAGAGGCAAAAAAGAAAAAAAACTTTCTACATTTGCAGATACTGGAATTTGTGTAACACATGGAGAAAAAGATAATAATTGGATGTACAGAGAATGGGTTTACAGGGAAGTGGCTTTCAACGTTTTATGTATTAAGAATATCCGGCAATATGGAAAAAAAGATACAGCTAAGTAGATATGAACTGCAGGTCAGCTACAATCTAATTGAATGGCAGACCATATTTGAGAGGTAGAATGGTGTACTTTTTTCTCTGTTCTTAAAACCCATAAAGGAATAAAATAGTGCATTCATCAACATATTTAATATCATTCAGAGAGTAATTAAAACATAATCTCAACTGGCTGGTAGCAATGGTTCAAACCTATATGTCCACATTGAATTTCAGAAAGAAAATTGCAATTCAAGATTCTGTCTGTGTCTCAAAGGATGAGCAGATCACAATTATTGTGACAAATCTCTCCAGGACAATCAGGCTTCTGGCAAAACAAGATTTGTCAAACACTAATTCTATTCAGGAAATAGAAACCATTTAAACAATCTGAACTGGAAATTCACATGAAAAGAAATTAAGGAAATAAAGTTATTCTTGAAACAAGTAATGTCTAAGCACCAAGCTTGCAAATAAAATGAGCTCCCAGGGATGGAACTGAATCCAGGGCCCTAGCACTGTGGAGCAACAGCACTAACCACTGAGCTACCATGCCACCCATTAAACAGGGCACCTTAACTCATGCATAGCCAAGCTCAGATATGCCAGGTCTTTAAATATCAACAGCAACACAAGTTACCAAAATGCATTTACTATTACACAATCATGTTCTTGATTTATGAGGAAATAGTAGCAGATTAATCAAAAATAGATCAGAGATTTAGCAATGGAGTTGAAGACAAATAAGACTACAATGCTCTAACCTTGTATAAACAGTGATGATAAGAGTAGAGGGAGGACTGCCTTTAATAACAAAAAGAAAAGAATTTTACTAAAGATAACAGTGTGGAACTGGAGGAACACAGCAAGCTAGGCAGCATTAGAGGAATAGGAAAGTTGATGTTTCGGGTGGGGATCCTTTTTCAAAAAGGTCATAAAACTAAATATAACATGATTCTGTGTGCTGTGATGTACTGTGTACCACATTCAAAAATACATTAAAACAGAAAAACATGGGCTGAAGACTGTTGATATTACCAGTGAGTGTGAAGTGAAAAGGGCTTACAGAATAGAAGAATTATTTCCTGTATATTTAACTATTCACTAAAAATGTACAAGTGTGAAAAAAAGCTTTAAAAGTTGCTTTTTTTAAAATCATCTCACCTTAAATTGACTCTATACAATTTCAAAATTGAACAAATTGAACTATGAAATTGAATGGGGCATTTTGCATTGTTACTAATGGAGGCAGATTTCCCGGTTTTCTTTTGATTGGTTAAAGGTAATACTGTAGATTTCTTTGAATCCATACTTAATTGTGTAGCTATTAATCACGTGCAAAATCTGATTCAAACAAAAAGTCCTAGCTGCACCCTTGGATGTGCCAGAAATACTACAAGCAGTTCCGCCCAATCAGGGCTTCAAGATCCTGGACCACATGAATAACCAGTTGCTTCAAAAATGAAAATATGAAAGGGTCGTGACTGTATATTTGGACAATGCTGAAATGACTAAACACACTGAGCATCGCTGCACTTTATCAAACTGATGACATTCAAAATGAGAAATTTACAGGAAATGATGAATGTTAATCTGACTGTGATGTAATACAGAAAAGTTATAACATAGTGTGCTATTCTGTGTTCTGACGTATACATACACTTGTTATTTCACTGTGTTAAATATACAATAAGTACTTCATAATCAAAACATAAAGTTTGTCTTCAGCAATTATTGCACTGTGAGTTCTACAAACATTGTCTCAGCCAGAGATGTAACTATGAGCACAATGCCAGATAGATAGATCATAGCACATGGTCATTCATACTCACTAAGCAGATCTCTACTTATTGACGAGCCAACGCATAGCCCATTACTTGGAATATCTTGACTGCAAGCCCAGCTTAAAATCAACATTAATGACTTTTCAGTTGTTCTTTGCTCTGATTTTGCAGCAGTAGCTACTTGATACTGTGTTTTAAATAATCTTATTTGAAGTCAATATCCACTGACAGCTGTCATTCAAGAAAATTAGATTTGTACCAGAAGGGAACAAGTCTGGTTATTCTTTAGAAAGTTATCCGATATTATCGGTCAGCCAAAACAATAACATAAATTATGAAGGCAACCAAGACTCAGAAATGACTGAGATATATCAGTGTTCTGACTCACCTCAGGGTCCACCCCATTGAGCTGTTCTTTAAAGAAAACATGTGGGTTTGAGTCAAGTGAGGGATTAGAGCATTGACAGCAAGAATTGACTTCTTTAAAGTGGAACATTATGGTCAGCTGGTGGGTAAGTGGAGGCAGGTCCATGAAAAATCTTATTGAATGGTGGAGCAGGCTTGGTGGGAAGATGGTCTACTCCTGCTTCCACTTATGTTCTGATCAAACTTCCTGGCTTTGGGTAACTATTTTGTTAGTAGGTAATCTTGAGGATGGGTTTCCCTGGGTCCAATACAAAATGACATGAATTATCCTAAGATAGTCTTAGGCTTTGGTAGGCAGGCCCCTTCTTTGCACATGCAAAAGGACTAATACCTCCTGCTTTTCAAATCCCAATAGGAAGGTTAGCAAATTTCTTATTTAAGGAAAACTGCCAATTTGTTGTCATAACAGGTGATGTTATTTCTGAAAAACAGATGCTATATAGAACATAGAACACAGAACAGTACAGCACAGAACAGGCCCTTCAGCCCACAATGTTGTGCCGACCATTGATCCTCATGTATGCACCCTCAAATTTCTGTGACCATATACATGTCCAGCAGTCTCTTAAATGACCCCAATGACCTTGCTTCCACAACTGCTGCTGGCAACGCATTCCATGCTCTCACAACTCTCTGCGTAAAGAACCTGCCTCTGACATCCCCTCGATACATTCCACCAACCAGCTTAAAACTATGACCCCTCGTGCTAGCCATTTCTGCCCTGGGAAATAGTCTCTGGCTATCAACTCTATCTATGTCTCTCATTAACTTGTATACCTCAATTAGGTCCCCTCTCCTCCTCCTTTTCTCCAATGAAAAGAGACCGAGCTCAGTCAACCTCTCTTCATAAGATAAGCCCTCCAGTCCAGGCAACATCCTGGTAAACCTCCTCTGAACCCTCTCCAAAGCATCCACATCTTTCCTATAATAGGGCGCCCAGAACTGGACGCAGTATTCCAAGTGCGGTCTAACCAAAGTTTTATAGAGCTGCAACAAGATCTCACGACTCTTAAACTCAATCCCCCTGTTAATGAAAGCCAAAACACCATATGCTTTCTTAACAACCCTGTCCACTTGGGTGGCCATTTTAAGGGATCTATGTATCTGCACACCAAGATCCCTCTGTTCCTCCACGCTGCCAAGAATCCTATCCTTAATCCTGTACTCAGCTTTCAAATTCGACCTTCCAAAATGCATCACCTCGCATTTATCCAGGTTGAACTCCATCTGCCACCTCTCAGCCCATCTCTGCATCCTGTCAATGTCCCGCTGCAGCCTACAACAGCCCTCTACACTGTCAACGACACCTCCGACCTTTGTGTCGTCTGCAAACTTGCTGACCCATCCTTCAATCCCCTCGTCCAAGTCATTAATAAAAATTACAAACAGTAGAGGCCCAAGGACAGAGCCCTGTGGAACTCCACTCACCACTGACTTCCAGGCAGAATATTTTCCTTCTACTACCACTCGCTGTCTTCTGTTGGCCAGCCGATTCTGTATCCAAGCAGCTAAGTTCCCCTGTATCCCATTCCTCCTGACCTTCTGAATGAGCCTACCATGGGGAACCTTATCAAATGCCTTACTG
Organism: Stegostoma tigrinum; assembly: GCF_030684315.1. NCBI lineage: Eukaryota > Metazoa > Chordata > Chondrichthyes > Orectolobiformes > Stegostomatidae > Stegostoma > Stegostoma tigrinum. The sequence continues at coordinate 20,301,764 of NC_081382.1, forward strand.
AAGTCCATATACACCACATCCACAGCTCGACCCTCATCAACCTTTCTAGTCACATCCTCAAAAAACTCGATAAGGTTTGTAAGGCATGACCTACCCCTCACAAAGCCGTGTTGACTGTATTTGATCAAGCCATGCTCTTCCAGATGGTCATAAATCTTATCCCTCAGAATCCTTTCTAACACCTTGCAGACGACAGACGTGAGACTTACCAGTCTATAATTGCCGGGGATTTCCCTATTTCCTTTCTTGAAGAGAGGAATTACATTTGCCTCTCTCCAGTCCTCAGGTACGACTCCAGTGGAGAGCGAGGATGCAAAGATCTTCGCAAGTGGCGAAGCAATTGCATTTCTCGCTTCCCAAAGCAGCCGAGGACAAATCTGATCCGGGCCTGGCGGCTTGTCAATCTTAATGTTTGACAAAATTTTCAGCACATCAGCTTCGTCTATCTCTATCCATTCCAGCATGCACACCTGCTCTTCAAAGGTTTCATTCACTACAAAGTTGGTTTCTTTCGTAAAGACAGAAGCAAAAAACTCATTTAGGGCTTCCCCTACCTCCTCAGGCTCCACACACAAGTTCCCTATGCTATCCCTGATCGGCCCTACTCTTTCTTTGACCATTCTCTTATTCCTCACGTAAGTGTAAAATGCCTTTGTGTTTTCCCGGATTCCTTCTGCCAAGCCTTTCTCGTGCCCCCTCCTGGCTCTCCTCAGACCATTTTTGAGCTCCTTCCTTGCCTGCATGTAATCCTCTCTAGCTGAACTTGACCCTAGCTTCCTCCACCTTATGTAAGCTACCTTCTTCCTTTTCACTAGAAGCTCCACCGCTCTCGTCATCCAAGGTTCCTTAATCTTACCCCTTCTTGCCTGTCTCAGAGGGACATATTTACTCATCACTCCCAACAACTGTTCCTTAAACAGTCTCCACATGTCTATAGTTCCCTTACCATGGAACAACTGCTCCCAGTCCATGCTTCCTAACTCATGTCTAATCGCATCATAGTTTCCTCTTCCCCAATTAAATATCCTCCCATTTTGCCTAATCCTCTCCTTCTCCATAGCTATGTAGAATGTGAGGCAGTTATGGTCACTATCACCAAAATGCTCTCCCACCACAAGATCTGATACCTGCCCCGGCTCGTTTCCGAGCACCAAGTCTAGAATGGCCTCTCCCCTCGTCGGCCTGTCAACGTACTGCGTTAGGAAACCCTCCTGAACACACCTTACAAAAACAGCTCCATTCAAATCTTCTGCTCGAAGGAGGTTCCAATCAATATTAGGAAAGTTAAAGTCACCCATTACAACAACCCTACTGCGTGCACACTTTTCCAAATATAGGCCATGACCTTTGGCTGCATACTTCAACTCATTAAATTATGGTGTTTTTACTAACAAAAGCTGAAGGTATTCACCGTTGCGTTGTTTGCACAAAGAAAATGCTTTGGCATTTGCTCAGGAACTCCTTGAAACCAATTAACAATTTATTATTAATCACAAAACAATGTAAAGTTGACATTACATCACAAAATTTGTGAATCATAGAATGGACTCCCTACAGAGTGGAAACAGACTCTTCAGCCCCACAAGTCTACACTGACCTACAGGGCATCCCACGCAGACCCATCCCCCTACAACCCACTTAATCTAAACATCCCTGACCCCTAGGGGCAATTTAGCATGACCAATCCTCCTAACCTACACATCTCCGGACTGTGGGAGGAAACCAGCGCACCCAGAGGAAACTCATGCAGACACAGGGCAAATGTGCAAACTCCACACAGACAGTTGCCCAAGGATGGAATCGAACCCCGGTTCCTGGTGTTGTGAGGCAGCAGTGCTAACCACTGAGCCACCGTGCTGCCCCCTGGAAACCTGGAGGAGGTCCAGTTTCCTCCCACAGTTGAAAGATGTGCAGGCTAAATGGATTGGCCATGCTAAATTGCCCACAGTGTTCAGGGATGTGCAGATTAGATACGTTATAAGGGGGCAGGTCTAGGTGGGAAGCTCCGAGGGTCAGTGTTGACTTGTTGGGCCGAAGGACCTGTTTCCACACTGTAGGGATTCTATGATCTATGAAGTTTGATTTTCCTGATTATTTTCATCAGCCAAGCAATACCCTTAAGATCACATTATATTTCTAGTTAACTCCTTATAACTTCAATCAGACATATGCAATGGAGATGTTGACACCAGCACAGTGGCTCAGGATGGCATGGCAGCTCAGCAGATTGCACTGCTGCCTCACAGCACCAGGGACCCAGGTTCGGTTCCGCCCTCAGGTAACTGATCAGGTGGAGTGTGCACATTCACCGTGTGTCTGCATGGGTTTCCTCTGGGTGCTCCAGTTTCCTCCCACAGTCTAAAGATGTGCAATCTTGGTGGATTTCCCATGGGGAATATGGAGTTACATGGGTTAAGGGGGTGGGTTGCTGTGGGAGGATTGGTGTGGACATGATGGGCCCAAAGGCCTGCTTCCACACTGTAAGGATTCTATGGGAGCATTAAACAATAAAACTCTTTTATTCTTCTGTCTCATGAACATGATTTCTTTGGTCATATGTTTTCTACAATTTCTGGACTAACAAGTTCCACAAGTTTAAAGAGATTCAAATGCAGACAGCTGAATGCTGGTGAATAGGTTGGAGAAGATACCACTTCATGAGGGAAGATAGTTGATGATGACTATAGAGCACGCACATCATGCCTGTGTTAATATAAATATTTGGAATCTCTTCCTGTTTGACCTGTTTTTTTATTGTTTTGAAATACCTGAGGCACTAATTCCATAATGAGCAGAAGGACAAGATTAAAGATCAACAACAACACTTAGCGCTATTTTTAGAATTTGTGTCATCTAGCTGTGACAGATCTGCCGGTTCAGTTCACTAGGTTAAAACTTCCTTCAGTCTGAGCCTATTATAAATTTTAGTGTCTTATGGTTGAAACCATGGATATAACTGATAAAAGTAAGAGGTACATAATAAACAATAATAACTGTGAAGCTCTCTCTTCCAGGATCATACACAGCAAAATTCTAAAAGGATAAAATTTGCACAGCCCCACCTATATCCTCAGGCTGTCCCAGAACACTACATGTCAATGAATGACCTTTTGAATCTTGTCATTGCTGTTCAGCCATTTTAAATGAAGCAAAAAATACTACGTGTCAATTCAGGAATGTATGTTGGCTAAGATTTTGAGTTTTTAGCATCATTAAAATTCACACTTTAAAATCTTACCTGTAAATTGACACTGAAAGATTTGTCTAGGTCCTGATATAAACATTGAATGTATAACCTTGAGCCTCACAGGGTCAGGCATACTGAGCCAAGCTGACAGTTCAAACAAAACCAAAGCAAGCATGACCTAGATTCGAGCATGCAAGAGTGCCGAGATGAATACTGAGATCGATGTGGCAGATCATTGATTTGGAACAGAAGAAGAGTATTTAATCCTGCATTTTAAAAAATTGCTAAAGCCAGATCTTCAAAATTATTTTGGTTCATTGACAGAAATATGAAGAACATAGTTGGCTTCTGGCTTAAATACGCTAAAACATGAAAACAGCCTGACAGAACTGAAGGGAGAAAATCAATTTTAAAAAATGATTTTTAACATGCAAGAAGGTATGGCAGCAGTCCACGCAGCAGGATATTCAATTGGGGGATCAGGGAGCAAATTTAATGAAACTGAATTGAGATGAAAAGTTGAAAAGTTATACAGTCCATAGAGTAACAGATACGTGAATTCAGTTCACTACAAAAAGCATCTCACCCTTTCAAAAAGCATAACTTCAGCTAAGTGAACATCTGTTAAAGAATATACTTGAAGGTCATATAGATAAACATGTAACTGTCAATACTGAATTTCTCATCTTTTCAGAACTATTGAAATGTCATTTGTGGAATATAATCAGTCAGAATTGAATGTCAAATGTCATATTGACATCTTGAAGATTTGCCCTTTACTATTTGAGATCAGGAAGCAAATGTTAATGTTTCAATTCTAAAGAGATTTACCTGCAGTTTCATCATCTCCAACAGGAAGTAAACAGTGAAGGCTGCCAAGAGTAGACTAAGTGTTGCTACTGAATCTATGGGGTTTAATTGGCTACACAGCAGTGCACACTGATGCCAATGGTGTAGGTTCAGTCATACATGAGCATTATTTAAAACTCTGGTAACAGCAAAACAAAAGCTCATAAAAAGATACTTTTGGTTTGATGAGGAAGGATACTTTTGAGATGGAAAAGATGTTTCTGGCTTAAACAAGATTCACGTATGCAGGGAGAAAGAAGTTACATTTGCTGTCCTTAAAGCAGAGAGGATAAAAGAGGAACAAAAACAGAAGCTGCTGGGGAAAAACTAAGCAGGTCTGGCAGCACGTGTGGAGAGAAAGCAGAGTTAATGCTTTGGGTCCAGTGGCCCTTCTTTAGGGCTGATCGTAGCTAAGAAAACGTCAGTCCACATGCTGAAGACTTGGGGGGGGGGGGGTGTGGGAGAAGAGATGAGTAAACAATAGGTAGAGAGATAGCCCAGAGAGACACAACAGCAGACAAAGGAATGGGTAAATTTTACCTGCACCTAAAATACTCTGTTGTGAAATAATTAAAGCGTTTGAATTAAACCACAAACAATTCAGAATTTAAGATAACAAGGTGTAGAGCTGGATGAACACAGCAGGCCAAGCAGCATCCGTGGAGCAGGAAAGCTGACCTTTCAGGTCTAGACCCTTCAGAAATTTTCTGAAGAAACGTCAGCTTTCCTGCTCCTCTGGTGATGCTTGTCCTGCTGTGTTCATCCAGCTCTACACCTTGTTATCTCAGATTCTCCAGCATCGGCAGTTCCTACCACCTCTGAAACAATTCAGAATTTAACTTCATTTTATAACGTCGAAATACTAACATAGTTGTTGTTCATTATTCCCTCAACATAAGTGTTTATCTATTTTACTTCACAAGCAGGTTGAAGTAGGTTGATGCTGAGTCTATTCATTGTGATGGATCCCTGATATCTTCTGCTGATCATTTGTGAGTTCATGCCAAAGATGCCATGAGCTCCTGGAAACCTAATGTCAGCCAATTTCCTAAATGGGGCTGCAGGGAAATGCTAAAAGCAGCCATTTCTATGCAGTACAAAATGAAAAAAGAGGAGAGAAGCAATTTAGCTGTAACATTTCATTAATCTCGAGTTTTGGAACAGAGCTGTGAAAAAAAAGTAATAGATTTGTAGAGTCATAGAGCTGTACAGCATGGAAACAGGACCTTTTTGTCCACCTCATCCAAGTCGATTAGATACGCTGAATGAATCTAGTCCCATTTGCCAGAATTTAGCCCATATCTCTCTAAACCCTTTCTATTCATATACCCATGCAGATTTCTTTTAAAAGCTGTAATTATACAAGCATCCATCACTTCCTGTGGCAGCTCATTCTATACACACACAAGGCAAGTATACCTAATGCCTTCTACACTATCCTGTATACCTGTGACTCCACTTTCAAGGAACCACGGACTGTACTTCAGGGTATCTTTCTTCAGCTACACACTCCAGGACCTGCCATTAAGTGTAAAAGTCCTGCCTTCATTTGTCTTACCAAAGCGCAGCACCTGACATTTATCTAAATTAAACGCCATCTGCCACTCCTTGGTCCATTGGGACCTTCTTCAGTTGTGCCAATGTAAAACGAGGTAACCTTCTTCACTATTCACTCTATCTCCAATTTTGGTGTCATCTGTAAACTTATTAACCATACCTCCAACATCCACTTCCAAATTATTTATATAAATGAGGAAAAACAGTGGGCCCATCACAAATCCGTGCGGCACACCGCTGGTCACAGGCCTCCAGTCTGATAAGCTACCCTCCACCACCACCTTATGTCCACTACCTTTCAGCCAGCTATGGATCCAAATGGCTAGTTCTCCCTGTATTCCATGTTATCTAACCTTGTTAACCGGTTTGCCATAGGAACCTTATTGAATGCCTTACTAAAGTCCACATAGATCATGTCTACTGCTCTGCCCTCATCAATCCTCTTCATTACTTCTTCAAAAAACTCAGTCAAGTTAGTGAGCCATATTGATTATGCCTAATCAGTCCTTGCCTTTCCAAATACATGCAAATCCTGTCCCTGGGCATTCCCTCCAATGGCTTGTCCAGCACTGAGGATAATACAAATATCTCAGCAAGGGGCCCAGCAATCACTTCCTTAGCTTCCCTCAGAATTCTAGGGTACGCTTGATCAGGTCTTGGAGATTTATCCACCTTTATGCTTTTTAAGACATCTAGCACCTCCTCCTCTGTAATATGGACATTTTTCACGATATGTTATTTATTTCCAACCTTCCCTATCTTCCACATCCTTCTCCACAGTAAACACTGATATAAAATAGGACAGCTAACTCAATCTGCTTTGCGTATCAACTGCCTGTAGAACAGGAGTCTCAAATGGATACAGAGACAAAAGTTTAGCCTTTACGCAGTACTTAAGAAGTGATCAATTATGAACTGAATTACTTCTGAACTATCTCATTCATAATTCCACTAAAAACGGAACAGGTGAATTATTTTAAAGGCTCTTAATAAGAAAAGTATATTTCTAAGATTTCAGTAAATTCTGCTATGATGGGGGAATTAACTATTCGCTTTGGAGAAAATGAATCAACAATTATTGGAATACTTGCCAGACATAGGATAAACAAGCTTCATGCCTGTGTTTAGATAAATTTTATGTTAAGACATGACAGCTGTTATGCACGTGCACCACTTGTAACTGCAAGTTATATATACAATAGTGAACAGAATTCCTTAATAAGATAATAATTATAAAATAAAAACCCAAAACAAATAATTTACGAACATGACTAGAGACATGATCATTGGATTAATAACTTTAAAATCCTGTATTTTGCCCTAGGATAGACCATTTATAATTTTAAATTAAAAATATGCAACCCAAATTATTTCATCTCTCCTCAGAAGACTAAGCGCTGAGTACGATACATGAAAAATATTTATAAGCAATAATATTTTCTTTCATGAATTGTATTGGCAAAAACCTAGTCTCTTCAAAGACAAAATGACATAAAATTAAGGTACTTTTGAAGATTGAATCAGTGAAGGTTAGCAATTATGAGGATGACATGTGATTGAGATTTAGAGGAGTTAAGATATGGGCAGTAAGGTTTGGATTAGTACAAAGTTATTTAACGTGGGAGATGGGAGGCTGGCCTGGAGAATATTAGGACAGTGAATTGATCATAAAATCTAGCGGCAAAGGCAGACCATTCAGCCCATCCAATCTGCCCCATCATTCAATTAGATTGTGGAAGATCTGATAAACATGAACTCCAATTCCCGTATAATCCTTAAATTTCCTTATTGTTTTAAAACACATCTATCTCAGTCTTTGATATACTTAATGACCCAGCCTTGACAAGGATATGCAATCAATGATTGCAACGCCTCTGAGAGAAGAAATTCCTTCTCATTTCCGGTGATAGCGGGGTGGGTCTGGGTGGGATGCTTTGAGGTTCGGTGTGGACTTGTTGGGCCAAAGGGCCTGTTTCCACACTGCAGGTATTCTATGATGCTATGATCTATTTCTGCTTGAAAGGAATGACCCCTTATGTCCCACAGCGGAAGCAACCTCTCTGGATCTATCCTGTCAAGTCCTCTAAGCATCTTGTACATCTCTATCAGGTCACCTCTCATTCTTTTACATTCCAATGAGTACAGGCTCGATCTATTCAACTTTTCCCTCATTGGAGTTTCCCTCCATACCTGGTATTAGCCTACTGTACCTTCTGTGGACTGCCTCCAATGCCAGTGTATCTTTCCTCAGGTAATGTGCCTACAATTGTTCACAGTATTCCAGCTGTGGTCTGACTAGTGCCTGATATAGTTTGAACAAAATCTCCCTACTTTTACACTAAATTCCCTTTAAAAAGGTCAACATTCCATTTGCCTTCCCAATTACTTGGTGAACTCGGATGCAAGCTTTTTGTAATTCATGCACAAAGATCATCAAATCCCTTTTTCTATAGTTTTATGCAATCTTTCTCCATTTAAATAATATTTAGCTCCTCTATTCATCCTACTCAAGTGCATAACTTCATATTCCCCACATTCTACTCCATCTGCTAAATTTTCACTCTGTCACTGAGCTTACTTATATCCTTCTGATGACATTTTGTGTCATCTTCACAAATTGCCTTTCCACTTACTTTTGTGTCATCTTCAAACCTGCTATGAATACATTCATTTCCCTCACTCAAGTCATCAATATGTATTGTAAATAACTGTGGTCCCAACATTAATCCATGTGGCATTCCACTCGTTTGTCACCCCAAAAATGTCTCTGTCCCTTGTCTTCTAGTTGATAGTCAAACCTCTATCCGTGCCAAAATTCTACCTTCAACACCATGGGTTCTTAGTCATAGAGTCATACAACACAGAAACCAACCCTTCGGCCCACGTATATGCTGACCAACAAACACCAAACTACATAAACTCCATTTACTTGCACTTGTACACCAAGGTCGCTTTGTCCCTCTGTACCTGCTAGGGACATACCATTCATTGTGAATATCCTTCCTTTATGAGACCTACTAAAATGCATCACCTTTTACATATCAGGATTAAACTATCCTGATATTGCTATTGCTGTGCCTAATTTTCCAGACTGCAGCCTGAAACCACACTCTTCAGTCACTAACACCATCAATTTTCTTTGTCACTCAATAAACACATGGCTGAAGTGTTTGTATTTTAAATTCCACATTCCCATCTACCCCCAATAACCTTCAACTCCCTTGCCTCAGCAGCCTATCCACTTGTGCCTTAAAAATGTTTAATGATTTCACCTCCACCAACTTCTGAGGCTGAGGAGTGCAAAGTTGCACAATCTAGGAGAGGAAAAGAAATCCTCAGATTCTCTTTCCTAACTGTCAGCTTCTAATTTTCGACAATGTCCCCTAGGTCTCAACTCACGCACACGAGGAAACGTTCTTTTCATATTCACTATCGTGGTCACTCTGGACCTTATAAACTTCAATCAAATCACCACTTGCCCCCTCACTCTTCTACAATCCAGTGAAACAAGCCCAGCTTGTACAATCTTGCCTCATTAGATAGGCCGCTTATTCCCTGTATCAATCTTGTAGACCTCCCCTGAAATGCCACCAATGCATTTAAATCCTTCCTTAAGTACAATTCTTATCTTATTAAATAGCCTAAAATGTGGTACCTTATTAAGGATCTTCTGAAAATCTAAGTATGTTACATCCACTGCTTACCCTTTCCCTACCCTGTTCATTACTTTCTCAAAAACATTCTAGTAAATTTGTTGGGAATGATTTCCCGTTCATGAAGCCAAACTGACTCTACTTAACCAATTTATGCATTTCTAAATGCTCTGCTACTACATTCATTACAATAAACTCTTAACATTTTTCCAACAAGGGACATTAAGTTGACTGGCCTATAGTTAGCTCATTTTACCTTCTTGTCTTTTTACAAAGGATTACATTGGCCATTACAATTGTGGAGATAACAAATGCATGAATGAGGACTACCAACTGCTGAGGGAAGGTTGACGTTGAAGCTGAATCTGAATGATCTTGCAGAGGTGGAAACAGGAATGGTGGTATTGGCGTGGATACGCAGTCATAAACGTAGCTTGTGGTTTAAGCAAAGAGGAGGCGGTGACATACTGGTAATGTCAATGGGCTTGTAATTCAGATTTGAATCCTACTAGGGCTGATGATCATATTTGAATTCAATAAAAAAAATCTGGAAGTAAAAGAAAACTAGCCTAATGTTGACCATGTAAGCACTGTCGGTTGTCAGAAAACTAATGCCCTTTGGGGAAGGAAATCAGCCATCCTCACCTGGACTAGCATACATGTGACTCCACCCACAGCAATGTGGTTGATACTTAACCGCCCCCTAGGGAATTACAGATGGGCAATAAACACTGGCCTAGCCAGCAACACCCACATCCCTTGAATGAATAGAAAAAAAACATAAAATTAAGGTTGCAAACTGCCTTATTTAAGGTACTTAACGAGATGGAAATGAAAAAGCATAGATTTCGTTGTAGTGACTAAAGGCAATGACTTCAGTCTACTCAGCCTTCCCTGGAAGGAATTTCTGCTCATTTAAGATCCAATGTCAGTCAAGAAGTGTTATAAATTAGAGAAATTAAGAGATCCAACAAGATCATTGAGTTTGAGCTAAGGACCTTCATCAATCCTGTAGAGCATGGTTGTACTTTTGGATTATATCATCAAGGATAGAATGCAAAGAAGAAACCATGTGCGGTGAAAAATTGATCTTTACAAAGCTCAAGGTCATACATTACAGAAGTCATTGTAGCTAAGTCTCTCAAGTAATATATTTTGCAACTTGTCTTGTTTGTGCGCTTAGTATCTCCATGTACTTGCTTTTTAAAATTCACAGAACCCTCTTAAATTCAAGAATTTTACAATCCCAATAAGCCCAAACTTTGTATTGAGCTCAGCCAAAGAGGATATGGCCAGGTCTCAAAGTGAAACCTGACTCAAAAGATCATAAGTTCATTTTTCTTTTTGATTTACTATGCAGGTCAGTGTGTGAACGTATTTACAAAAGATTGCCAATGTGCTTCTAACAAAAGAACATTACAATTTATTATACAAACTGTAGTGATTGTAATGAGGTCACCCAGGTGGACCTCACAGAATATGAGCTCCCTGGTTAATCTGGCCCAATCAGGGAGCCCTGGCTGACTGATAAGAACAGGAGTGTCAGAATCCTGTTCATTCTGAGAACTGGCTCTGAGGGAGCTGGGTCAGTGTCAAGGACTCTGCATGTGTAAGTAAGCTTGGTGACAGGATACTGGCCTGTATTTGACAAACAATACGATCGGCCATGCTAAATTGTCCATAGTGTTCAGGGGTGTGTGGGTTATCGGGGGATGGGTCTGGGTGGGATGTTCCAAAGGGCGGTGTGGACTTGTTGAGCTGAAGCGCCTGTTTCCAAACTGTAGGGAATCTAATTTAATCTAATCAAATACGCATGAGCTATATTACATCAAGAAAGAGCTATTGAAACAAACTCATGACAAATATCACAAAGATTCAAACCTTTTACTCCAACAACAAACTTATAAATACCCAAATGTCAGTGAAGGATCAGTCCTCGTTCAGATGGCACTGCTACAATTCTTTTCTTTTTGGCCGATTTTCTACATTCACTTAATGTTGTTTTCTTTAATATCTCTTCTGAAAACCATTTAAACAACCTGCTAACTCGGCTCACTACTGCTTAATGTGGATTCCTTAACCTCATATGTTCAGTATTCTTGTAGCATGTGTTCCTCTCTGCCTTTTCTACACCCTTATGTTTCTGGTTTTCTTCTAAGCAACTCAGTACTTTTTCTCCACCCTGAACACTTAGTCTGCTAACAATGGCACCTCTGCTGTTAAGGGTATCTTCTCTGAATCAACCTGATACTGTCTGAATGACTATCTTTACAGGCGTCCTTCTCTCTGTTACCTCTGGGTTGCAAAACATCCTGGCAATTATCACCCAGTGGCTTGTTTTACATTTAGCTAACATCTATGATTACTTGGAAACACTGTTTTGTTAAACACATTATATGAAATGCCCTTCTAAGCTTTTTTAAAAAAAGACAGACTCTCACAGAACTGTAAATTAAAATCCATTTTCCTCAACTTTAGAACCCATATTCATAAATAACAATATATTATGAACAATCATCACAATTTTCACACTCAATCTTGTTTCAAAATCTGATGGAAACAGAACATATAATGACCAATGTAGAAATAACAAGAGCTGCAGTAGACACAGGCAATGACAGGATCTAATAAGGGGATCAGTAATGAGAGGAACAAGAAGAGAGTAGAAGAAGCTAGATAGAAGGAAAGAATGATAGAAGAACAAAGAGACTTTGGAATGCAGGTTCATGGTTCCATGAAAATGGAGTCGCAGGTAGACAGGATAGTGAAGAAGGCAATAGGTATGCTTGCCTTTATTGGTCAGTGCATTGAGTATAGGAGTTGAGAGGCCATGATGTGGTGTACAGGACATTGGTTTGACCACTTTTGGAGCATTGCATGCAATTCTGGTCTCCCTCCTATAAGGCCGATGTTGTGAAACTAGAAAGGGTTCAGAAAAGACTTAAGGATGTTACCACGTTGGAGGGTTTGAGCAAAGAGAGAGGCAGAATAGACTGGGGCTATTTTCCTTGGACCATCAGAGGCTGAGGGGTGCTCTTATGGAGGTTTATAAAATCTTGAGGGACATGGATAGGGTAAATAGACAAGGTTTTTCCCTGGGGTGGGGGAGTCCAAAACTAGAGGTGGGAAGGAAAGATATGAAAGGGACCTAAGGGGCAATGTTTTCATGCAGTAGGTGGTGCACGTGCGGAATGAGCTGCCAGAGGAAGTGGTGAAGGCTGCTACAATTACAACATTTAAAAGGCATCTGGATGGGTATGTGACTACGAAGGGTTTAGAGTGATATGGGCCAAATGCTGGCAAATGGGACTAGATTTATACAGGATATCAGGTTGACATGGACAAGTTGGACTAAAGGGTCTGTTTCCATGGTCTAATGACTAAACAGATGTTCCAGCCAGAAACACTCTGGGCAGTGATTAAATGGGGAACTGTGGGAAAGATGGCATACATTTTAAAAGTGACAACATATTCAAGGAAGGGAAAAGTACTGCTAAATATGGGAAAATATTTTGAAAATACTGTTGGGTCAAGGATTTTTTTTTAGGAGAGCAGTGATGTCAATTGTTTTGAAAGGGACAGGGGGATTAAACCAGAGGGAAAAAGAACCATTAACATCAGTTAACACAGAAAAGATGAGTGGTCAACAGGGTGTTTGGCATATGATCCAGGGGGCTGGACAAGGTAATGTTAGTAAATGTACTGCAGAAGATGGGAAGGAACTCAGAGAAAGGCAAGTTCATGGTAAGTTCATGGGTTTTGAGAGTTTGCAGTGGGCAGATTGGCTGTCATATTACAATAATGAATACATGTCAACAAAGTACTTCATGATCTGTGAAGCACTTAAACATGATAAAGTTGTATAGAAGGGGTTATATAAGAAAAAAAAGTCATTTCTTATTAATTCACTTCCACATGAGAAAGGTGCTTAGAATTATAATTCAACATAAATCGCTGAATAAAATATGGTTTTATGAAAAAAAATCAGTCAGGTAAATGAGTTGTCCAGACCATAACATTCCAAGATTTGACACAATGAGGAGAAGAGGTGTAATTGCCTCCCCTCTCAGTCATGAATAAAATCTTTTATCCTCATACAGTTATCACACTTCAATTAAACTGCAATTAACTAAATCAAAGTGGAGAAGCCAAAATTCCAAGATGGTCTTTTAAAAAAGAAAGTGGAATTTCATTAGTTCATGAAGGGTCTAGATATTAATATCAGACGTTAGGAGTTAAATATTGATAGAGCACGTTTACCATTAGCATCACCATTTACACAAACTTCAATCACATTATCGTAGCCAAATGTTCCACTCAGCAACCCCATAAATGAACCTTGGGTTTCAGGCTTTAATTAAGCTGAGTGTTAACTATATTGCAGTTTTAAGTGCCATCATTTATACATAACAATGTTGTTTGAAGAGTAGAAATAAGGCCAATTTACAAAACATTGTCAGAACAAAAAATAATATTAAATTGAAATTATGCTCAATGAATTTTTTTACACTCATTTACAATGCAATTTAAAACCCTTTCATTTTATTCATAATGCTTTTACTATTACCCTAATGTGTGAGACAAACTCCCATACCACATATTCGTTGTGAAACATTACATTTTCAGGATAGTTACTTGCAAAACTACTTCAATTTCCCCAACACCCTTTGCAATCGATCAAAGGCACAGGGAGTACATATTATGGTTGAAATGCTGTATTTATTACGAGATTGAGAAAAGTGAAATATACAAGTCAACACTGACTTGATGATCCTATAAAATGACTCTCTAGGCACCAACAGTAATATCCTTTGTAATGCGTTTATCAAACATGTGAACAACAATAAGCAGAAAAATGAATGAGTAACTAAGCCAACAGATATTGAATGCAGTCCTACAGGCTCAAAATAATACCTCACTTTAAACTAACAACCAGACTCAAAGGTCAATTTGGCTCAATACCATCCAGTTGAAAGGTTTGTTTCTTTCCCATTTTTAATTCTTTTTTAAAAAAAAGAAATAACACCCATCACAGTTACTGAAGTTTCTTCATTTTAACAATCTTAACTTTTACTCTCTTCAATACAAGAATTGCTCCCAGAACATGAGTTAGTTCCTCAGTACTGTATAAGGAAACAGATTCCTTATAAATCAGTAAAGTTTATTTCAAAAGGTATATAAATTTAATCTCAGCCATTTAGGTTGTTGAAATATAGTCGATTATTTAAACAGACTCAATTTACCTGAACCACACTTCTACTGGTACATGTGGATTTGAAATTCTCTGTTATCAATAGATGCTGTACGGAGTGAAATCATACTGCAATAACATCTTGTCTGAGATAATGGGAACTGCAGATGCTGGAGAATCCAAGATAACAAGTGTGAAGCTGGACGAACACAGCAGACCAAGCAGCATCTCAGGAGCACAAAAGCTGACGTTTCAGGCCTAGACCCTTCATCAGAGAGCTTGTGAACATCTTGTCTGTCCTGTTTTTCTCAAGCTTCCACAGTAACTACTCCTTCTAAGCTTTGATTGTTTTGTCCATGGACCTCTTTCTCGGATTCAGATTCTTGTCATTGTTAATCCAATACTAACAGGAAAATAAATCAGGAGATAGAAAAGGCATGTAAGAAAGGAACAATTACAATAATCATAGGGAACTTCAATACACAGGTAGACTGTTATAAACAGATTGGCAGCGGATCTCAAGGAAAGGAATTCATAGATTGTCTATGAGATGTAATTTTGGAGCAGATTGTGGTACAGTCCAATGGGAACTGGTAATTCTGGATTTAGGGATGTGTAATGTGGCAGGCTTGATGAGGGAGCTCATGGTGAAGGAACCCCTAGACAACAATGACCCCTGCAGAATTCATCCTGCAGTTTCAGAGGGAGAAGATTGAATCAGATGTGGAAATATTACAATTGAGTAAAGGTGACCACACTGACATGACGGAAAAGCTGGCCGGAGTTGATTAAAAGAGATGTCGAACAGGGAAGACTGTGGAGCAGCAATGAAGTGTTTTGGGGAATAATTCGGATGGCACAGCAGAAATTCATCCCAAGGAAAAAGAAGAGTATTAAAAGGGAGGATGGGGCAACCATGACTGACAAGGGAAGTCAGGGATTGCATAAAAGCAAAAGAAAAAGCATACAGTGTAGGAAAAATTAGTGGGAAGCCAGAGGTCTGGGATCCTTTAACACAATCAGAGGTCAATTAAAAAAGCAATAAGAGGGGAGAAGATGAAATAGGAGAGTAACCTGGCTAGTGACCTCAAAGAAGGCTGCAGAGGTTTTTAGATATCTAAAATGTGAGAGTGGCAAAAGCGGACATTTAATCACCAGAAAATGAGGCTGAAGTAGTATTAATGGGGAGCAAAGAAATGGTGGAGGAACAAAATAGATACTTTGCATTAGTTTTCACAGTGGAAGACACCAGAAGCATACCAGAGCTTCAAGAGAGTCAGGGGGTAGACATGAGTGTTGTGGCCATCATTTAGGAGAAGGTGCCGGAGAAGCTAAAAGATCTAAAGGGGGATAAATCACCCAAACCAGATGGACTGCACCCTAGCTTTCTGAAGTAGAAAGCTCAGGAGCTGTGGCGGCATTGGTGGTGACCTTTCAGGAATCACTAGAGCCAAGGAGGGTTCCAAAGGACTGGAAATGGCTAACGTAACACCCCCATTTAAGAGAGGGAGGCAGAAGTCAGGAAATTATAGGCTGGTTAGCTCGACATTGCTCATTGATAAAATTTTAGAATTCATTATTAGGGATGACATTGTGGAGTACTTGGAAATGCATGATAAAAGAGGGCTAAGTCAGCATGGCTTCGTCAAGGGGAGATCAAGCCTGACAAATCTTTGAGGAGGTTACAAGCAATTTCGATAAGGGATAGTTCGTGGAGGTGATCTATTTTGATTTCCAAAAGCGCTTTGACAAGGTTCCCCAAAGGGGGCTGCTAAATAAGATAAAAGACCACGGTGTTAGAGGCAAGGTACTGGCCTGGATAAAGGATTGGCTGTTTGGATAACAGAGTCTTTTTCAGCATCAGCCAGTGACTAATAGAGTTCCGTAGGTGTCAGTGTTGGAACTACAACTATTCCCATTATAAAGTAGTGACCTGAACAAAGGAACTGAGGACATTGTTGCTAAATTCACAGATGGCATAAAAGTCAAGTGGAGGGTCAGCTGGTGTTCTCAAGTTTTATAGATGTACAGCACTGAGACAGACCCATCGGTTCAACTCGTCCATGCCGACCAGATATCCTACATTAATCTAGTCCCATTTGCCAGCATTTGGCCTATATCCCTCAAAGCCCCTCCTATTCATATACCTATCCAGGTGCCTTTTAAATGTTGTAGTTATACCAGTCTCCATCACCTCCTCTGGCAGCTCATTCCAAACACACACCACCCTCTGCATGAAAAGGTTACCCATCATATACCCTTCACTATGGCCATGCTAAATTGCCCATAGCGTTCAGGGGTGTGTAGGTTATAGGGGGATGGGTCTGGGTCGGATGCTTCAAGTGGTGGTGTGGACTTGCTGGGCCGTAGGGCCTGTTTCTTCACTGTAGGGAATCTAATAATTTAAAATGCATTATTTGAAAAATTGATGGGCCCCAACTCTCAGTTGTTTTGAGAAAAACAATGATATAATCAATGTTCTAGGTTGCAATATTTTGTGTCATAATTTCTATGTAATTACGAACTCTAACGAACGTACTTAGATGCAAAGGAGCACAGGACCTGTTTGTCAATCCAGTCTTCACAGTTCAGCAAACCTTCTATATCTCTTGTACATCATACATTAATGTCTTCATAATGCTATAGAATGGTGTAATACAAGATCATTCACATCTGAGAACTTCATCTGGTAATAACACCTGCAGCAGACATTCACAGTGAACTCAAGTATACATTTTGACCTGTTCTTAGTCTGTTTGAGGAAGCACAAACATTTGGGCCCATTTATAATTGAAGCAACAAGCTAAATATGTGTTACTTTCATTCACTGTTAACCACAAATTTGACCTTTTTCCGATGCCAACTAGCTGGTGGCTTGGCAACCATGGAAAAAGCAGTGCTTGTGGTAATGTTTTGCATTTTTTCCCCCAGCAGCAGCTTTAATACTAAATAGAAAAGTTAAGTGAAAGAATTATGAAATGGATAACATTTGATGGGTTGCAAAGTTACTTATCAGCTTGTTAAATCACTTCTCCAGGCAAGAGGTTTTATTCCTGATGAGTCTGTCCACTGGGACATGCAAGAAACCTTAAGTAATTGCTGCAGCGAGCTGTGTGAATTATATTAACTAGCTCTCATCAACCTCACGCTTGGTTACTGAAACACTTCAATAAGTTTATGAACTGCCTGTGAATAAGCAGAGTTCCTGCCAGTTAAGCTGTTTGGCAGTTCATAAACTCATTGAATCCATTGTCAAACTCATATGCACTTCTTGCAAAATAGTCTTCTTTGACTTGTCACCAGATAATACAATTATCATGGCCATGTGTGAAGACATATCATAAATGCTACTAATTAGATTCAGTTATAAATTTCCTTACATAAAATAACTTGGTAACATTGATTCTTTCCCAACTTGGAATTGGTTGAACTGCTAAGCATCAATGACTACTAAACTTACTATGTTTCCTTTATTTACCTACATTATTTGATGTTTTTTTCCTCCATTGAAAAATATTTTTACTTATAATCTTAACCAAGTTATCTATTGTTACGAACTGCATCATACTATGCTTGTATCATTCCTAGCTGGGCTGAGAATATGTTTTATAAATTTGATCTTATTATCACCTAAGTGTTTGGAAAATCTTTGAACTCAACCAACAATAGATATCATATTATTGTGCCATGTTTAAACCAATAACAAACTTCTTTGATGTAATGGGAACTGCAGGTGCTGGAGAATCCAAGATAACAAAGTGTGAAGCTGGATGAACACAGCAGGCCAAGCAGCATCTCAGGAGCACAAAAGCTGACGTTTCGGGCCTAGACCCTTCATCAGAGAGGGGGATGGGGTGAGGGTTCTGGAATAAATAGGGAAAGAGGGGGAGGCGGACCGAAGATGGAGAGAAAGAAGATAGGTGGAGAGAAGAGTATAGGTGGGGAGGTAGGGAGGGGATAGGTCAGTCCAGGAAAGAAGGACAGGTCAAGGAGGTGGGATGAGGTTAGTAGGTAGGAGATTGAGGTGCGGCTTGGGGTGGGAGGAAGGGATGGGTGAGAGGAAGAACAGGTTAGGGAGGCAGAGACTGGTTGGACTGGTTTTGGGATGCAGTGGGTGGAGGGGAAGAGCTGGGCTGGTTGTGTGGTGCATTGGGGGGAGGGGACAAACTGGGCTGGTTTTGGGATGCGGTGGGGGAAGGGGAGATTTTGAAGCTGGTGAAGTCCACATTGATACCATTGGGCTGCAGGGATCCCAAGTGGAATGTGAGTTGCTGTTCCATCATGGGCCTCCTGCAGTGCCACAATGATGCCACCCGAAGGTTGCAGGAACAGCAATTCGTATTCCGCTTGGGAACCCTGCAAATGTTTAGTGATAGTAGGAACTGCAGATCCTGGAGAATCTGAGATAACAAGGTGTAGATTGGCCTGCTGTGTTCATCCAGCTCTACACTTTGTTATCTCAATGTTTAGTGAGTTTCCTTCTGGGGTTTTAGGGGACAATAAGGTCTGTGTTGACTCCCTGAATATTTTCTGGTTAAGGCCACTTCAGATTTAAGCTTTCAGTAAGAATAAAATTCCATTTAGGACCCTAATATATGTTTTTTTTCCCATTTCTCTCTCTGTCATAACGTAATCCACAGGTTTTCATTACATACACAAATTTCTACAACAACTTATTGATCCACTGGATTACCTATCTATAACTGCATCATCTTTTTGGAAGGGTAGGACATCATAGACACGCTATTTTATTTAGGGAAGGCTCCTTCAGTACAATAACGTGGTAATCATAGAAACACTTTTTTGAAAGTAGAGCAGAAAACAAAAATCTGAAACTGCAAATTTCTCACTGCTATGGATAAGAAGATAAAATCACAGATTGAATTAACTGGAAAATATGGAGTCACTTGTGCTGCCATCGATATCATCTATAAACAACCAGATTCAGTCTTGAAATAAGTCCAAAGTGGAAATTTAAAAAAAAAACTTGAAATTTATAGATAATATAATATTGAATACTGACAATATTGAAGGAAAATTTTTAATGGTTCAGGTCAGCTAGGAATAAAAAAAACAAATTCTCCTTGGAATCTTTATTGTCAAAATTGCATGAAAATTTGGTGTGAGCAAGTTCTCTAAATTTAACTTGAGTTTAGATCAAAAGACGGGAAAATATTCATACTGTAACTCATTAGAAAGTGGTCAGATAATCCATTAATATGACACAAAAAATGATGAGCAAAGTGCTTTAATCAACTCTGCCTGCATTATATGAAAAATAAAACGTGTTCAAACAGAATGAAGTAAATCTTCTCTGGAAAGCAATTTGTACCCTTCACAACAGTGTATTGGTGGGAATAAATGCAAGAACGATTTCACCTTTCTGCTGGGCATAAATTTGGGCAGATCTGGAAAGTTCTCATCTGGTCATCAGCAAAATTGAGAAGTCAAATGTTTCAAAGCTTTACCTGTTGATATAATTTGCCATTTCAATCATTCTACAATTTTGAGTAGTCCATTCAATCTCTGAATAATACCGACTAAAATTGCCTAATTTATTATGATAGCTGCCCAGTGCATACTGAAGCTACTGGCTTAACAAATGAGGAATTTCTCTTTCTTTGAATTGTGTCATTTATACAGTTCGGCCAGTGGTCTGGTATCATGCTTTTCGTGGTCTTCTCTTTTAAATGGAGAAGTTTATTTCTCAGGTGGTCAACTCTCAGATTGTCTAGTCTCCTGGATACTGCTGCGAGCAACTCAGGAGAAGGTGAAACACAAAAACAGGATGTGTTGGAAAAGCTTAGTAGGTCGAACAGTATCTGTGGAGAGAAATCATTGTTAACATTTGGGTCGAGTGACCCTTCCTCAGAAATGATGGTATTTAGGAAAATGTCAACTAATATGCAGAAGATAAAGTGGGGGAGGGGGTAAGGAGTAAAGGATAGGTAGGGACAGAACCCAAGAGAGAGAAAACAGTTGGACAGGCAGAGGGGTGGTTAATGATCTTGCTAGGAGAGTGAATAACTGTTAATGGGACAAAAACAAAGTTGCTGGAAAAGCTCAGATAGCAAAGGTGTAGAGCTGGATGAACAGCAGGCCAAGCAGCATCAGAGGAGCAGGAAGGCTGACGTTTCGGGCCTAGAGCCTTCTTCAGAAGTGGCCCATTTCTGAAGAAGAGTCTAGGCCAGAAACATCAGCCTTCCTGCTTGACCTGCTGTGTTCATCCAGCTCTACACCTTGTTATCTCAGATTCTTCAGCATCCGCAGTTCCTACTATCTACTGCTGGAAAGGCTCAGCAGGTCTGGCAGCATCTGCAAAGGAGAAAACAGAGTTAACGTTTCAGGTCCGGTGAACTTTCATAGAACTGATGGTGGCTGGGCAAATGTCAGTTTATATGCAGAAAATAGGGAGGTGGGTGGGGTAGGGAGTAAACGATAGGATAGAGCCCAAAGAGAGAAAAAGACAGTTGGACAGACAAAGGAGTTGCTAATGATCAGGCTGGGAGGGGGAGTAGTTGTTAATGGGGACTGTTAGTGACTAACAACAGGGGGTGTATAGTGACAGGGTATGTGGTAACAGAGCCTGGCGTGTGGGGCGGTGGGCTGGGACATGGAAGAATTTAGGCTCTAAAATTATTGAACTCAATATAGAGTCCAGAGGCTTGTAGGGTCCCCAAGTGGACCCTACTGATTCTGTTCTTTGTTTCTGATTTGTTCCTGATTTACAGCATCCGCAGTTCTTTTAGTTTTTAACTGTTAATGGAGGCTGTTAGTGACTAATAATGGATGGTGTGTAATAGCAGTCTATGTGATAACAAGGCCTGATGTGTGGGGGCTGGGATAAGGACATGGGAGAGCTCAAGTACTACAGTTATTGAGCTGGATATTCAGTCCGGAAGGCTGCAGGGTCCCCAGGGCCTCTCTGTCTCCATGTCGGGCAACCACCTAGAAACCAATATCTATTTCAAGCCCGCCGTCACCCATAGCTACCTAGAATACACCTCCTCCCACCCACCTTCCTGTAAAAATGCTATCCCCTATACCGAACTGGTTCGCTTCCGCCGCATCTGCTCCCAGGATGAGGCATTCCACTCCCGTACATCTCAGATGTCCTCATTTTTCAAGGACCGCAAACTCTCTACCTCTCCCTGCAGTGGTCGAGAACACCCCCTCAATCAATGCTCCCGCGTTTCCCGCAACTCATCCCTCACACCCCGTCCCCGCAATAACAACCAAAAAAGAATCCCCCTCATCCTCACGTATCACCCCACCAACCTCCGGATCCAACGCTTCATCCTCCAACACTTCCGCCATCTGCAATCCGACCCCACCACCAAAGACGTTTTTCCCTCCCTGCCCTTGTTTGCCTTCCGGAGAGACCATTCTCTCTGGGAGCCCCTTGCCCGCTCCACACTCCCCTCCAGCCTCACCACACCCGGCACTTGTCCCTGCAACCGCAGGAAGTGCTATACCGGCCCCCACGCCTCTCCCCTCACTCCCATCCCAGGCCCCAAGAAGACTTTCCACATCAAGCCAATGTTCACCTGCACATCTGCTAATGTGGTATACTGCATCCGCTGTTGGGGCACCCTCTACATCGGGGAAACCAAGTGGAAGCATGGGGACCACTTTGCAGAACACCTATGCTCAGTTCGCAATAAACAACTGCACCTCTCAGTCGCGAACCATTTCAACTCCCCCTCCCATTCCTTGGACGACATATCCATCCTGAGCCTCCTGCAGTGCCACAACGATGCCACCCGAAGGTTGCAGAAATAGCAACTCACATTCTGCTTGGGAACCCTGCAGCCCAATGGTATCAATGTGGATTTCACAAGCTTCAAAATCTCCCCTCCCCCAACACATCCCAAAACCAGCCCAGCTCGTCCCTGCCTCCCTAACCTGTCCTTCCTCTCAACTATCCCCTCCTCCCACCTCAAGTCGCACCCCATTTCCTTCCCACTAACCTCATCCCTCCCCCTTGACCTGTCCGTCCTCCCTATCTACTCCGTACCTCCCCACCTACACTCACCTCTACAGGCTCCATCCCCGCCCCTTAAACCTGTCTGTCCCTTCTCCACTTATCTTCTCCTCTATCCATCTTCAATCTGCCTCTCCCTATTTATTTCTGAACCCTCTTACCCTCCCCCATTTCTGATGAAAGGTCTAGGCCCACAACGTCAGCTTCCCTGCTCCTAAGATGCTGCTTGGCCTGCTGTGTTCATCCAGCTCTACACCTTATCTCTCCCCAGGTGGAAAACAAGGTGCTGCTCTTCCAGCTTGCTCTGAGCTTTGCTGGAACACTGCAGCCAGGGAACAGGATGGTGTGTTAAAGTTGCAGGCAATTGGAAGCTCAGTCTTGTATACAGGCAGAATGTATGTGTACTGCCAAGCGGTCACCCAGTCCATGTTTCATTTCCCCAACGTAGAAGAGACCACATTATGAGCAGCAAATGCAGTAGACCCAGATTGCATGACGGGCAGGTAAAGTCACAACTAATGCATTTTGTTATAAAGGGGAGGTTGAACCCTCTGATAATTAAAATTGAAATACAAGCCCCTGATCTGTTCCTGCGGGAGTGTTTAATTAAACCCAAAATACCCAGAGAAGCTCTCCTCATCTCACCTAATCCATTAAAATGTAGTGATTAAATGAAAGGAAATCCCTGATATTCATTTTATAAGCAACAAGTAACAATTTATTTATTTAACCCTAACAGTGAACAAATTAACAGAACTGCGAACAAATTGAACAATTCCACTTTAACTACTAACTATTCATGAACAGAACAAAATTCTACTGGTATGCTGTCCCAATCAACACAAGTCCCAAGTGACAAGAAAACTAAATTAAAGCTTAGGCTGTCTAACAGGGTGTGTCCTTTGCAATGTTCTGCCTTCTTCATTGTCTCTCCAGTCATAAATGCTGTTCTTCCACTGATCCTTCTATCAGGGATGTTTTCTCAGTAAATTCATCTACGAGGACTTTTGGCTATAAGTCCTGTGGTACCTTTTATGGATAGATGGTGCTTTCTCAGAGAGCTTAGAGATTTCTGTGACAGCTAGATGTTTATTCCTTCTGATGGTGGTTTGCTCTCCCCTAATTTTCAAAAACCTTTTTATCTCGCTTAGATGACATATCAGTTTTATTGCAATAACACTGGTCCATGATTGTCAAAACCATCAGATTTAAATTGAATTGGTTTTCAGTCTCAAATTGCTTGGTTTAAATCAATTGGCTGATTTTTAAGCTAGTTGCCAAAATATCAAAACAAACCTAAGATTTCCAATTGCACAACCAATTAATGCACATTTCAATTTCAGCTTCTCTGGGTATTTTGGGTTGAATTAAACACTCCCGCAGGAACAGATCAGGGGCTTGTATTTCAATTTTAATTATCAGGGGGTTCAACGTCCCCTTTATAACAACATGCATTAGTTGTGACTTTACCAGTATCTGAAGGTGAGTTTAGGGTGATGGCTTTTTGAATGTAGATGTTTGTATCAGTTTTGAATTTTTTTTTATTATTTGCTTATGCGTTTGTCTTGTACCAATTTACATTCTATGGTATCTAGGAAATTGATGCTTTTCATGTGTGTTGTGGTTTTTTGTTTAATGGAGAGATAATTATTACCGAGAATGTTGATGAGTTCTAATTCTATTTCTGCAGGAGTCTAAATACTGCATTTGTTCACTTAAATACATTGTTACTACGTCATTGTTAGTATACCACTGCATCAAATAAATGAGCCAGTGTGAATGAAAAAGTAGGCCCAGAGGAACTCAACAATTTGTGAAGAATTATGGTGATATGGTGTTTTGTAAGAAACCTACATGTACTGAAAAGAAAACACCATTTTTGAATACATGTCTTTACAGACTTTTTAAAGTTCTAGTCAATGGTGAAATATCAGTTTGAAATAAAGGTTCCAAAGTAACAATGTGATCACTAACAATCACATTCCCTATTCACCCAGATCATTTACCACGAAGGCACAGCCAGCCACAGAAATTTCCAGGAGATGTATGTGAATTCTGCTTTGCTTGATAAGCTTTGAGCAACATGAAAAGTAAAGTGATCTGCCCACTTTATTTAGCTTTCCATTCTCCCCTCAAATATCTAATCACAACTAGAAAACTTACCCTTTCAGAAAGATCATGTAGAAAGGAAGTTGACGCGAGATTTGGAGACGAATTTCATAATTAAATTGTTTCTAGCCTGTTATTGTCTTTGAGGAATATTGTCTCCCTGGCCTAATCACTGGCAGATTTACTAACAATTCTACTGTAAGTAATCAACATGTCAATCTGCAATCAGTATATTTGCACACATTGAAAATCAATCCTGTACCTTAAATGAATGACTAACGAAACAGTGCAGAAGCATTTTATTGGCTTCTATTTCAAGTGTCATTTTGGGTAGGCCGAGTGCATCTAGCTGATATATCCAGCCATTTTCAGCAAGATATTTCACAGACATATAATGGTTAGTTAACCCTGAAATATTGCATTAGGTGGTGAAGCAAACAGAATCAAGAGTTTGCTGCCCCTATCATAGAAATTCTAGTCAAAATGTTGGATGAAAATAGTGACTAAACTTATAGGAGTAACTAAAGGTTAGATATTAGAAACACAAATTTAGGAGCTTTCCTGATGACTACATTGGATAAAAACACAGTCAGTATCTAAACCACTGGGGAATCTTCTTACATTTTAAAAGTTTAGTTTTTTTTTATTTTAAAAATGTACCTTATTCATAAAAGTCTTTATGCACATGCACAGTTACTGTAGAGTCTTCGCACATGAATAACAGACAAACATTGGCATTCCCTGCAGTTGCAAAAAAATCCATGGTATTTATTTCTTGTACAGGACTATATTACATACATTTGAGGCACCAAGACAGTATGCTAACTGAATGGACTCCCATAGAACTTTTGGCAGAAAGCCTTGGCTTTACTGTGTCCCTCAGCATGTAGTCCTGGACCTTGAAGTGTGGCAGTTTGCAACACTGAATCAAGGTGCAGTCAATATTTGTCTCCGTGTGCATTCCAGGAAACGGCCTGTAGAGCACCAATTCCTGCATCAGGCAGCTGCTCAGGATGAACTTTGACAAAAACAAAGAAAGGGCCTGATGAAGGGTCTATGCCCAAAACGTCAGCTTTTGCGGTCCTAAGATGCTGCTTGGCCTGCTGTGTTCATCCAGCTCCACGCTTTGTTATAAAGGGCCTTTACTGATCTCCAGTATACATGAAATTAGTTAACCTAAGCCGGGATAGCAGTAAGCATGCAATTCATACATCAGGACGCAAATAAGACTTGTGTACCTAGGGTAATTAGAAAAATTCATAAAGGATTCCTGGTTCTGATCACAACCCATCAATTCAATCTGGAAATATACATGTGGAGGTTTGGTAAGGATTGAATTAGGTTTGGCTAGATTACTCTTTGTAATATGTGACAGCATCATTGAAAATTTTGGTTTAGCATGAGAAACAGCCACTTGATTGAGGCAGAAGGCACACAACACAGAGATGTGTGGTTAAAAAAAAGCATTCCTTTTATGTCTGAAGGGAACAGAACAAATTGAAAATGCTTTAATGTATTCTTTCCCTTTAAGAATAGGGGAGTGGCTAATAATTGTATAATCAATATGCTATAGTGCTGCAGCTGGTGAGCTGCTGTGAAATAAAGACTATTTAGACTATCTAAACCCACTACACAACCTCCTTAGTTGGGCTACACATTCTTTTATATGAAATGAGACTGGATGAAACGAAGGAAACTGGAATATTTGAGTAAAATGCTGGCATTGTGTGTCTTCTAGAGGCTAAAATACTGATATTGTGCTTCCAAACCCTCAGGCATTCCCACACATTCCTACTCGAACACTATATTTTTGCCAGTCTGGTGCCTCACAAAAGCTCCTCACCAAAGAACATTTCCCACAAAATATTCAGGCAAACCAGGAAACACCTCAACAAGTTTTTGTTTGGAAATCAATGCTTTCACATTTTAGACCTCCGATAAGGCAATGCAGGATCCAGTTTCTGAAAAACCAGATAAAGTGTGCTGATTAAAAATGACTGCTTTATTAAACTAACAGATTCTTACCTTCTCCATGCTATATTGTTTGAATTGGTCTTTTTATTAATTTCATATTTAATAAGCTGGTAGTAATAACTGTAGTACAGTAATCTTATTCCTGTATTGTATTTTCTATGTTCTATATGTTCTTGGTCAACTAAACCAAAAAAAAATCTGTATTGTGATGATTAGTCCAAGGACTACAAGGAAAATGCAATACTGCAAAAAAAACTAAATGTCATGGAAATCCTGCAAGGCATCTAAATAACATCAAATATTTTAAAATATCAGTTCTTAAATGGTACAGCAGCCCAAAATGCTCAGCTCTAGGACCCAATGCGTTTGTTTTCAATTTTTAAGTTGATGCGAATAGTTGAATGGATTGTGAGTAAAAGAACCACACTTGTAGCTGTAGCCCAGTAGTTCACAACTCATAAATTATGTAGTTAAAGGTGATCTTTCAAAACATCCATCAGTGGCTTTTCTCACATTTTAAGGGCTGATAAAGTCCAGAGAAAAGGATTCTTTTCGTCATAGTATTAACTGTCTCTTTTTTGAGCCTAAAACATTCTAGTCAGTCTGATTTTTATGCTTCTTCTGTGATGTACCACCTGGAACCAAACAAGCTGCTCCTAAGACTCCAGCTGATTTATTCTGTAATGCACATTGAGGTGAGGTCAACAGAAATGCTGCCACCAACTTTTCTACTTCCTGTTACTGTGCGAAAATCATCTAGTCCCTGCTTGGGCTTCCCTATTGTGGCACAGCAGACATTATACACACTATATTGTGAAGGGTCAAGGTTTCAAGCTCATGCCAAGTTGTCAATTGCCCTTCTCTTCAACACTTGCTGAGTCTCATTTGCTTCTTATGCATTTTGTCAAAACATCCAGCATTTGTGGACTTTAACAGCTAGGCGAACATAATATTTTTATCCCTACTTGAACAATAGTTAAATCAAATCAATATAACGTCATTATTCTCTGTTTAATTGTAAAGTATACAGACCTTTGTGTATGAACTCAGAGTCAGTAACCATGCCTCACATTCATTTTAGGAACAGTATATGGAACAAACTCCATACATGGATCATTGTTCTGACAGAATCAAATTTCTGATTTAATTGGACTTTGATAGCTTCTGATCACAGAGCTGTTTGCATTCTTCACTTGGTATGTCACCAGTCATAAGAAACATGATGCACAACCAATAGCATCCTTCACCAGAGCGGAGAACGAATCATTACCTTGTTTACGTGTGTAACTGCTGGTAGGTTACTCTAAATGATATTTGGACAAGATCTAAAACATTACCAATGAACCCATCTCCTTAGATGGTTAGCTGACTGTAAAAACAGTGATAGAGAAAATACTTTTGACTGTGGAGAATCTTAATCTATGTAATGTTGTGTTTCAACTAATGAGAAAAGTAATAGCTGAAAATTGTGCACAAGTGGTTTTTGTTTAAAATAGGCAGGCTGAATTTTTTTTAATGCTGTAATGTATCTCTTATCTACAACAGCCCCTCCAGTCTATTAGAGGGGCTCCTACGTATACCATCTCTGGACTGTCTGCATATACTATCCCTTTCTTCTCATTTTCACATTTACAAGTTACTTGATAACAAAGTCATGATATTAAACATGCTGTGCAGAAAGCTTAGATCTTGTTGTAAAGTAAGATTAAGACAAAGTTATCTATTGATCTTAAATGAAACATATATTTCAAAAGGAAGGCATAAGTCAGGGTGTGATGTAATATTCTCTAATTTCCTGGATAACTGCCGCTCCAAAACCACTCAGGAATTTCAATACTGGCCAGAACAAAGCAGCCCACTTGATTGAAACCCAATCTAACACCTTTAAATTCACCCACTCCACCACTGAAGTACATTGCCAACAATGTGTATCACCTGCAAGGTATACAACAGCAAGTTACCAAGGTTCCTTCAACAGCACATTCCAAACCCACAAGAGAACATGATCAGCAAATGCACAAGAACATCACGATCTGTAAATATCTCTTCAAGTCATGCATTAATCTGACTTGGAACTATATCACCACTTCTTCATTGTCACTAGATCAAAATCCTGGAACTCACTTCCTAACAGCACTATGACTGTACCTACCCCCGTATAATGTACCAGTTCAAGATGACAGCTCACAACTACATTCCTGAAAGCAACTGGAGATGGGCAATGAATAGTGGCATATCCAGCCCATGAAACATTTTAAAAAGCACAATCTTGTAGTAAGGACCAAGTTTTCTTCATATCAATCATAAGCAGGATTTACATAGGTTTCACATTGGAACTAACAATAGCACAGTGACAGGCAGCTGAAGTAGATATGTAAGCGGACGAATAGTGTGAGCTGTACTGTCCATTTAGCTTATGTTACACCTCACATGGGAGCTCCTGGGCACAAATGGTAAATCATACTTAATTGTCCAGCACTCTGAACTCCCAGCTGGGTGATCTCTTTCCCTCTCTCTCCCTTTGAAACAAGCTTCAAAACAAATATTCACCATAATAAAAGTTACTTATAAAAATATGATGTTAAAATTTCACGTTATTTTAGTTTCAAAATGCAAAATTATTTTGGTCATAAGTCCAAAACATCAGTAGCTTTCTGAATCTAATATAGGGCAAAATGAAAATACTACACAAGCAATAAATGCACTTTGTGCCTCAGGGAATATTTGTGACGCTGTAGCAAATGGATTATTACCTTGATTGTTAAAAACAGACAAAACTAGTTCCAAGAATTTGTCAATATTGTATTGATAAACATTTCTCAATTAATACTCCAAAATCTGTGAAGTCCATAATAGTTTAGGTAATGCTACTGATCATTTACAATGCTCTAATTTAACTATACGTTTATACATTAAAGGTAAATTTGAAACAACTGCATGACCAAAAAGATAATCTCATATTGAAGAATGCAATGCTACACTTTTATTAAACAGGTCCACAAACAGAAAGGTTTTCTAGGGAACAATGCAAAGTCATTTTACTATATCTGAAGACAAAAAGGCGGAAAATATTGAAAAATACCTTAAAGGCAGCACAAAAGCATGAGCAATCCTGATTTTGTCTTAGGCCGTTTGAAGAGTATATGGTGCAATTTGAATTCAAAAACATTTGCTAATTCATGTTCAGGCCATCTGAGACTATAGGAAAGATTCTGATTGTCACAATATTTGTAAAATGAATAGTCAAATGCATTAGCCAAGCCAACAGTCAGAAGTATGTTACGGACGCAAATCATTGGAAAGAGGATATTACAGCAAGAGTTTCCATTTTAGATGCAATCAGAAATTTATGCAGATATTGCTGTTAGTTTATGTAAAGTGATTCCTTTTTCCTGAGGTTTCCACTCAACCATATTTGTATACAATGGATCATAATTTCTGCCATGCACCACAGCAACTGGAGAGCATCTTTGCATATTATTTTGTCTTTAAACTGGTACTGGTTTAATCAATTTTGGATGAATCACATTGAAAAAAAACAGCACCACCTATTGGGAATTTTTGCCCAAAAGGTAAACCAGTTTGTAACTTTGGAGTTAAAAATCCAATCTAATGTAATACTCTGAGGCTCAAAGTATATCATACCTGAAATAGGATTGAAGATCAGAAGTGAATTTAGGGGACAAATAAGCATTAAATAATCATATCTAAAGACCAAATTAGTACTTTAAATTCACTACGAGACATTTGTTATTAAAAAAATACAGCGAAACACATTCTTTAACAAATGTTTCTCATTTATTTACCATACTATTATTCAGCAGCATCAATAATTACAGTAGAAATAAAATGACCTATTTGACAGGGTTAAGGTAATTTAAAAACTTTCGGTGTGTGCGACCATGGGACAAGTGTTACTACACAGCAATTTTCTTTTCCTGTTTTGTTTTGGTAGAAGAGGGAACAGTGTCAAATTCTCTTGTATATTGCATTTTCACCCTTGTAGCCATTCTTCCATCCTAAACCCATGGAGGAAGCCCTGGGAGATTAAATGCAGGATATCTTAGTCATACCTAATCCTGCTTTTATCAAAGTTCATATGTATGTTTTTCAGCTGAAGACCTATAGATGACGAAGCAAATTAAGAGCTCTGGGTGTTGGCCATGTAGAAATAAGCTAACTAAATATAGATTCTGTGACTTTCTGACCTGGACTGATCATTGCTGCAGTGAATATTGTCTTTTTCCACAAGGCTATTGGGGGAGTTAATTAGATTACTTTTATTAATGCAATAAAAAGTATGCATTTTATACTGGTATACTACCTGACACATTCAAAGTTGCACTTCAAACACATTTATTAGGATGAAGCCAAAGGGTATTACAAAGTTTCAGTAATGTCATAAAATTCTAAGCTATTTGACAAACTTCACGAGTAATTTTTATGTCCAGTTTCATTACACTGGAGACGCAGAGAACATGGTGCTGAGCTCAAGATTATGTCAGATAACCTCAACAGACCTCGAACAGTTTGTATTCCAGCGTTGCAGCAAGGCCTGACGCCAGGTCATGATGTCATGATAGTGTCAAAGATACTCATGAAACTTGACTGCAACAAGGAAGTGGCAATATAACACTAGCTTAAACTGTGGTTTTACTTACGTGCCACGGCACATATTTTACTCAATATCTGACAGGCCTTTTGTGTTTATGTACTAAACATTTGAGTTGAATATCAACTGTATATTTTTCACATAGCATATCCTCGCATCAAAAATTCCTCTAGCAAAAATGGTGTACGGACGTTCTGCGCCCACAGGCAGAAACCAGCGTTTCTGTAAAATACAAGTATTTAATTCATTGTGTATATAAAACAGTCAACCGCTTATGTCAATTTGCTACTCTGATTCCTAAACAAGTCATATTTAAAGCATTTTAATTCTGAGGTACATGGATAGACGTGAATGGCCACCCGCTGATCACCTCATCTGAATGTGATTGTGAGGAGGCAGTAATGACAGAAAGACAGCAAACAAGTGTGTGTATGACAGAGACACAGAAATAAAATGAATTGAAAAAAAAATCTACAATGGGCAAGGTTACGCCTTGCTTGCTTACGTTTTATTCTCGCCAATTCCCATTGTTTTGAACAGAGTAAGGAATCTACATGTGTAGTATTAATGGAACCAGATTACAGTATCCTTCAATGCTATGGATACTGTCAGCGCCACTGAACAAGCACAGCTAAACACGAGCAAACATCGTTGATCCTGTGTATATTATACTCATTTATTTGCCGTTTGTTACAAGTAAGCTGCATGTTGCTAATTCAAACCTGTCTGCTGCCTATACTTGCTGGTGTAAATCGAAACATTACCCCAGCCTTGGTCATGCCGCTTACTAACCATCTTAATAATGCATCCATACTACAGTCAGGTTACCAGCACTACAATAAAACGGAGTGGGGTGTGGTGTGATTTTTAACCAAAAAAGACCTCACCTTGTGATTCCATCCATTCCCAGTCGGCGGTAGGTGTAATGGTAGTGGCTTGTGTTGTTACAATAGTAGAAGGTACTGTTGATGTTGCAAACGATCTTTCCGTAGCAGTGGAGATCTCCTGAAAACTGGTAGTATTGAGGAAGTCTAGTGGGGTTGTGACATTGTATCCCTCTGTGGTATTCCATCCAACTCTGCCGGCTGCTTCTCTCAGTCCAGGCAATGCCAAGCACATCATTATCAACGCAAATTTCCCCACCATCGACAACATTGCAGTTTCGGTCTCAGGTTTTAATTCCTGGAATCGATGGTTTATTCCCGTTCAGACAAAAACAAGGTGTGTGATCAGAATTGCCGAGTGTCAAAAGCAGCGTGTTTCCCTTGCAGCCGCATTTCGTACTGGAGCTGACGGTGAATTCCCACCCCCCTCCCCTGCTCCCGGGATTTGATGTCAATCCCACCCTGAGCAGGCAGCCGGCGGAGCTCCCGACCCTTTCCCGTCCCCGCCTCTCCGCCTGATTGACACCGCTGCTTCGCCAACCAAGCCTGTGAACTCTGCACACACGTCCAATTGGGGTTGTAAATAGTCGGCCAATCCGGTGTTCGCTGGGAGGTAGGCTTTCCTACAGAAGCAAGTTGAGTTGACGGTAGTGGGACGTTACTTTCCGGCTGTCACACGCCAGAACGGGAACTTCCACAACAAACCAGAAAGTAAATACGGTCAAAGGCCATCAGCATTTACTCTTAGCAGTTGAATCATGGGGGATGGGGGGGGGCGGGTGACGGCGATATGTATTATCTAGGTTTTCTAGCAAGCTGCCATGTGGCAGCTTTGAAACAGACGTGTTGAAAGGCATTGGTGAATTTCTCCTCCAATCTTTAAATTCTTATTTAATATTGGCCTGTCCGGAGGTGAAATTTGGCAACACCTATCTGCCTTCAACAGTTTTTTAAAAATAAATTTTGTGTCAAATTTGTTAATGAAGCAAAATCACATGGAGAAGATTTGTATTGTTTTAACCATACAAAAAAAACGTTAATCGGGAAAGCGTGGCAGGTCATTCAACACCTTTTGGGGAGGACTGGTAAATTCTGGTTTCAGATTTAGACCCTGTCTCACATTTTCAACAGCTGCCGTTCTTTGCCTTTTTGAAAATTAGTATGTCAACCAGAATAATATGTGAATGAAGAACACTAGTTGTACAAGTGAAACAAACACACACTGAATGTTTAATTTTCTAAATCGTGGAATGGCTTCAGACAGCAACGGAGGCTATTCGATCCATCGATCCTGTGCCTCTCTTATTTCTCTCTCTTTCCTCAAATGGTTAAAGAACAGGAGGCCATTTGATCCATTGTCACAGACACTGCTCTTAAAATGAACATTCTCCCATCTTCTTATCCAAAACTCTACACTTTCTTCCTTTCTGGATAACTGTCTAATTCCACTTTAAATGTTTCAATTGAACAGGCTTTCGTCTCATTCTCGGGCAATACATTCCTGTTTTAAACCACTCACTGTGAAAAGGTTATTTTTCTCATGTCTTTTTGCTACATTTCCCAATTAATTACAAGTCTGTGCCCTCTCATTCTTGATTTTTTTTTCCAGCGGTGAGTGCAATTTCTCTCTATCTGTCCAGATTCCTCAAGATTTTGAACACTTGTACGATTAATCGCAGCCTTTCTTCAAAAACAGTCCTAACTTCTCCAATCTATCTATGTAACTGAAGTTAAAATAGTATCAGAGATAATGGGGACTGCAGATGCTGGAGATTCCAAGATAATAAAATGTGAGGCTGGATGAACACAGCAGGCCAAGCAGCATCTCAGGAGCACAAAAGCTGACGTTTCGGGCCTAGACCCTTCATCAGAGAGGGGGATGGGGGGAGGGGACTGGAATAAATAGGGAGAGAGGGGGAGGCGGACCGAAGATGGAGAGTAAAGAAGATAGGTGGAGAGAGTGTAGGTGGGGAGGTAGGGAGGGGATAGGTCAGTCCAGGGAAGACGGACAGGTCAAGGAGGTGGGATGAGGTTAGTAGTGGGATGAGGTTGCAGAACACCTCCGCTCAGTTCGCAAAAAACAAAACTCTCAGTCTCCATCTCAGGCAACCAGCTTGTAACTGATGTCCACTTCAAGCCCACCGACTCCCACAGCTACCTAGAATACACCTCCTCCCACCCACCCTCCTGCAAAAATTCCATCCCCTATTCCCAATTCCTCCGCCTCCGCCGCATCTGCTCCCACGACAAGACATTCCATTCCCGCACATCCCAGATGTCCAAGTTCTTTAAGGACCGCAACTTTCCCCCCACGGTGATCGAGAACGCCCTTGACCGCGTCTCCCGCGTTTCCCGCGACACATCCCTCACACCCCGCCCCCGCCACAACCGCCCCAAGAGGATCCCCCTCGTTCTCACACACCACCCTACCAACCTCCGGATACAACGCATTATCCTCCGACACTTCCGCCATTTACAATCCGACCCCACCACCCAAGACATTTTTCCATCCCCTCCCCTGTCTGCTTTCCGGAGAGACCACTCTCTCCGCGACTCCCTTGTTCGCTCCACACTGCCCTCCAACCACACCACACCCGGCACCTTCCCCTGCAACCGCAGGAAATGCTACACTTGTCCCCACACCTCCTCCCTCACCCCCATCCCAGGCCCCAAGATGACATTCCACATCAAGCAGAGGTTCACCTGCACATCTACCAATGTGGTATACTGCATCCACTGTACCCGGTGCGGCTTCCTCTACATTGGGGAAACCAAGCGGAGGCTTGGGGACCGCTTTGCAGAACACCTCCGCTCAGTTCGCAAAAAACAATCCTTCCCAAAATCCACAAACCTGCCTGCCCTGGTCGACCCATCGTCTCAGCCTGCTCCTGCCCCACCGAACTCATCTCCACCTATCTGGACTCCATTTTCTCCCCTTTGGTCCAGGAACTCCCCACCTACGTCCGTGACACCACCCACGCCCTCCACCTCCTCCAGGACTTCCAATTCCCTGGCCCCCAACACCTCATATTCACCATGGACGTCCAGTCCCTGTACACCTGCATTCCGCATGGAGATGGCCTCAAGGCCCTCCGCTTCTTCCTGTCCCGCAGGCCCGACCAGTCCCCCTCCACCGACACTCTCATCCGCCTAGCTGAACTCGTCCTCACACTCAACAACTTCTCTTTTGACTCCTCCCACTTCCTACAGACTAAGGGGGTGGCCATGGGCACCCGCATGGGCCCCAGCTATGCCTGCCTCTTTGTAGGTTACGTGGAACAGTCCCTCTTCCGCACCTACACAGGCCCCAAACCCCACCTCTTCCTCCGGTACATTGATGACTGTATCGGCACCGCCTCTTGCTCCCCAGAGGAGCTCGAACAGTTCATCCACTTCACCAACACTTTCCACCCCAACCTTCAGTTCACCTGGGCCATCTCCAGCACATCCCTCACCTTCCTGGACCTCTCAGTCTCCATCTCAGGCAACCAGCTTGTAACTGATGTCCACTTCAAGCCCACCGACTCCCACAGCTACCTAGAATACACCTCCTCCCACCCACCCTCCTGCAAAAATTCCATCCCCTATTCCCAATTCCTCCGTCTCCGCCGCATCTGCTCCCACGACAAGACATTCCACTCCCGCACATCCCAGATGTCCAAGTTCTTTAAGGACCGCAACTTTCCCCCCACGGTGATCGAGAACGCCCTTGACCGCGTCTCCCGCATTTCCCGCGACACATCCCTCACACCCCGCCCCCGCCACAACCGCCCCAAGAGGATCCCCCTCGTTCTCACACACCACCCTACCAACCTCCGGATACAACGCATTATCCTCCGACACTTCCGCCATTTACAATCCGACCCCACCACCCAAGACATTTTTCCATCCCCTCCCCTGTCTGCTTTCCGGAGAGACCACTCTCTCCGCGACTCCCTTGTTCGCTCCACACTGCCCTCCAACCCCACCACACCCGGCACCTTCCCCTGCAACCGCAGGAAATGCTACACTTGTCCCCACACCTCCTCCCTCACCCCCATCCCAGGCCCCAAGATGACATTCCACATCAAGCAGAGGTTCACCTGCACATCTACCAATGTGGTATACTGCATCCACTGTACCCGGTGCGGCTTCCTCTACATTGGGGAAACCAAGCGGAGGCTTGGGGACCGCTTTGCAGAACACCTCCGCTCAGTTCGCAAAAAACAACTGCACCTCCCAGTCGCAAACCATTTCCACTCCCCCTCCCATTCTCTTGATGACATGTCCATCATGGGCCTCCTGCACTGCCACAATGATGCCACCCGAAGGTTGCAGGAACAGCAACTCATATTCCGCCTGGGAACCCTGCAGCCATATGGTATCAATGTGGACTTCACCAGTTTCAAAATCTCCCCTTCCCCCACTGCACCACACAACCAGCCCAGCTCTTCCCCCCCACCCACTGCGTCCCAAAACCAGTCCAACCGGTCTCTGCCTCCCTAACCGGTTCTTCCTCTCACCCATCCCTTCCTCCCACCCCAAGCCGCACCCCCCGCTACCTACTAACCTCATCCCACCTCCTTGACCTGTCCGTCTTCCCTGGACTGACCTATCCCCTCCCTACCTCCCCACCTACACTCTCTCCACCTATCTTCTTTACTCTCCATCTTCGGTCCGCCTCCCCCTCTCTCCCTATTTATTCCAGTTCCCTCCCCCCATCCCCCTCTCTGATGAAGGGTCTAGGCCCGAAACGTCAGCTTTTGTGCTCCTGAGATGCTGCTTGGCCTGCTGTGTTCATCCAGCCTCACATTTTATATACTATGTAACTGAAGTTCCTCGTTTCTGGAACCAATCTCTAGAATTATTTCTTCTAC
Organism: Stegostoma tigrinum; assembly: GCF_030684315.1. Lineage (NCBI taxonomy): Eukaryota > Metazoa > Chordata > Chondrichthyes > Orectolobiformes > Stegostomatidae > Stegostoma > Stegostoma tigrinum. The sequence continues at coordinate 20,338,620 of NC_081382.1, forward strand.
AAATATTTATGCAATTTCTTTTGAAGTTTTTTGCAAGATCTGTTTCCACCACTCTTTCAAGCAGTCCATTGCAAATCATTGCAACCAGTGTGTAAAATTAATTCCTGCCTTGCCTCTACTTCTTTTGCCAATTATTTTGAATTTGTCCCCTTTGGCTACTGACCCCACTGCCTGGAAATAGTTCCTCCTTATCTACTCTTTCAAAATAATTACTTTTCACACTTTTACTCAATTTCCCAGCAATTTTCTCTGCTGTGAGGAGAACATTCTTAAGATAACAAGGTGTAGAGCTGGATCGACACAGCAGGCTAAGAAGCATCAGAGGCGCAGGAAAGCCCACTGGAAAGCCTATCTCAGATTCTCAGCATCTGCAGTTTCTACTATCTCTGAAACACTTTCTTAACTTATTTTGTTTCTCTGTGTAACTGAGATCTTGTATCCTTAGTATAACTCAAGTAAACCTTTCTGCACCTTCTTTAAGACCTTGACATGGTTTCTCGAGTGTGGTGCCTTGAAGTGGGCGCAGCATAGCTGGGACCTAATCAATGATTTATAACAGTGTTACGTAATGTCCTTGCTCTTGTACTCTTGTCTCTTTTTATGATGTGAAGGCTTTCAAATGTTTTTTCAACTCAGCCTGCAAACTTCAAAGACATCTGTATGGAACTCCCTGGGTTTCCTCAGTTCCTGTCACACCCCATAAAACTGCACTATTTAGTATATCTTGCCTCAACTCAATCTTACAAATAATATGTATCAGTGCACACTTATCATTGTGAACCTGTTTCACCATGTTCTTCTTGAGTGTGCTATTACTTTCCTGTTTATTAAATTTCTAAGTTTCATGTAATCTGCAAAATGAGATGTAGACTATATGCTTCTTAGTGAGGGAAAATGAAGCTTGTTTTCCTTCTTTTACCGGAAGCATGAAATGCCAGAGTAAAACTATATGACTTCATGGTTCAGAATCCTGGATACTGATTCAAGAGGAAGTAACAGACAAATAGTCTATTTGCTTGATTATAAGTCAATGCAGAACAGCTGGAAGTTGGAGCTTGGAAGAATGAACAAAGTGTTATGAAAGGAATAATTCTTTCAGTTGTTGTAAACGGGAAGGAGCAGAAGTGTTTCATCATTGAATGATGGCGTGTAAACAGCAAAAGAAACAAGACATTCAGCCCATTGCTCCATGTTAGTGTTTATATTATAATTGGCTGAAAATGACATGATGAATGTGAAAACCCAGAAGTAGATGTCGACAATGTGAACCCTATTGTTCATCCAAGAGGTGAATGAATGAGTAAGACCGGAGGCTTGAGAACTGGAATATATACAGAAAATTTGTTGACCATTGCAGTTTCAAATCTATAATTGAGGAAATAAAGGATATACTGCATCTTACCAGAAATTAGTTATGTTATTTTTGGCAAATTTCATGAAGGGTTTCTCTCTGTGAGGCCTAGTAGATTTTCTCATGCCATTGTCCCAAACCCACCCAATTAACTGTGCACCATGCTCCCACTTGTCCAATAGCCCAATTCTCCTGCTCGTAGTAAGCAGAAGTACTCATCACAGCTGGGATATACTAGAAAGTCTGGTGACATGGCACCAACTTTGAACCCCAGCCATGCACCTGGTCAAATGTTGACAATCCAGCGTTGCCCTTTACCGTAAACATAGTCTGACATCAACCACAAACCACTTCTTCTCAGCTAGATGGTAGCACAGCTGAGACTTCCTTGCAAATACAACTGCATACTCCTGCACTTCTCATTGTTTAAGCACCAAGCAACACATCTTACCTGTCCATCCACAGACCATCTTATAACCAGGTCTAAGTCAGGGCTACTCTTTTGCCAATACACACTGTAGACCAGCACTTTCTCATTGTTCAATGTGGGAACATCACACACAGGGAAGCCTTCAAATGCTTTGAACCAGTACTTTTATTTACAGCCAGCAAAATCAAATAAAAATAGAGAGAAACAAACAGAAACAGAATTAGTCTCTTGTAATAAAAATGCAATGCTTGCTTTTTGAGCTGTCACTGCACCCAGCTCTCATCTACTGGAACCAGATGCAAATCAAGTCTTATGTGAGGCTGGATGAACACAGCAGGCCAGCTTGGCCTGCTGTGTTCATCCAGCCTCACATTTTATTATCTTGGAAGCTTTTGTGCTCCTGAGATGCTGCTTGGCCTGCTGTGTTCATCCAGCCTCACATTTTATTATCTTGGAATCTCCAGCATCTGCAGTTCCCATTATCTCTGCAAATCAAGTCTTGTTTGGCTTGTAGTGCCTTGCACTGCTGTGCTCTCTTATGCATAAGGTGATGTTCATCTTCCTCCTCAGAAGATTGCTCCCTTTCTTCCAGTGCTTCAGAATCTATCACATCCCCTCTTTGCCTGTTGCAACTGTTCAGAGTACAGCATGCTATCATATATAGCACACTGTCACAACTGTACTGTTCGGCACCCCCATCCCACCAGACTGATCCAAGCATCAAAAGCTAATCTTCAGCAGGCCTACTATCTGCTTTACCATGGGCCTGGTATAGAGAAATAGGCTGCACTGTTTCCCCGCCTCAATCACATGCTTAGTTAACAGTCATCAGTCATGTTCGCAGGAAGTATGCATCTCACAGTAGCCCTCCTTGTCAGGCATCTGGTCTCTCAAGGAACATGAGTATTATTGATGACACAAGCATCATAACAGCTTCCAGGATACTAGCTGCAAACTTTTAAGAAATGGTATCGCTGATCACAGATCACTTACACATTAATGGAATGGAACCCTTTTCTCTTGATGAACTAAATTGCATTATGATATAGCGTTCTCAACACAATGTGTGCACACCCCATTGGATCCTGGAGCCAAAGCCTACTGGCTGGACTGCAGCACTGACCTTGTCACGGATAAATAAGTTAAAGCTGTGTAATCTGTACAACTGACATCAGTAACGGCCTTAATATACTTGTGGGTGAACAACTGAGAGGTCCCACACAGGAGTCATGCAGCTTGACACTGGGACAAATGGCCATCCACCGCTTCAGGTTGCAGCTCCCACTCCAGTACTGGCATCATTCTGTGGCAATGTCCCAGGATATCAGGTGCCAATCCTGCTCATTGCTAATCCTGAAGAGATAGCATTTGAGGATGAAGGACTCTGAGGTGCCCTTCAGCTGCAACCTTTTAATTTGGAGACCGTCCAGCATTCATTGGAAGTGACAATGATATTGGGTTTGCTGGCAAATCTGATGCTCCTCAATTTCTCTGTGCCTTCATTGCATCACAGCAACAGTGACAATAACCTCTGCTGTGGCTGGATCCACATGTTGGGCTCGCAATGATCCATTGTGGAAAGCAGAAGAAACAAAGAGCTCCTTAGTAATGCAAGCAGTAAGCATCTGTCTTCCTCAAAGATGGTTTAACAAATTCCTCTAAACAGCGAGACTTCAAACACTCCGAAAAGGAGGGCCATGGAATGCTTCTACATAGCACTTTGGCACAGGACCTAATTTCAATGAATGCAGCACCAAACAAGTTGCAAAGTGACATAGGAGTTTGTAAGTGCTGATTAAGTACAACGTCTACGGTTCCAGTCCCGCATCACCCAAGAAAAGCATATCAGTGAATACTTACAGAAGGGGATAGAAAAATCAGTCCTGTGCCTCTGTGCAGCCAATGATATTTTACGTTTTATGCTTCGTAGCCTACAGGTCCCACTTTGACACACGCCTGTGATTCTTTCTACTGTGCAGAGATGGCTATCTTCAATTTGCAATGGGCAATGACATGGTCAAGACTGTTTGTGTCCAGAATTGGCACCTCTGACATGCACGATGATATGATTGCAAACTACTTTAGCATGGTCTCCTCAAATGCACAATTGATGTAGTTTCCTTTGACTGGACTCCTGTCACTCAGAAGTAGAGCCCATATGTCAGGATAGAAAACAAGGAGACTTCAGCCACAATGGGACTCTGAGTGTGACTGCAGTCATTTACCATTTGCAATTCTCATTTAGATGTCGAAACAATATGGAAAGTAATATAGATCGCACCTACCTCTCCAAGTCACAAGCTCAGCGCAATAGTCAAGGGATCTTGGCCCTCTATGTTGCTTCCTTAGGAATGCATCACCATTGATCCCCCACATGTTCCCACCACCACCTAGAATTACAACTGCAGCTCTCACCCTTACCCTGAGCCCCATGTTTACAGTTTAACCATGGCTATCATCATGCCCCATGGTCCCTCTATCAAGGTAACGGTGGTTGGAGTAGCCAATAACCAGACCCCCTTCCACAACATTTCATGTCCTCCCACACACTACACACCTAGCCATTTGTCATACTTCTCCCCCTCTGTATCACAGGTTGCTGCTTCCAATCCTCAGGATTGAGTTCCTTCATTTCACCACCACAGCAGTATCTCCTGGTAATTCTCATTAATTTACATTTTGCTGATCCCCAGAACAGATTGTGGCCCAACCTGTGGTTTGATGAGGATGGACAGTTTCAACTGACCAGACTCCTGACTGCTGTCCATGCACTGTCTGAGTGATGATCCTGAATACCCTGACTGCTTGCGCTGGAACCACAGGGCACATTGTGGCCCTCTCCTGATTGTATTGTGATAGAACCCCTTATCCTGACTACTTCAAGTAGCCCCAAATATATCCAAGTCAAGGGTCTCTTAGCGGAAGATGCCCTCGACTGACTGGTCTAGCACCCCTTGACTTGAGTGAGGACTATTCCTCCTTAAATTTGACACAAGTTCATTTCACTGAAGCTGATGCAGTGTGTTTGCTGCTCAAGCTGCTGGTGAATAATATAGGTGAGACATCAACATAGGATGGTGCTGTACAGCAACATGTCCATGCCTTTGACTGATGAAAACCATGAGAAAGTGCTTAGATTTGTGTCTGGGCTAGGGGGCATTGCTAAAGAGAAGTATTGTAAACCTTTCAGGTGCAACTGAGGGGCAAATTGCGAAAAAGGCAGGGAAAGGCAAGCACAACATGAGCAGAATATGCACAAAATAACTGAGCACAAAGACAGCAAGCAAGTAGCCCTGAGATGTCGCTTGTTCAAATCCATGAGCTGGATGCAGCATTATAATGAAAGATGCCAGGGCACTCCAAACTTAGTACTGATGTGGAGAACTGTACTGTAAGTGGATTGGTGATGTGCCATGATGATGCAATGAGGTTGGCATGAGTCAGATGCCAAGGTTCAAGGACACAGAGTGTAGTTGCTGTCCATGGACTGTGCCCTGAGATGTTGATGTCAACCGTATCTAGTTTCTCTCGCTTTCCAGTTGGTGGGAGATTGGGGAAACTGCACATTAACAAGGCAAGATTACGTAATAATGAGGTGTTATTGCATATTACTAGGCCTGTTGCCACTCACAGGCAAGAATCTTGTCTCACCGTTCAACACTTGGTTGAAAAGTGTGACTTTCTGCCCTTGACTTCGGGAAGCTCCTCTCTAGATTTCTCACCTGATTTCACTTTCTCACCAAGGTCTATGTTGTCAGGGTTGGGAAGTGTTCACCAGATATTTCAGAATTTCGTGTGTGGAATATGTTAAAAGCGACAGAGTCAAAAAAGGGTATCAAAAGATGGAGACATTGCAAGGCTTAGGCTAGGAAGAATCATAATCCAATTAGATGAGTAAATTATTCAAATTATATTACAAGTCTAGTAATAGGACTGAAAACTTGTGCTCCAGAACTAGTTGTACCCCTAGCCAAGATGTTCCAGTATAGATACATCAGTAGCATCTACTCAACAATAGTGAAACGTTTTCCAGGTATGATTTGCACATTAGAAAAGGGATAAAATCAACCTGGCTAATTACCACCATAACCATCTGCTCTTAATCATCACCATAATGATCACAAATGTCAGCAAACTTGATATCTAGCAGCACTGCTCACTGACGCTCATTTTAGATTTTGTCAAGGCCATTTGGCTCCTGATCTTGATTCAAATAAGGGCAGAGGAAATGAACTCCAGAGGTGGCGTAAGTGTGACTGTTCTTGATATCAAGACCAAGTGGAAGCCGTAGCAAAATGGCAGTCAATGGAAATCGGGGAAAAGCACTCCACTGACTGAGTTTAGACATAGCACAAAGGAAGATGGCTATGGTTGTTGGAAATCAATCATGTCAGCCCAGGGGAGTCCATCAGGGGCCTGTCTTAGGCTTAATCATTTTCAATTGCTTAATCAATGATCTCCCCTCCATCAATATTCAGAATTGGAGATGCTTGCTGATGATTGCACAATATTCAGCACCAGTCACAATTCCTCAGGTAATGAAACAGTGCGTAATCTACACAACGGCCAGGCTGGGCTGGTAAGTGAGAAGTACCATTCATGTCATACGAGTGCCAGGCAATGACTATCTCCAAAAAGAAACCTCAGCATTGTCCCTTGAAGTTCAATGGCATTACTATTACTGAGTACCTCATTATAGAATAATAGACTCCCTACAGTGCAGAAACAGGCCCTTTCACCCAACAAGTCCACACCAACCCTCAGAGCATCTCACCCAGACCCATCCCCCTAGAAACCCACCCAAGCTCCATATCCCTGAACACTATGAGTCAATTTAGCATGGCTAATCCACCTAGTCTGCACATCTTTAGACTCTGGGAGGAAACTGGAGCACCCGGAGGAAACTCACACAGACACAGGGAGAATGTGCAAACTCCACACAGACAGTCACCCAAGGGTGGAATCAAAACCGGGTCCCTGGCACTGTGCGGCAGCAGTACTAACCACTGAGCCATCAAGCCACCTCGTAATTATCAACATCATGAGACAAAAATAGAAATTGCTGAAAAAGCTCAGCAGGTCTGGCAACATTTGTGTGGAGAAATCAGAGTTAATGTTTTGGGATCCAGTGACCTTTCCTCAGAGCTGGGTCACTTGATCCAAAACATTAACTCTGACTTCTATCCAAAGATGTTGCAGACCTGCTGAGTTTTTCCAGCAATTCCTATTTTTGTCTCCGATTTACAGCATTCACAGTTCTTTCAGTTTTTAATCAATATCCTGAGGGTTAGCAATGGCCAGAAACTGAACTGGGTCAGCCTTATAAATATTATGGCAATAAGAACAGATCAGAGTTTGTGAAATCTGTGGCAAATAATTCACCTCCTGTCTGTCCAAAGCCTGTCCACTATTTACAAGTTAGAAGTCAGGAGAGTGATGGAACACTCTACTTGTCTGGATGACTGCAGCTCCAACAATATTCAAGAAGCTCATCAAAGCAGTCCACTTGATTGACACCTCGTTCACCACCTTAAACATTTGCTTTCTTTGTCATTGATACACAGTGTACCAGCAGTGTACCACTGGCATGAATGATTGCAGTAACTCACAAAGGCTCCTCAGACAGCTTCTTTGAAACCCATGACTACTTGAAGGACAAGTGTAGTAGATACATGGAGACAGCAACACTTGCAAGCTTCTCTCCAAGCCACACACTATCCTAACTTGGAATTATATCACTGTTCCTTCACTTCTGCAAGGTCAGTATGCTGGAATCCTTCCTGAAAGCACTATGGATATCCCTCCATGCCAGGACTTCGATTGTTTAAGAAGGCTGCTCATCATAGTATTTTCCATGGGCAATAAATGCTGGTATAACCATGATGCTCACATGTAATAATGAATTAAACATAGCAATTGTTACAGATGGAGAGGATGCCCAGAAAGGGGAGAGAAAAATTGCAGTTTAATCATGTAAAAGTGAAAGATATGTGAAAATTGGAATTACCAATCAAAGTAGTAGAAGGAGAGTTCAGGGACAGGTGTTAAAATAAGAGTGTAAGAAATAATGACTGGAATGTCAATAAATCCAATATCCCTAAGAGTAGGGGAAATAATTAGTTGTGATGGTGGGGTGTGCCATTGCCAGTCACTTTTCTAATGTTGCTGGTAAGGGAGAAGATGTGGGATGTCTACTCCAACTATCATCCCAATTGATGCCTTTAAATAGCCAATTCATGGCTTCTTCCTACCTACACTGATATTTTATCAATTTACCAGTGGTCAGGTTGGGAAGGGGATGAGGTTAGACAATGTCATAGCACAAGTCCACCAAGCATACACTGATGATCTCCCTATTGGATGGGGGTATGTTTCCTGTTTGGGCATCTTGTGCTCCTTGCAAATCTCCACCAGTGGTATATGTTGACCCTTTGGGAAGACACTTCCAGCTGTGAATCTGACACACTGTCCATCGTCAGTATCTGCTTGATTGATTCTGATAGCGGTGGGTAGTTATTCAAGAAATAAACAGGAGGCTTAGACGTCATTCCGCAGAAGACTGTTTTATAGATGTGTAGGGTAGTAGTGGTGCAATTAGAAAAATTATTCAAGCAGCGAACTGCATCAGGAAAGTAATAAATTCAGATAGGTATGATTGAACAATGGGACAAGGACAAATTAGTTGAATCATAATAACTAATTAAATCATCATACATACTGGTACAGCCATTTTTATATATTGGTGGTATGTTAGAAATGGGGTTTGTGCTGTTAGAAAGCGTGTAGATCAGAATCACTCGAAGTAAGATCTCTGGAAAATATGAGGTTATTGACTCTAGGAACTAATGCCTTCGCGTTCAGTAGGTGAATCACAATCTAAAGGGATTATGGGCTTGCAGTTAGAGATTTTGGGTTAAATTTTTCTTCCTATGTGAAGGCAGGCTTAGGAGTGGAGGAGTTGGGAAAATACAGGGGAGATTTGTTGGCACAGTTCATTTATACATTCCTGCCACTCAGGAACATTCCCAGGGTCAGTCTGAGAAGTAGGTCTGCTGATTGACTCTGTGGAGCAGACAGTTCAATTATATTTGTTAAGGTCCCAATTAAAAATGATTTTGAGGCCTTGCTGGTATTTTCAACTGGCTGAACACGCCCTGCTCCCAACTAATACAGAGGCCACAGGCTGGGCATTGGAGTCAAAGGCTCCAAGCTCTATTTAAAGAATTACGAAGATGAAATCATGGCCATGCCTGATGCAGCAGAAGGATATTTCCTTCTTTCACTAGTTAAAAACTTTAATCTCTGTAGTCTGGATTGCTTGGAACCAAGATAATGTGCCATCATGTTGGGTTTTATCCTTTGGCAAGACACTTGTAACTGACAAGGGAGTACTTATGTTTGCTGCCATTGCCTAAGGATTAGATATGGGTAATATAGAACTGAAAGTTTCAATTGACATTTATTTCAACTCTTGTTGTATACATATATTACAGTAACAGGCACTTCAGTGTCTAGACTAATACTAAGCTATTGAGTTATAAATGGTAGCACACTTTCATCATGGTGTCTCGGTTAAAGTAGTCCCAAATAAGATAAAGCTGGGAGCTTTTGCCCCTTAGATCACATGTTATGATACAGTGATGATATCACAAGCGTGACTCTTAAAAGTATATTGCTTACTAGCTGTGAGACAAAACACAAAGTAAACCACAAGGTGTGAGGTGACTATTTAACCAAAACATAAAGCAAGATAATGCACTGAAAACTAGTAAAATATGTTTTGCTTGTTCAAATACTCTATCCTCCATGTTTCACTCTTGAAATACTGTTCTAAAATTAAGCTTTTGCTTGGGCCAATCAAAATATTTCCAGACAACTCGTGTTTCTAAAAAATAATAAGAATGTAAAGATAAGCATAGGGGCCAAGTTAATCAAGTTTAACCTCAAGTGGGGTAACTTCTGGAAACCATCATTTGGGACAAAATTAATAGTCATTTACATTTAGTGCAGGTTAAATAAGGAAAGGCAGCACAGTTTAATTCAGGGCAAATTATCTTCAATCTAATTTGCTTGAAGTTTTGATAAGAAAGCAGATTGACGAAGATAATGCAGATGATGTAGAACGCATGGATTTAGAAAAAGCATCTGATAAACTGCCACACAACAAATTAATAAGCAAAGTTGTTGCCCATGAATAAAGGGTCTTTAGAAACATGGCTATAAAATGAGATGAATGACAAGAAGACAGAGAATCGTGGTTATTAGATATTTTTCAGTCTGAAGTAAGTTTATGATGGAATTTCCAGTGGTTTGCATTAGGATCCCTGCTCCTCTTCAAGTATATTATTGATTTAGACCTTGTTGCATGAGATGCAATTTCAACATTTGTAGATGATGCACACTGGAAGCATTTTGAACTGTAATGAAGATACTGTAGAATTTCAAAAGCAAATAGGTTGGTGGAATGGATGGACAAATGGCATATAAAATTCAATGAAATGTGAAGTGATTCATTTTGGTACGAAGAACGGTGCAAGATAATATAAAAATAGTGTACAATTCCAAAGAGATGCAGGAACGTAGGGACCTGGATGTACATATGCAGAAATATTCGACAGTAGAAAGACAGGTTGTGAGTACAATTAATGAAGAACATAGCATCCCAGATTTTATTAACAGGAGCACAGAATACAAAAAGCAAGGAAGTTGTGTTATGCTTGTTTATGCTCTAAGAATGTGATCAGCTATACTGCTCAGCAGTCGATGGCATTAGATTTAGGGGAAAGCAGAGCCTATCAGGTTATCACATGGAGGTGTTGAGAATGTATGGAGCTGCAAGTGTTGGGGTCTGAAACTGAGCCAGGGAGGGAATGTGGATTGTTTGGCCTCAGTTAGAGTATTGAGTTTTGTTCTAGGGCTACACTTTGTGAAGGTATTAGTGAGAGAGCAGAAAAGACTCAGAAGAATGATTCCAGGAACTTCAGTCACATAAATTGGAGAATGTGAGATTGTTAATCTTGGAGAAAAGAAGGTTGAAAGGCGACTAGGTAAGGAAGCTCATGAGGGCTTTAAAAAGAGGAAATGTTCCCATTGGTGGAAGAATTGAAAACAAGAGGGCAAAAAATTAAGGTGATTGACAAAAAAAATGGTGACATGGCCAAAAATATTTTCTTGCAATGAGTGTTTAAGATCTGGAATGCATTGCCTGAGAGTGTAGTGGGAGCAGGTTCAATAAAAGCATTCAAGAGAAAATTGGAGAGCTATCCAAAAAGGAAAAATGTGCTGGGCTATAGGGGAAGATGGGCAAGTATAACTAGTACAAAATGTGATAATGGGAACTGCAGATGCTGGAGAATCCAAGATAACAAAGTGTGAAGCTGGATGAACACAGCAGGCCAAGCAGCATCTCAGGAGCACAAAAGCTGACATTTTGGGCCTTGACCCTTCATCAGAGAGGGGGATGGGGACAGTGTTCTGGAATAAATAGGGAGAGAGGGGGAGGCGGACCGAAGATGGAAAGAAAAGAAGATAGGTGGAGAGGAGAGTATAGGTGGGGAGGTAGGGAGAGGATAGGTCATTCCAGGGAAGACGGACAGGTCAAGGAGGCGGGATGAGGTTAGTAGGTAGGAAATGGAGGTGCGGCTTGGGGTGGGAGGAAGGGATGGGTGAGAGGAAGAACAGGTTAGGGCGGCAGAGACAGGCTGGGCTGGTTTTGGGATGCAGTGGGGGGAGGGGACGAGCTGGGTTGGTTTAGTGATGCAGTGGGGGAGGGGAAGAACTGGGCTGGTTTTGGGATGCGGTGGGGGAAGGGGAGATTTTGAAGCTTGTGAAGTCCACATTGATACCATTGGGCTGCAGGGTTCCCAAGCGGAATATGAGTTACTGTTCCTGCAACCTTCGGGTGGCATCATTGTGGAACTGCAGGAGGCCCATGATGGACATGTCGTCTGAAGAATGGGAGGGGGAGTTAAAATGGTTCGCGATTGGGAGGTGCAGTTGTTTATTGCGAACACATTCCTCAGACGACATGTCCATCATGGGCCTGCTGCAGTGCCACAATGATGCCACCCGAAGGTTGCAAGAATGGCAACTCATATTCCGCTTGGGAACCCTGCAGCCTAATGGTATCAATGTGGACTTCACAAGCTTCAAAATCTCCCCTTCCCCCACTGCATCCCAAAACCAGCCCCCACTGCATCCCAAAACCAGCCCAGCCTGTCTCCGCTTCCCTAACCTGTTCTTCCTCTCACCCATCCCTTCCTCCCACTTCAAGCCGCACCTCCATTTCCTACCTACTAACCTCATCCCGCCTCCTTGACCTGTCCGTCTTCCCTGGACTGATATATCCACTCCCTACCTCCCCACCTATACTGTCCTCTCCACCTACCTTCTTTTCTCCATCTTCGGTCCGCCTCACCCTCTCGCCCTATTTATTCCAGAACCCTCTCCCCATCCCCCTCTCTGATGAAGGGTCTAGGCCCGAAACGTCAGCTTTTGTGCTCCCGAGATGCTGCTTGGCTTGCTGTGTTCATCCAGCTTCACACTTTGGTATCTTGGTACAAAATGTGGTTGACTCTTAACTGCCCTCTGGACAATTGGGGATCGGCAATAAATGCTGCCTGGCCAGTGATGCCCACATCCCATGTATGAATAAAGAAGGTGAATGGGTTGTGTGAACAGCCAACACAGACATGATGGGCTAAAAAGTCTCCTACTGCACTGTAACCATGTGTGATTCAAAATATTTCTGGACTGCTTAGGTTGCATTGCCTCAAAGTATGAATGATCTTTAATGAAAAAAGTCATCATATACAATTAAGCTTCAAAAATGCATGTGCTATTTTAAATAACTTGCTAAATTTCAGGATTTTTAGATACTTCTTCATTTAGGGTTGAAGTTGAATGGATCATATCTTGAAGCTTGATATCGATGCACTGAAGAATTCAGAAAGAAATGTACAATGGTTGTAGCAGGAAATCATTTGTGCTGCAGTGCCCTCTGTTGGCGTAACTATCTGGTCATTTTTAAGGATCAATTCCATTTCCACCAGCCGCAAGTTGTTTCTGACATTGGGGGCTGTGATAAGCTGGGCTGCTAAGGAGTTGAAGCTGCTTGGTTTGGGAGAAAGCAGAGCCAGGATGCCTGTCCAAGTTGGGGGAGAATACAGATGTTGGGGACTGGTTCAGAGCGGGCAGATCAAGTGTGGGGAGCCAGAGGTCCTAGTGAGTACAGTGCCAGGAGAATTGAAGATGCAGGGGGAGCTGCAGTATGCATGGCAGTGTATCTGTGAAGTGGGAGTCTATTGTATTAGCTGAAAGTACTGTGCACCTGAGCAGGCTCTACATTTGTGAAATGCAGCCCTAAGTTAATAAACATAAAAAGTAATGCAAGTTCTTTGATACTGACCTCAGCTTTTGCACAGATGGGTCCTGGTGGAACCATCAGCAAGAGCTCCTCCAGAGCCCATCCAGGCACACCTCAACGTTTAGAATTTAATTTGTATTTGAGAGGAAGTGGACTCCCCAGAAGTTGCAATGCTGTTATTGACCTCAATGGCAACTAGTATCTCAGCATTTTCAACAGTGCGATCTTAAGATTTGGCCCAATTTCTGATTTGTCCTAACCACTTCTTTTCTTATACCAGTTTGAGTTACTCCTGCATTGAAAAAAATTTTTTTTTACATGTGGCTGACACTGGAAGGGTAGTATTTATTGTCCATTCCTGACATTTACAAGTAATCCCATTCTTGTAAGGCTGAAGTCAGATGTAGATCTGAACAGGTAGGGGTGCTAGGTAGAGGTTCCTTGAAGAAATCAGTGAATTTTTGAGGGTTTAACTTTATTCTGGAAACTTTCATGATAATTTTCCAGTGCTAGCCAACAAATAAACTAATCTGAAAATTAAATGAATTCAATTTTAGAACTTACTATGGTGATATTGAACTTCCAACATCTGGGTCGATATCATATAGGAGCAGAATTAAGCTATTTGGCCCATCAAGTCTGCTCCACCATGTGTTATGATGTTTCTCAACCCCACTTTCCTGCCCTCTCCCCATAACCCTTGATCTGCTTACTAATCAAGAACCTATCTTTGACTTAAATACACTCAATGACATGGCTTCCGCAGCCTCTGTGACAACAAGTTACACAGATTCATTATCCTCTGGCTGAAGAATCTCCTCTTCATTGGGTTTCTAATTCATTATCGCAACTCTTCAGTTGTCATAGCCAAAGCTGAGACACTTCACTCAGTTCTTCATTCCCATGACCTGTCACCCACAATCTAATCCCAACATATCTTGGTATCGCTCTTCACCTACTAGCAACACTTCTAGAACACTGAAGCTGACGTTAAGATAAGAATGAATCTTATCCATGGACTGTAAGGTATCCACATGGGCACAAAACCAACACACCACATGCTGTTTCACTTAGCTTAGTCTATCCAAAAGCAGAGTACTTTTTCTCAATCTGGCACAGGAGCCACCAATTAAATGTGTTATATTTACTGTAGGAAATCACGAGTTTACTTCTGGAATGGTGAGATGAATGTAGCTCAAGCAGTGAAATTTCCAAGGACATACTGAATTTCCTGATTTCCACAGTGAAAATGTCTTCCTTAAGAATACTACTAGCTGACATCTAATGAAGCAATTTTAATTACAAAGGACGTCAAAGAAGGATGAATTCATTCTTCTGGAATATCATAGTCCCTATTAGAACATACATGTCATGGTACAAACTGATGACAACTTGACCACCTGGTTGACTACAAACACCACCACTACACTCTGGTAACTGATCTAAGTGGTGAAGTTCCAGGTTTCAATATTTCACGGAAAATCTGGGAAACCCTCCAGAGCATGAGGAATGGCCACGGAAGATGTGACCACAAGTGGACCACGAAGAGTAGCTCAAATTATAATGGTGACTATCCATGCCACATCATCGCCCACACAAAAAACTCCAGCCCTGTGAGATCCATTCCTGGCAGCATCACAGCATCACTTGTATTGGCTAAAGCTGTTAATTTTTTAAATCTCAATATTACCAAAGCCAAATTATTTAAAAATGCATAAACAGAAGGGGCCACTTCATATGACCACAGAACATGGAAACAAAAGTAAGCCATTCAGCCCATTGAGTTAGCTCTGCCATTCAATGAGATCAAGCCTTATTGAATTTTTGAAGACGTGACAAAACACATTGATGAAGGCAGAGCAGTGAATGTGGTGTATATGCATTTAATAAGGTTCCCCATGATAGGTTCATTCAGAAAGTAAGAAGGCATGGGATTCAGGAAAATTTGGCTGCTTGAATACAAAACTGGCTGTCCAATAGAAGACAGAAGATAGTGGTAGATGGAAAGCATTCAGCCTAGAGATCGGTGACCAGTGGTGATCAGGGGAACTGACTTTAAGAGCTAATAAAATGTGAGGCTGGATGAACACAGCAGGCCAAGCAGCATCTCAGGAGCACAAAAGCTGACGTTTCGGGCCTAGACCCTTCATCAGAGAGGGGGATGGGGGGAGGGAACTGGAATAAATAGGGAGAGAGGGGGAGGCGGACCGAAGATGGAGAGTAAAGAAGATAGGTGGAGAGAGTGTAGGTGGGGAGGTAGGGAGGGGATAGGCCAGTCCAGGGAAGACGGACAGGTCAAGGAGGTGGGATGAGGTTAGTAGGTAGCGGGGGGTGCGGCTTGGGGTGGGAGGAAGGGATGGGTGAGAGGAAGAACCGGTTAGGGAGGCAGAGACCGGTTGGACTGGTTTTGGGATGCAGTGGGTGGGGGGGAAGAGCTGGGCTGGTTGTGTGGTGCAGTGGGGGGAGGGGACGAACTGGGCTGGTTGAGGGATGCAGTAGGGGAAGGGGAGATTTTGAAACTGGTGAAGTCCACATTGATACCATATGGCTGCAGGGTTCCCAGGCGGAATATGAGTTGCTGTTCCTGCAACCTTCGGGTGGCATCATTGTGGCAGTGCAGGAGGCCCATGATGGACATGTCATCAAGAGAATGGGAGGGGGAGTGGAAATGGTTTGCGACTGGGAGGTGCAGTTGTTTTTTGCGAACTGAGCGGAGGTGTTCTGCAAAGCGGTCCCCAAGCCTCCGCTTGGTTTCCCCAATGTAGAGGAAGCCGCACCGGGTACAGTGGATGCAGTATACCACATTGGTGGATGTGCAAGCGGAGGCTTGGGGACCGCTTTGCAGAACACCTCCGCTCAGTTCGCAAAAAACAACTGCACCTCCCAGTCGCCAACCATTTCCACTCCCCCTCCCATTCTCTTGATGACATGTCCATCATGGGCCTCCTGCACTGCCACAATGATGCCACCCGAAGGTTGCAGGAACAGCAACTCATATTCCGCCTGGGAACCCTGCAGCCATATGGTATCAATGTGGACTTCACCAGTTTCAAAATCTCCCCTTCCCCTACTGCATCTCTCAACCAGCCCAGTTCGTCCCCTCCCCCCACTGCACCACACAACCAGCCCAGCTCTTCCCCCCCACCCACTGCATCCCAAAACCAGTCCAACCGGTCTCTGCCTCCCTAACCGGTTCTTCCTCTCACCCATCCCTTCCTCCCACCCCAAGCCGCACCCCCCGCTACCTACTAACCTCATCCCACCTCCTTGACCTGTCCGTCTTCCCTGGACTGACCTATCCCCTCCCTACCTCCCCACCTACACTCTCTCCACCTATCTTCTTTACTCTCCATCTTCGGTCCGCCTCCCCCTCTCTCCCTATTTATTCCAGTTCCCTCCCCCCATCCCCCTCTCTGATGAAGGGTCTAGGCCCGAAACGTCAGCTTTTGTGCTCCTGAGATGCTGCTTGGCCTGCTGTGTTCATCCAGCCTCACATTTTATTATCTTGGAATCTCCAGCATCTGCAGTCCCCATTATCTCTGACTTTAAGAGCTGTGAGGTTATGCTGCAGCTTTATAAAATGCTGGTTTGACCACACTTGGAATATTGTTTTCAGTTCTGGTTGCCTCATTATAGGAAGGATGTGCAAGCTTTAGAGAGGGTGCATGGGACATTTATCGTGTTGCTGCCTGGATCGGAAGGCAGGTCTTGTAAGGAAAGGTTGAGGGAGCTAGGGCTTTTTCCATTGGAGTGAAGAGGGATGAGAGGTGACTTGATAGAGATTTACAAGATGATGAGAGGCATAGATAGAGTAGATAGCCGGAGACATTTTCCTAGAGCAAAAATGACTATTACGGAGGGCAGAATTTTAAGGTGCTTGGAGGAAGGAATAGGGGAGATATCAAAGGTAGGTTCTTTACACAGAGTGGTGGGCATGTGGAATGCACTGCTGGTGGTGGTAGTAGAGTCAGATACTTTAGGGACTTTTAATCGACTCTTGGATAGGCACATGGAGGATTGTAAACTGTAAGGTATGCAGGGTAGTTTGATCTTAGTACGATAATAGATCAGCACAACATTGTGGGCTGAAGGGCCTGTACTGTGCTGTACTGTTTTATGTTCTATGACTCGTTTGATAATTCTCAAATTTACTTTCCTGCCCTTTCTCCTTAACCCTTGATCCCCTCACTGATTAAAAGAATACCCAACTCAGCCTTGAATAAACTGAATGACCCAGCCTCAGTAGTACTCCAGGGTAAAGAATTCCACAGATTCACTACCCTCAGTAATTTTATCATGTGATGATGTGAGCCCTGCATCAACTGTTAGCAACTTTGATCTCCGAACAGTGTGGGATCGTGTTTCAATAACAATCAAGATTGGTAAGTAGCAAAATTGCCTCTTTATTGAGCATTTGCAGTACTGCAGGTCGAGGCAGTGATGGAGTCTGAAGTACAATTTTACAGTAGCTTCTATATACACTGTTCTTACATACATTAAAATTTTAGCACTATGGTACTATATAGTTGTATCTGTTGTACACAGAAGGTTGTGTGACATCTGTCCTGGAAAGCAAGAGATGGTTTAAGCACTTGTTAAATGCTGACCATTACTCCTGATGGAATTTGAATGTCCAATGATACGAGTTTGCATAATTCAGAGGTGTTAGTCCTTTTGTCTTTAAAAGGAGTAATGTTAGTAAAAATATTAGATCTATATGATGTAAATAAGTGAAAAATTATTTGTGTACCAAAAAGAAGTATAGAAGATATTAAATTGATCTCCCGAAGCTGGATCATGAGGTTTCATTTACTATTGCTGATTTTGATAGTCCTTCCACATTCATTCGTACAGTTTCACAGAAGTGCTGTTTTGATAGTAAGTTTCTTAGAAGGGGTAGCAGCCCTATTTAATATGTATCTAAAAAGTACATACTAGTGGAAGAAACTGTTTGATATTCTGAAACCTTTTCAGGTCCCAAGAAACAGTTGCTAAGGGCTAATTAATATTATAATCTTTCCATAATTTCAAGTGGGTTGTGGAGACACGATGGCAGGGGTGATATTGTTCTGACTAGATTATAGTATTACATTTATTCAGAGGTAGCCATTGATACAGAAACAGGCCTCAGCACTGCTTACAGCTTGGGCCAAAAAGAACTGACAGGTATAAAGAAACAATAATGGATAGAAAGGGTATTTAATTAGTCTGTCTTGTCAGAGGTAAACTGTACTACAAAAGGGCAGTTTTATGAATGACTTAATGGAAACTCAGCACAGGAAACATAATGCACTTGTGAGTGAGTTAGTAAAAAGAACTATAATGCAATATTTCGCAACTGCAAAGAGTTAACCACAATCAACAGCAGTAGCAGTATGCTGATTTCAGTGCCCTTGAGGGACAGAGGAAATGGGGATTAGGACCCCTCTTCCCAAGTACTGTCTCACCACCCATGCTGCAAGTTTGACATATGAGTCAGTAGGTTTTACGACTAACATGCACCATTTAAACAATTAACATTTTGGCCTCTCTTTTACTTGCCAAGAATCAAAATACATATGTCTTTGATTCAGACAGTCAGATCAAAATACATTTCCTGCCTTGCAGAATCAGCGTTAACTCTTTGTGTTCTATAATTAACAACAAAGGAACCAACTGATAAAATAACACCAGAACTGAGGATATAATTTTCTGCTTGGCAATAGCATCAAGGAGCTGAATAGTTTAATTACTAAGTATAAATTGCATCAAGTTAATTAGAGAATTTGACATTGCAAGGGCTAACAATTTCTGTCAATGTATCTTACCAAATGCATCTCATTAGTTACCAATGAGACCTATAGCGTCTCTCAAATCTAATTTCTACTTCATCTTACCATGCACTGTTCCCGGAATAACTTGGCAGTCAGAGGGCATCCCTGAATTCACCGGTATCCATTTAACCTAGGCCACCCTGGTCTGGGGTTGGCATCTGAGTTAAAACAAAATAGGAAGGCAGTTAATGTTCTCCTCCACTCTGCCAGATTACGTTCCAATTTCTCCTCTCCAACAGTTCACTCTCACTCTATCTTTGCTAGTAAACCTACATCCCACTAATGCCTATGTTCTACCACTCTCATTGCTTGCAACATCTTCCCCATTCATCATCACCCATCTCAATCGCTGACTGCACAAATCCTGCAAGCCCTTTAGGCTGGCTACTCAGTTGCCCGGGACACCTCCCCAACAGCACCGTCAGTAATAGCCATGCCACTCACTTTCACCTTCTGCAATACCTGTCCTCTCTCATTCTAGGAGGAAACAGCAGACAAGAAATCAAGAAGAGTCATGATAGGTGCTGTCCTGCCTGTTATTTAGGTCCTCACCTCCAATAGTGACAGCAACCTGACTTTGACCACCCCCAAGAAGCCCTGGTCCGGTTTTGAAGACTGCCCTTGACATACTGTGCTGGGAACGCCTGAGCGATGACTATCCCCCTTGACTTGACTGAGGATTGCTGACAACTGGGAAAACGGACTAAACAGCCCAGCAAAACAGCAGTAATATCAGCCTGTTGTTTCTGGCTGAGGCTAAGGTGCAAAAGAGGCAGGTAAGGCAAAGCAATGGACTCAGGTAGTGAGTATCCAGGTAGGCGCAGAGTGAGCAAGCAAAGAGGTTGGAGACGCAACTTGAACCATGAGCTGGGTTTTACATCTGAAGGCACAGTGCCCTTGCTGCATTACAATGATAATTACTAGTGCAACCCAAGGTGCTATACTGAGGTGTAGAAGTATCCTGTAAGGGATTGAAGATGTACCTTGAGAGTTGTTACAGGCTGGAACATGTTGGATGCCAATGTCCACAGACGTGAATGTGAACGGCGAGTGTCAATGGAACGTGCCTTGAGATCTCAGTGTTCAGCTTCCAACACAGAGGCCATTCAGAGAAAGCGACGTCTGCCAAGTGCTCACTTTGGTTTCCTTCTTGAAACTTTTCTCAATGTTAGACTTGTTCGGCGAGCATGGTAACTGGGACATGAATATTAATGAAGTGAGATGGGCTGTTAGCAAGGTGCTTATTAAGCAATAATCACTGTCAATTGGAAACTTGCTGCTAACAAGAATTTCGCCATACTGGCTGTGAAAATCATGTAACTTGGCCCAAGTTGCTCCTTAAGTTCAGACAGGCCACCCCACACCGGTCACATATTCTGCCATACATCTTGCCTTCGTTTACATCACTCAGAGCCCTACAGGATTCTGTTCAAGTATTCTGGAATGATAAATAGAGTTAAGATACTGATAAATCTGGAAATCACTCAATGATGTAACATGCTTGGTGGATTGAAGATTGACCAACTGATTGAAGACTGAGTTGGGATATGGGATGGAAATTTCTGCTATGCCACAGGAATCAGTGCTGCAGCCACACTTATTTACAATATATGTTAGCAACTTGGATGAGGAAAACAAATGTACTGTAGCCAAGTTTGCAGCTGATGCAAACATAGGTGGGAAGGCAAATGATGAGGATGACACAAAGAATCTATAAGATAGACATACAGAAACACTTGGCAGATGAAATATAATGCGGCAAAATATAGGGGTACTTCGGCAGGAAAAATAAAGGAAATGCATGTTATTTAAACAAAGCAAAACTACAGAAAGCTACAGAGAGAGGGGTTTGGGAGTCCTCGTGAAGGAATCACAAAATCCTTCCATCGTAGTTCAACAAGTAATAGGGAAGTCAAATGGAATGTTGGCCTCAGTCAAGTCAAGGGGGATAGTCATCGCTCAGCAGTTCCCAGTCATAATTACACTGGACATTAATCTCATTACGTAGCACTAGATGCAAGATAGGGAAGAAAAAAAAAACAAACAGCTGACGGGAAAATATTCCACAATAGCCATCAGCGAAAAGTATTTCTTGAATTCACCTCATGTACATACTTCAAATGAAATTCTCATTCTCTGTTAGCACATGAGGTTTGTATTATTATCTGTCGACACAGAGGAATATACATTATTTTTCAGTCAGACAACACAGACACCAATTATTCAATTTTCAGAAAGATGAATCAGCATTTTTATCCTTCACTTGTATTCGTGTGGGGTCCAGGAATCAGCTTATTTTGGTGAGCTCAAATCCAACAATAATAGCAGTAAATCACTATTGAGGTTTGCAGCAAAACTCATGTCTGGATTTTTACAATAATCAATGTCAGGGAAAAAAATTGCAAAACCTGTCACTAAAAAGGCCACTGTTTCCTTTCTGAAGTTTATTGAGTTTGTGTTAATCCGCTGACCCAGACTTACATGATCATTCAATGCTCAGGCCAGTACTGTAAATAAATTCTACAGTTACATTGTGGGGTTGCATTGCTTTGCGGCTACTGCTTTCATTTCTTGTTTATTCTCAATCATTCCAAGTTTATGTGACTGTCTCTGGTTTCCCTAGCAGCCAGCATGATTACTTCACCTATTTCAGTTTTAATCAACTTTCTATTTATTGCTGCTCCTCACATCTATTCCTCCTTTGCACTTCCCGTCTTAACTATTTTCCATGGCAGTCCCTATTGTCCTCTGTCCATCCCATTACCGTTCTGTTTCTTAATCTTTACTAATCCTTAGAGTCATAGAGATATACACCACAGAAGCAAACCCTTTGGTCCAACTTGTCCATGTCAACCTGATATCCTGTATAAATCTAGTCCCATTTGCCAGCATTTGGCCCATATCACTCTAAACCCTTCATAGTCACATACCCATCCAGATGCCTTTTAAATGTCGTAATTGTAGCAGCCTTCACCACTTCCTCTGGCAGCTCATTCCGTACATGCACCACCTACTGCATGAAAACATTGCCCCTTAGGTCCCTTTCATATCTTTCCCTCCCACCTCTAGTTTTGGACTCCCCCACCCCAGGGAAAAACCTTGTCTATTTACCCTATCCATGTCCCTCATGATTTTATAAACCTCCATAAGAGCACCCCTCAGCCTCTGATGGTCCAAGGAAAATAGCCCCAGCGTATTCTGGCTCTCCCTTTGCTCAAACCCTCCAACCTGGTAACATTCTTGTAAGTCTTTTCTGAACCCTTTCTAGTTTCACAACATCGGCCCTATAGGAGGGAGACCAGAATTGCATGCAATGCTCCAAAAGTGGTCAAACCAATGTCCTGTACACCACATCATGGCCTCTCAACTCCTATACTCAATGCACTGACCAATAAAGGCAAGCATACCTATTGCCTTCTTCACTATCCTGTCTACCTGCGACTCCATTTTCATGGAACCATGAACCTGCATTCCAAAGTCTCTTTGTTCTTCTATCATTCTTTCTTTCTATCTAGCTTTTTCTACTCTCTTCTTGTTCCTCTCATTACTGATCCCCATATTAGATCCTGTCATTGGAGAAAACAGAGTTAATGTTCTGGGTCCGGTGGCCCTTCCTCAGTCAGACCTGCTGAGCTTTTCCAGTAATTTTGTTTTTGTTCCTGATTTACAGCATCCACAGTTCTTTTGGTTTTTATTTAGATCCTGTTATTGCCTGTGTCTACTGCAGCTCCTGTTGTTATTGCTACATTGGTCATTATACATGCCGTTTCCTTCAGATTTTGAAACAATATTGAGTGTGAAAATTGTGATGATGGTTCATAATATATTGCTATTTAGGAATATGGGTTCTAAAGTTGACGAAAAATTGATTTTAATTTTCAGTTCTGTGAGAGTCTGACTTTTTTAAAAAAAGCTCAGAAGGGCATTTCATATAGGTTTAACAAAATAGTGTTTCCAAGTAATCATACAGATGTTAGCTAAATGAAAAGCAAGCCACTGGGTGATAATTAGAACACAGACATAGAACATAGAACATTACAGCACAGTACAGGCCCTTCGGCCCTCAATGTTATGCCGACCTGTCATACCAATCTGAAGCCCATCTAACCTACACTATTCCATGTACATCCATATGCTTGTCCAATGATGACTTAAATGTACTTAAAGTTGGCAAACCTACTACCGTTGCAGGCAATGCGTTCCATTCCCTTACTACTGTCTGAGTAAAGAAACTACCTCTGACATCTGTCCTATGTCTTTCAACCCTCAATTTAAAGCTATGCCCCCTCGTGCTCACTGTCACCATCCTAGGAAAAAGGCTCTCCCTATCCACCCTATCTAACCGTCTGATTATTTTATATGTCTCAACTAACCCTCTGAGTATTTTATATGTCTCAAATATATTGCCAGGATGTTTTGCAACCCAGAGGTAACAGAGAGAAGAAGGCCTATGAAGATACTCATTCAGACAGTATCAGGTTGATTCAGAGAAGATACCCTTAACAGCAGAGGTGCCATTGTTAGCAGACTAAGTGTTCAGGGTGGAGAAAAAGTACTGAGTTGCTTAGAAGAAAACCAGAAACATAAGGGTGTAGAAAAGGCAGAGAGGAACACATGCTACAAGAATACTGAACATATGAGGTTAAGGAATCCACATTAAGCAGTAGTGAGCCGAGTTAACAGGTTGTTTAAATGGTCTTCAGAACAGATATTAAAGAAAACAACATTAAGTGAATGTAGAAAATCGGCCAAAAAGAAAAGAATTGTAGCAGTGCCATCTGAACGAGGACTGATCCTTCACTGACATTTGGGTATTTATAAGTTTGTTGTTGGAGTAAAAGGTTTGAATCTTTGTGATATTTGTCATGAGTTTGTTTCAATAGCTCTTTCTTGATGTAATATAGTTCATGTGCACTGTTTGTCAAATACTTCCATGCAGGCCAGTATCCTGTCACCAAGCTTACTTACACATGCAGAGTCCTTGACACTGATCCAGCTCCCTCAGAGCCAGCTCTCAGAATGAACAGGATTCTGACGCTCCTGTTCTTATCAGTCATCCAGGGCTCCCTGATTGGACCAGATTAATCAGGGAACTCATTCTGTGAGGTCCACCTGACTGACCTCGTTATAATCATTACAGTTTGTATAATAAATTTTAATTTTTTTTAGAAGCACATTGGCAATCTTTTGTAAATATATTCACACGCTGACCTGCATAGTAAATCAAAAATTAAATAAACTTACGGTCCTTCAAGTCAGGTTTCACTTTGAGACCTGGCTATATCATCTTTGGCTGGATAGAGAGACGGCACTCACAATAAGAAAACTAAGTTATAGGTGAGGTCAAGGTAAGGGAGAAAATAATAAAGTCTAAATCAGGGTTACTGTGCATGTATGTGAATACATGGAGTACAATAAGATCAGGGAGTTACATACCTAGACTGCCATATCGAAATGTGATGGGATAACACAGACCTGGTTTAAGGAATGGCAAACTGGGTGCTAAATATTTCTGAGTACAAGGTGATTTGAAAAGATAGTAGAGGAGGAGAGCTGGCAGTATTGGTTAAGGAATACATTGCAATACTGGAGAAAGAGGATGGCTCGGAGGGTTCAAAGATAGAGTCATTTTGACGAGAGCTAATTATTAAAAAAAGTGTAATTACATTGCTTGGTTTAGTCTATAACCCACCAACTAGTGGGAAGGATGTACAGGAACAAATCTGTAGGGAAAATACCAAGAGATACAAACATTGTAAAGTAATTAAAATGGGGGGCTTTAATTATCAAATAAAAAATTGGGATAATGGTAGTGAAAGGGACAACATGGCATAATTGTTTCTAGATTATGTTCAGGAGAATTTTCCACAGCCATATGTGTACAATCTAATAAGAAAGGATGCATGTTTTGTAATTTTTGAACTTTTGAAATAAGGCAGACCACATGGATCAAATTTCAATGCAGGATCATTGTATCAAAGGTTTTCGGATGATAGTAGTGAAAGACAACTGTCAATTCAGGGTATGAAAAATAATTCGGTGGCAAGAATGTAGCAAGAATGGATCTGGCTAGGATAGTCTGCAATGTACATTTGGCAGGAAAATTATTTGTGAACAATGGGATACCTTCAGATAGAAGATGGCTTAGGTGCAGGCATGGTATATTCCCTCAAAAAGGAAAGATAGGATAAACAAAGCCAGAGTTCCCTGGATGTCAAAGAAAAGCATGCTTCTGACAGGTGTCAGGTAGCAAATGGAATTTAGAACCAAAAGCATTACAGAAAACTTAGACAGATATTGAACAACCCATTAAAAATACTGACAAGGAATTATGAGAAAAGTCTTGCAGCCAATGTAAAGGGAAATCCCAAAGTCATCTATCGGCATATCAGCAGTAAAACAGTGTTTAAAGGAGGAATAGGGCCGACTAGAGACCACAGAGGGGATCTATACCAGGAGGCAGGGAGCACGGCTGAGTTATGAAATGAATACTTTGCATATGTCTTTACAGGAAACGTATAGAACTTTGAAGGGACACAGGCAAATTGGAGTCTTAGGCAGATTGATGGTAGGTGAACTTCAATGTGGATAAGTGTAAGGTGATGCATTTTTATAGGAATAACTTGACAATGTAAAATTTTAAAGGCGTGGAGTATGGGAGTGTAGTCTGTGCACAAATCAGAGAAGGTGGCAGGACAGGTGAATAGATTAGTTAATAAAGCATATAGTATCCTGGCCTTTGCTCTTGAGGTCTCTGCTACATTGGTAAGGAGATGATGCTAAATTGTATAAGACACTTATTAGACCTCAGCTGGGTCTTTGAGCACTCTTCCGGGAAGGATATGGATATCGGAAGTGAAGTGATGAGAAACTTCAATTATGAGGACAGATTGTACTGGCTTGTACTGTTTTCCTTGGACAGAAAGAGGCAAGGAGGAAATCTAATAGACGTTTTCACACTCATGAAGGGGCTGCATAGAGTAGGCACAGAGAAATTGTTCCTACTTACAAAAGAATCAAGAATGAGAGGGCACAGATTTATGTGATTTGTAAAAGAAGCAAATTTGATGTGAGAAACAATTTTTTCACACAACAAATGGTTCACATTTAGATTGCACTGCTTGAAAGTGTGGTGGAGACAAATCCAATTGAGGCTTCCAAATTATTTAAACAGAAACAATGTATAAGGGCATGGGGAGAAAGCAGAAGAACAGTACTCAGATATGAAACTCATTGGATAGCCAAAGCAGTGCAATGAGCCAAATGTTCTCCTTCTGCAGCACAACATTTCTGTGATTCAATTGCAAGATATACTTTGTGATATACTTTGGAAATATGGTAAAGTGCTGTCAACATGCAAGTCATGATTTCTGGAGCTGTTGTTCGTAAAATAGATACTGAAACAAGTTTCATTGTTTGAACAGAAAATTCTGCAAATGCACAAAGCATGACAATGGTCCTGGATTGTTTTAAGATTTCCTACAGCAGTCTGCTTTTGACAGTCTAGGCCAGGGAAGAACAATAGTTAAATCAGGTATTCTGAGAAATGTAACTCACTGCACAGAATCATAGAGATTATCACATAGGAAGAGGCATTGAATAATTATATTTCTGTGAGCTTGACAACTGAAGATGTCTGTTGTTAGCCGTGTCAGTGCTCTTTCCCTTTATCTGCTTTGAATGTTTCCTTTTCAATTACTTATATGATTGAAGTGATACGTAACTGAAGATTTCTCTCTAGCCTTCATCAACCCTGCACCTCACCTTTAGCCACAAGCATCAGGCAAACAAATAGATTTCAGTTGCTGAAGGGCCAGTGAAGGCAAATTTCCTGATCCAGGCAAGGCTCAGCACTGAACACAAAAAAAACTCTAGAGATTACAGTGGGTCAGGCAGCATCCATGGGGAGGGAGCATGGATGCTGCCTGACCAGCTGTGATCCCCAGCAAGTTTTGTTTTAAGTACAGATTCCAGCATCTGCAGTAATTTGCTCCTATGAGGCTCAGTGCTGCTCATTCTGGCAAGCTTATGAATTGTAGGACTGCGTAGGAGAACACTTGCCTTGCAAAGTGCATTGAAATATAAAGTAATAGTTAGCACATGTATCAATGGCATCTAACCGTTATAAAGTTGTGATCCTGTTGAATGCTGGAGCAGGTTAGAGAGGCTGAACGGCCGATTACTGTTCTTATTTCTTATGGTTTTATTATGGTCTATAGAAAGTGTTATTTCAGAACAGGAGATGTTTTAGCTAAAAACCGAGAGAACTGCGGATGCTGTAAATCAGGAACAAAAACAAAGTTGCTGGGAAAACTCAGCAGGTCTGGCAGCATCTGTGAAGGGAAAAACCAGAGTTTATTGTTCTGAGGAAGGGTCACTGGGCCTGCAATGTTAACTCTGTTTTTTAGTACCTGAACAACTAATATTTCTCTTATAATCAAGGGTATAAAAACACAATTTACAGGTATATAAATTATGCTAATAATTAAACAATGGAAGCTTTTTTCAGTAAGGGAAAAGAGAGATTAGTAGAACATATAGTCCTTCTTAAGAGTGGTGAACAGGAACATGCAGCAAGCTGCAATGGTTTCTGACCTCAGTGTTTACTTTGTTTCTTTGCCACCTCACTATACAGTGGGAGGACGATATGATGAAATAATGGTGGGTAAATGGAGTTGAGACACATATCAGCCATGATGTAATTGAATACTGGAGCAGGCTGGAGGGGCTGAAAGAACTGTCCTGTGTCCATGGTTTTGTTCCTTTAACCTCATGCTAAACTGTCACAATGACATCAGTATTTTCAAATAAATTGTCTGAACTGGGGGCTACATGCTAACTGGATTGAGCGACAGTTGCAGCTTGGTTTCTTAAGATGAGATTTGATATGATATTTCACATGTCTATGTTTTGCTTCATACTTTTGCCCTGCTGTCTCAGACAATTTGAAGTTATTCAACCAAGAATACTTTTGATACATACTTAGCAATACTCATGCAAATAAATTAAATATGATTATTTTGGAATGTGTTGAATCTATAGGAAACCTCCTTGCTGCTGAGATATTATTGATCATGGATCTGTTTTTGTTTAACTCTTCCAAGCAACCTGAAAATCACAGGCACTGTCAACATTTTGTTGCACATCTCCAATTGTTTTTGAGAAAGAGATGGTAAGCTGCCTCCTTGAATTGATGCAGCCAAATGGTACAGTTATATCCACAGTGTGTTGACGGAGGCAATTCCAAGATTTTGAACCACAATAGTTTTTTTGTCAGGATGCTGCATGGCTTAGGGGAAAATTTGCAGCCGTCGTAGAGTGCTCCCTGTACACCTGTGACTGTGTTGCCAAATTCCAAATGAGCACCCTTTGCAAGTTCGCTGACGACATCACTGGAATGGGATGGATATCTAACAATGATAAGTCAAAGTACAGAATGGGGAGAGCGAGCTTGGTGACACGGTGCAATGAAAACAATCTGTCTCTCAAAAAGCATATGAAATATTTTTTCAACTTAAAATGAAAGGTTATCTGCTTTCCAGCATCTGGGACTGCTGAATGACACCATCACATTTATGCTATACGGTCATGGGGCTGAGCAATAATCATTCCCAACAAGACAGAATTATACCATCCACCTTTGACATTTAATGATATTATCCAGGATCTGTATGAATCTGGTGAAGATATATTATGTCTCTCAATGTTGGCAAAACCAAAGAACTGATTATTGACTTCAGAAAGAAAGGAGAGGAACATGCTCCCCATCTATATCAATGGAATTGAGGCTGAGAGTGAAGAGCATTAAGTTTCTCAGAGTGACGATAACCGATGACCTGTCCTGGACTTACCACATAAATGTGTCAGTCAAAGCGGCACAACAATGCCTCTTCTTCCTCAGGTGGCTCAGGAAATTTGGTATGTCCATAAAGTCCCTCACCAACTTCTACAGATGCATTATTGAAAACACACTGTCCAGGTGTTTAACAGCCTGGCAGGGCAATTGCTCTGCCCTGGGCTGTAAGAAACTACAGAAGGTGGTGTGCACAGCCCAGACTATCATGGAGGCCAACCTTCCATCCATGGACTCCATTTACATGGTTCACTGCCGCAGAAAAGCAGACATCATCAAAGATCCATTGCACCGTGGTAACAGCCCCCTACAACCTCTTCTGTCAGGCAGAAGATAGAGAAGCCTGAACACATGCATGAACAGATTCAGGAACTGCTACTTTCTGGCCATTATCAGACTGTTGAATGGACTGTAGCCTCAAGTAATGTAATCTTTATGGCTCTAAGTCTTTTTGACCTGTATATCCTCTGCTTGCTGTGATCGACCTGTACCGCTCGTAAACAAATCTTTTCACAGTATTTCAGCACACATGACAATAAATCAATTAAACAAACAATCAGGTGTGCATGTGCCTCTATCTTTGTTCTTCTAAATGGTAGAGGTAATGGTTTTGGAAAGTTGAAGTACGGTTGGTAATCGTACACCTTGTTGCCACTATGTGCTGCTGGTAGAGGAAATGAACTTTCAAAGCAATTGGGTAGGATGACATCAAGTTTATTGAGTGTTGTTGGAGCTGTACACATCCAGGAATAAAAATCCATACTTTACATTGTGTCTTGTAGGTAGCGTACAGGCTTTGAGGAATCAGGAGTTGAGTTGTTTGCTGCACAATTGAGCCTTTGATATGTTCTTGTAGCCACAGGATTTATTTGGCTGTTCAGTTAATTTTCTGATACACAGTAAATCCAGGATCTGTAGGAATCCAGTGATGATAATATCACTCAATTTCAACGGTAGATGGTAAGATTCTCTCTTGTTGGTCATGATTATTGCTCAACCCCCTGCCTATATAGCATAAATATGACCAGGTGCAGCAAAGCAGATAACTTATCATTTTCATTCAAAAAATATTTCTTATGCTTTTTGATAACTCTCTAGTACTACTTTCCTGCTTGTGACAGTTCTGAGTTTATGCTCTCAAATTTTCAAATGGTTCACATTTACAGCAAATATTTAAACATTTACTTTCATAATATCCTTCATAATGTTTAAAATTTCATCCCAATTATCCTCTTATTCTTATCCGTGTCAGTGAAAGAAATGCATTTTAATAAGCTTTCTCCAGAATTGTTACCTAACATTCCTGCTATCATTATCTGGGATATTTGTGGAAAAAGAAGGGTATAAATTAATGCCAATCTGTTCTGAGCTGAACCTGTGTCTTTCACAAATGCAACATAATTTCGTAGCTTTTACATTCAGTACTCCTTTTAGAAAATCCAGAATTCTACTTGCCTTTTTTGTGCATTCTCTATCTTTTACTGCCAATCTTAAAGATCTAGGTCAGCGCACTTTTTTTTTGTTGTTCCATTCTGTTAAAAACAAATCATTTTTCATTTAGTTTTTCGCAGGAAAATTTTACAAAACCTGTTACTTTGCATCCCTCAGTAATTCACTACAACTGCCATTCATGTGGCTCCATATCCAGCAACAATCTTGCGCAGTTTTGCTCATGATTGCCTCTGCACCCCTTAATTTTCATTACTCCAGCTGCCCAGGCCATAAAAATTGATATTCCTCTTAAATCTCTCCATATCTCGACCCTTCTCTTACTCCAAAATATATGTCTTTCATACCTTTTGATCACCTATTTCAAAAGCCGCAGCTTGTTATCAAATTTTGTGGAAGAATACACCTGCAAAGCACTTTCGGACCTTTTAGTACCTTAAAAAGATATTACACAAATCAGTTAGCTATTGCAAACATTTTTTAAACCAAGACAAACTGCAATAGAGTTCAAATAGAGACAAAAACAAACTGCAGATGCTGGAATCCAAGGCAGACAAACAGGAGGCCGGAAGAACACAGCAGGCCAAGCAGCATTTAGGAGAATGGAACTGCAGAAGGGTAACTCCCGAAACGTTGACTGCTCCTTTCTTCCAGATGCTCCCTGGCCTGCTGAGTTCTTCCAGCCCCCGTTTGCAATAGAGCCCCTCTGTCCTCTCACATGTAGGAAACAAAAATCCTAGCCCAGATGCTTGAGGCACATTGCTTCTTCCACCAATTCCCAAATTGACTAAAATTCTTGAATGTGTGCTCCAAATCCAATTTTGATCTGTCCAGACTTTTGAAATTATTGTTCCATGTAGATTGTTCGGTTAATATTTGTGCAGTTTACCAATTATCACAAATTATAAGTAAGAGGAATTCAAAGGAGGTTGCATTTCAAGTATTCTTAAATTCAAAATAAGAAAAAAATTAAGCAGTGAGTAACACCGGGTCACTGTAAAGTTCAATTATGACCTTTTGATTATTATATGGGTAACAGAGTGATTTCTTAGTAATTGGTTTGAATTACAGTTTTTATCCTGTTTCAGTAAAATGAGTCCAATGAAAACAGCATAGTTTAGCATTTTCCTCAATTTTACTTCAAATTCAAATTACTTTACTAAAACTCCAATTAACTTTGTGCTGATATCTATTGCCCCCTGCTGTTGCTTGACGTCTGTATTCAAGTCAAAGAAAAAGAAAGGCTTGCTGAGTTCTGTCTTGGTGCCAAGCAATTCCAGGGCCTGGTGATAATACCTTGCAGCACTACTTTAGTTATTTTGACAAGGAAATTTTGTTGAGTATTTTTTTTAAACTGTTACAACTTAATAAAATGGTGCTATGACACAGACATGAATTAGGAAACACTCAAGGCAGAATCCTATACAGGTTGGAGCAGTGTGGGCCTTGACAAAATTTTGGGCAAAATTAGTTGAAAGATCTGGTGAGACCCAACTCAGGAGTGCCTTGCAATATCTGTTAGATTTCTTCTTAACAACCTGTTTAGTGGTGTTATTACATACCTCTGCAGCAGGTGGAACTTGAACCCAGGGGTTTTTGCTGAGAGGTAGGGACCATACCAATACACCACAACAGACCCTTAAAGGGACAGTGAAATGGAACAGACCTATTTATTCTGTGCGAACTTGGGAAACTTAAATCCTCTATTTAACCCTTGCGCAGATGAGCTATTTTGACTGATTAGAAATGTTTTCAATTTAAGTCAAATGTCACCATGCCTCAGTGGGATTTGATCACAGGTCTCTGACAACACCAAAAGACCATCACCTTCCCCCACTCTATGTTTATGCTTCTTACAGGTGATGTGGCAAGTTTTTTGCTAGGCAGAGTGAGGTGCTAATTAAAGGCAATTCTTACTTGTTAAACAACTTGTTGACAGACAAAATCACCATATTTGTCTTTAGCTTTATATCTTCACAAACTTGCCAAACAAGCCAGAAAACAAGAAAACCTGACATGACAACCAGAGCGATACCTGGTGGATTCAGGTTACAGTTTGCTCTGAATGACTTCTGATTTGAACACAAACAAACTGCATCTCAGGGCACAATCTAGACAGCAGCCACAAACGGCCTTTGATCACAAACACTGGCAACTGGCATTTACCACCCCTCAAGATCACAATGGCAATTGTCCAAGACACTCATTACATTCTGGAAGCATCGATTTGCATTGTAGGGCACACTGGCAAAGAGTTGTGAATGACTACAGGAGGGCTACTTTGTACACTGGAACAGACACCCAGTTCATGATTGGATCAGGCTGGATCTCAGTGTTTCTTGCTAGCTTTCTTAGCGCTCACTCACTTAGCACGTACTTGGATAGTCAAAGCAGCCCTGCCTTGCCATGGTAATCAACAGTCATACAAATAGCCAGCTTGCTTTGCTAGTCAGTATCCCTCAGGCAAAGGACATAAATCTTCCTGTATGGCAGTGTCATAGAGCTCCACAGGACAGAGAAGAGGCAGTCTATCAAGTCTACATCATTCAAAAACAAAAGCCGAATTATTCTAATCCTATTTTCCAGCGCTTGAACTGTAGCCTATGACTTGGCATTACAAGTCTGCCTGAAATACTTAGTTAATTTAAGCATGTGACATTACTCACACCTGCACTGGTGCCAGCAGCTTACATGGCAAACACAATGCATGTGAAGGAAGCAAGCAACCATGCCTGAATGCCTTGGCGGAGTACAGCTCACCACGTTACGGTTATGAGCTCCGGGGTGGATGGAAAGGTAGTGGGGGCACCTAGCTTATTTTGTATGTCTCCCTTCCCACCAAAAGCACGCCTGATTGGGGCAAGTAAAATTCAGCCCTTACCTACTGACTATTCTAAAAATAAGTTTTATGCCAATTTCCATGGTATATTTGACTATATATATTTGACTATCCCCACAGTAGGCTGTTGTACAAAATGCGGAGGAATGGGATTGTGGGAGATATAGCAGTTTGGATCAGAAATTGGCTTGCTGAAAGAAGATAGAGGGTGGTGGTTGATGGGAAATGTTCATCCTGGAGACCAGTTACTAGTGGTGTACCGCAAGGGTCGGTGTTGGGTCCACTGCTGTTTGTCATTTTTATAAATGACCTGGGTGAGGGCGTAGAAGGATGGGTTAGTAAATTTGCAGGCGACACCAAGGTCGGTGGAGTTGTGGATAGTGACGATGGATGTTGTAGGTTACAGAGAGACATAGATAAGCTGCAGAGCTGGGCTGAGAGGTGGCAAATGGAGTTTAATGCGGACAAGTGTGAGGTGATGCACTTTGGTGGGAGTAACCGGAATGCAAAGTAATGGTAAGACTCTTGGTAGTGTAGATGAGCAGAGAGATCTCGGTGTCCATGTACACAGATCCTTGAAAGTTGCCACCCAGGTTGACAGGGTTGGTAAGAAGGCATACAGTGTTTTAGCTTTTATTAATAGAGGGATCGAGTTCCGGAACCATGAGGTTATGCTGCAGCTGTACAAAACTCTGGTGCTGCCGCACTTGTGTACAGTTCTGGTCACCGCATTATAAGAAAGATGTGGAAGCTTTGCAAAGGGTGCAGAGGAGATTTACTAGGATGTTGCCTGGTATGGAGGGAAGGTCTTACGAGGAAAGGCTGAGGTACTTGAGGCTGTTTTCATTAGAGAGAAGAAGGTTGAGAGGTGACTTAATTGAGACATATAAAATAGTCAGAGGGTTAGATAGGGTGGATAGGGAGAGCCTTTTTCCTTGTACTCCTTGGATGGTGACTGCGAGCACGAGGGGGCATAGCTTTAGATTGAGGGGTGCAAGATATAGGACAGATGTCAGAGGTAGTTTCTTTACTCAGAGAGTAGTAAGGGAATGGAACGCTTTGTCTGCAACGGTAGTAGATTCGCCAACTTTAAGTGCATTTAAGTCGTCATTGGACAAGCATATGGATGTACATGGAATAGTGTAGGTTAGATGGGCTTCAGATTGGTATGACAGATCGGCACAATATCGAGGGCCGAAGGGCCTAACTGTGCTGTAATGTTCTATGTTCTATATTGTAAGCACTCCCTTCCAATTTAATCATTATTTCTCCTCGATTTTTTTCAATTATATATAGGGTTTTTCCCCTCACAGTGGATTTGCACTTCTTTTTTTGGCAGGTACTACTACACAAACTTTATGCCCACTATCCAACATCAAAACCTTGTCTGGCTGATGCATTGATTTTGATGACCATATAGGTCTCTAGCAAAGTTAACTCACAAACATTTATAGTGCAAATATCACGAAGCGCTTTGTGTCAGAATTTGGTCAGAATTGAAAAAGTTATGTTTTGTTTTATTTCATCCACTGTTTAATTCTTAAATTTGCTACTTGGACATTTCTTTCTTACTTGTTACAGTCTGGGATGTAGCTCCACAAGAATAGTATGAAAACTACAACTCTCAAAATGCATCTTCCTCTCTTCTCATGCAATGTCAACATAGAACATAGAACATTACAGCACAGTACAGGCCCTTCGGCCCTCGATGTTGTGCCGACCTGTCATACCGATCTCAAGCCCATCTAACCTACACTATTCCATGTACGTCCATATACTTATCCAATGACAACTTAAATGTACCTAAAGTTGGCGAATCTACTACCGTTGCAGGCAAAGCGTTCCATTCCTTAAAGAAACTACCTCTGACATCTGTCCTATGTCTTTCACCCATCAATTTAAAGCTATCCCCCCTTGTGCTCGCCGTCACCATCCTAGGAAAAAGGCTCTCCCTATCCACCCTATCTAACCCTCTGATTATTTTATATGTCTCAATTAAGTCACCTCTCAACCTTCTCTTTAATGAAAACAGCCTCAAGTCCCTCAGCCTTTCCTCGTAAGACCTTCCCTCCATACCAGGCAACATCCTAGTAAATCTCCTCTGTACCCTTTCCAAAGCTTCCATATCCTTCTTATAATGCGGTGACCAGAACTGTACACAATACTCCAAGTGCAGCCACACCAGAGTTTTGTACAGCTGCAGCATAACCTCTTGGTTCCGGAACTCGATCCCTCTATTAATAAAAGCTAAAACACTGTATGCCTTCTTAACAGCCCTGTCAACCTGGGTAGCAACTTTCAACAATGGGTATAATTTGTTTTTCTTCTACTCTTTGATTATCATGCATCCTAGACCGTCCAAGGCTATTCTGGATACTGTTTTCTTGATCATAGAATCACTACAATGTGGAAACAGGCTCTTTTGCCCAACAAGTCCACACCAACCCTTAGGGCATCCCACCAAGACACATTCCCCAATAACTTACTTAATCTGCACATCCCTGAACACTATGGGCAAATTTAGCATGGCCAACTCACCTAGCCTGCATATCTTTGGACTGCAGGAGGAATCTGAGGCACCCGGAGGAAACCCACACAGACAGAGGGAGAACGTTCAAACTCCACACAGGCAGTTGCCTGAGAGTGGAGTCAAACCTGGGTCCCTTGTACTCTAAGGCAGCAGTGCTAACCACTGAGCCACCACGCCGCCCTAAGCTGGAGGTCCAGAGTGAATATTAAACACTTAACGTGCACAGCTTTTCTCACTCATACACAATGAGTGGTAATTTTATTTGAGGTCACATTAAGTTGGCTGCCCATTTTATCCTCTACAAATACATGAAGGAAAATTGTATGTTATGTATAACAAGGAATATTGCCCATTTTACATCAAAATCATCCCACCATGTGACAGAGAAAATCTTAATTTGTGAAATTTACAATTTTAGCTTCAGACCCATATTAAAGATCTTCCATAAGATATAGCAGACAAGTATCTCTATAATATTGAAAGATTTAAAGAAGGCTGAAGATGTCAAAAAAGAATTATTTGCGAAGAGTGGTCAGTTTTATGGAACTTGTTGATTCATAGATGGAAATTATTGATTTTAGCTACTTGATATTTTGATAGTTACTCATTTAACATTGGCACATTCTACTTTTTTTATGGTTTTCACATGTTTTTCAATTGGTTATTTGATGGGTAGATTAATGTATAGGCAGGTACTCAAATCAATCAGAATTCATTGCCTATGAATGCTTCAGCATTGTGAATCAGATGAGGTCATAGTTGCAGGTGTGATACTATGAATGTTAGTTACTTACAGTAGCTTAACCATGTGCATATTGCTTCTGCACTGCTCAGTCTAACTCCTGAATACCTTCTCTCACAACATTATGAGTCTATCCTTAGAACACAGACTGCAGCAGCTCAAGAAGGCAGTCATAGAGTCACACAGCATAGAAACAGGCCCTTCAGTCCAGCTCATCCACACTAACCGGCCAACTCAATCTGATCTAGTCCCATTTGCCAGCATTTGGCCCAAATGCCTCTAAACTCTTCGTATTCATATACCCATCCAGATACCTTTTACTTGTTGCAATTGTACCAGCCTCCACCACTTAATCTGGCAGCTTGTTCCATACACGCAACACTCTCTGCATGAAAAAATTACCCCACATAATTTTAAATCTTTCCATCTCACTTTAAAATTAAGCTCTCTAATTTTGGACTCCCCCACCTGAGGAAAAAGACCTTGCCTATTCATCCTTTCCATCCCCGTCATGATTTTATAAACCTCGATAAGGTCAAGCATCAGCCTCCAATGCTTCCGGGGAAAAATAGCCCCTGCCTATTCAGCTTCTCCCTATAACTCAAACTTTTAAGTCCTGGCAACATCACCACCATCTTCTTAAGGGCAACTAGGAATAGGCAATAAATGCTGGCCCAGCCAATGACAAATGCATCTCATAAATGAATGAAAAAAAGTGTTTGAGTTAAAATAGAAGGAAGAAATATCAGATGTCTTGAAAATGACAACCATTAAATACTGAATTTCAGGATTAAGATATGAACATATTCCCTTCATACATATTTGGCCTTTTATCTATCGCATTCCCTACCATCTTATGTTTTCTTCAACTGTTTAGAAGCATAGAAACAGGCACGCTTAGAAAGAAAATGTAGCCCAGCTGGCTATCTACAAGTTTTTAAAAAATGTTGCTCTTACATGTCTTTTTGTTTCATTAATTAAAACCTTAAGAC
Organism: Stegostoma tigrinum; assembly: GCF_030684315.1. Lineage (NCBI taxonomy): Eukaryota > Metazoa > Chordata > Chondrichthyes > Orectolobiformes > Stegostomatidae > Stegostoma > Stegostoma tigrinum. The sequence goes on from NC_081382.1 coordinate 20,375,984, forward strand.
GCCTCAAAATAATCATTTCAAATTTGCTTTGATCAACAATCTTAATTTTGCCCTGGGCAATTTGTGCCCATATTCACAATGTTACCTGTGAGCTCTTAATGTCAAAACTGACGACTCATTTCCCTCTGCGGACCAATGGTTTTCTCATAGGAGACCCTACTTAGCAGAAAAAGAATTCTTAAAATATATTTTAGTTTTAGTTATACAATTAGCATGTTTGATAAATTAGAATGCATTTTTCACATGCTCAGCTTATGATTAGATTCCCTACAGTGTGGAAATAGGCCCTTTGGCCCAACAAGTCCACACTGCCCCTTGAAGCATCGCACCCAGACCCACCCCCCATTAACCCACACACCCCTGAATACTACAGGCAATTTAGTATGGCCGATCCACCTAGCCAGCACATCTTTGGACTGTGGGAGGAAACTGGAGCACCCGGAGGAAACCCACACAGACGCAGGGAGAATGTGCAAACTCCGCACAGACAGTCACCCAAGGCTGGAATTGAACCCGGGTCCCTCGCGCTGTGAGGCTGCAGTGCTAACCACTGAGCCACCATGCCACCTTGTATGTATGGGAAGAAAATGTTTATACCCCATGTATGCATATTTATACATGATAGTTGTTCAAATTGAATCGTGTAATTTAAAGAATGCATACTGGAAGTCAAAAGTTTGAAGATGCAGATTAAAATAGTAAAACCAACATTTAAGAACTGTTTCCAGCACCATGCTTATGTGATAATAGTTTGAACAGACATATATCAAATGTCAATTAGTATTATCAATATTTGATTAGTGATAATATGTCAGTAAATAGTAAATTATAGGTTTCAATGATTCAGTATTTGTTCAGGGCACTGTAACATCTTTGGTTCTATTTGATCTCCTGCAACTGACTCCATGCACTCTGTTATTTTTGGGGATGTGACCAGCAGTGCTTTCTGGTGGCAAGAGGAGCCACAATTGAGGCCCATCAAACAACTGAATGTGATCGTGGAGGCTCTGCCTCCTGCCATGTTTAGGCTACAACACTATCAGCTGACTAAAACATGTTCAGGCAGAAGCAAATCAAGGCAGGGTAAGACTGAGCCAGCAATAGCCCACTATACGTTTGTGGGGTGTGGAGAAGCACTCCTGCTTCTTCTGGCTTCACAAAAATTCTTCAAAAGCATGTTCTGATTGAGACAACAGTTCACAATGATGGAAAAATGACATTGTAAAGTTTGCCCATGCTCCCCTTAAGATTGCAATCGGGGTCCTATCTCGGTCTTTAGGATCTTAATTTGCATTAGTAAAAGACCTATTGCTTGTTTCACCTGGGCCTCTGTGAGATTTACAATAGAATGTAAAGAAATAATGAAGAGTAAGGTTAACAATCACATTTCTTCACCTTTATGGTAATACTAATGCCAAAGTTTCTAAGTAAAAGTCATACCCAGATCTATTGTTTATGATAATGATGCCCCTCAAAGTATATATAATCAACTGTTTCTCATTGGGAAAGATGACAGTAGTGCACTGTAGAAACTGGCTACTTACATTTTGGACATAGTTAATTCTCTCCTGGTGCTCAAATATGCTTGTAAACCAACCATATTGACTGGTGTTACAACTGTTTCACGGGTAGTAGGAACTGCAGATGCTGGAGAATCTGAGATAACAAGGTGTAGAGCTGGATGAACACAGCAGGCCAAGCAGCATCATAGGAGCAGAAAAGCTTGACATTTTGGGCATAGACCCTTCCACTAGACCCAAAACATCAAGCTTTCCTGCTCCTATGATGCTGCTTGGCCTGCTGTGTTCATCCAGCTCTACACCTTGTTATCTCATATTGACTGGTGCATTATTTATGGAGAATAATACAAATGGTATTGGGGATTGAAAGCATTGTGGAAAGAAGATTAACAAGAAACCATTCTGAACAATACCTATTATGCTATGAGTTACAGGAGCATTTCAATCATGGATCACGGGGAAAAGAAACAATGCTGCATCTATGCACTAGTGGGTTTTTACTTTTATTTGAAGAAGTAATGCAGCTTGAATTGGTATTTGTAGTCCTGTATCGGTAATATTGCAATAAAAAGGTATGTGATTATTGACAGCGTAACTGGGGTTGAGATTAGAGGCCCAAGTTGGGTTACCAACTCTGGTTGGATGCATTAATACAGATCTCACACCTTCAAACAATATTCATCCAACATGTCTATTGTTATCAGGCCTTTCCACAGCTTGTGTACAGAGGACAAACTGTTTGCTACCCAATTGGATTGTCAGTGAATTTTCTTACCGTCAATATTTTTGAAACAACAAATAAAGCTGCTAAAAGAAAATTCAAGTAGCATACAATTTAAAAGGAAACTGGCTGTTTGGCATTTTTCTTTTCTTACTTATAGCTGTGTCCAGGAGGTGAGTCTTCAGTTCTTGTAATCCAAAAGGTTGGCATGGCAGCCAGTGTGAATTTGTGTTGGCAGTTAGGAGCTGGGTTAGGTTTTGGAGATTGGCCATGGGAAATTGGGTTAGGGTTCAGGATTAATAGTTATGGTCAAAATTTGGGATTAAAATTAGCATTGGTAACTGTTAATTGACAAATTGCAAAAATATAATAGTTAATGATTTAGGGTTTTAGTTACACAGCAGTAGCGTCCCTACCTCTTGGAATAAGAACGTCTGCATATGAGACTTTCTCGTACCAGATGTGTCAAGGCATAGCTGAGCAGGATAATCAAAAATATCTACAATGGTTATTGATAGCGGATGAAATGGATGGACGCACCATATATTGACCAAAATGAGGGGCTTTTGGTCGGGGAAAGTGAATAGACGAGAGTACGTGTTTCAAACGGCTGTAGAGCGCGAGGAAAGAACGTAGTTACACAAGGCGGCGGTCAGTCGGTTACCCATTGCTAATTCGGGGCGGCGGTCAGTCGGTTACCCATTGCTAATTCAGGGCCCCGGTCACTCACTCAGTCAGGGCGGTGGTCAGTCGGTTACCTGTTGCTAATTCAGGGCTACGGTCAGTATGCCACACATTCACTAAATTAGAGCTACGGTCACTTTGCGGCGCGGACTGTCTGACTTTCCTAGGTCGTTGTGGGGAGTTACCCCGAGCAGTCATTTTCTCCGTGTTGATCACTGGTTTTTACAGCAATTTTTTTTCTTGCAAAATGTCCGGTATTGTTCCGTTGAGACGTGTGAACGTGTATATTTACCCAGCGCTAAAAATAAGTTTTGAAACAAATCACCGTTATTTTAGGCGGGAAATGTTGCCTTCGAATTGGGGAGATTAATGGGGAAACAGATTCCGAACAGTAAAAGGCAGCGTATTTGCGTATGTCAAGCTTTGTTCTAGTAAACAGTTTTAACATATCAGTCACTTTTTTTCCCTCTGGAACTTATTTCTGCAATTTAAAAAAACAAACTAGTTTAATTCTTTAAAGTATTACTGCGTATGAAATTTATTTCATCTCCTGTGCATCCACTACCTTGAAGCCAAGATTGAGAGAGTTAGCTTGCAATTTATTTGGAAAGGACGGTTAGCAGTGAGTTGCGTTTTTCACTGAAGTGACAACTTTATTTGGACGATGACCCAGAGACACTTTTTTTTGTAAAAGAGAACAACTGTTTGATCCTAAAAATCCAAAATACTATAACTATTCAGATCTGAGCTGCTTTACAGAGTTTTTCAGACTGGGATGAACTTAAATGAGAATATACACAACATTTTTCAGGCTGACGTCGTTCACATCAAATTCTGTTTTTACTGCAGTTTAAAATAATGTACACAAGTGTCTCACTGATCATCAATATAATGCAATGCTTGATTGCGCTTTGAAAAGTAAACCACAGAACTCAGCACAAACACAGCAAGGTAGCATATTGGTCCAGCAGGAAGGCTGTTGGAATACTGGCTCTTATTTAGGGGAGGCAATAGCCTAGTGGTATGATCACTGGACTGTTAATCCAGGGACCCCAGATAATGTTCCAGGGACCTGGGTTTGAATCTCACCACAGCAGCTGGTGGAGTTTGAATCCAATAAATATCTGGAATTAAGAGTCTAATGTTGATCATTAATCCATTGCTGAGGGAAAACCCAGTTGGTTTACTAATGTCCTTTTAGGGAAGGAGATTGCCATCCTTACATGGTCTGGCCTACCTGTGACTCCACACTCAGTTGACTTTTAATTGCCCAGATGGACAATAGATGCTGCCTGTTCAGCCCTGCATCCTATGAATGAATAAAAAAAAATTCGAGGGCATTGGAGTTTAATGGCAGGGAAGTCTGACTGCTACTGTACAAGGTGGTGTGAGACTACATATGGAGTACTGTGAGCAGTTTTGGCCTTTTTTTAATGGGAAATATATAATTTCATTGGAAGCTTTTCAGGAAGGTTCACTAACACGATCCCTGGTATAGTGGGATTGTCTTATGAGCAAAGATTAAACAGGTTGGGACTCTATATGTCGGAGTTTGGGGAAGAAATGAGAGGAGATCTCGTTGAAATGTAGGACTCTTAAAGGCATTGATAGGATAAATGCTGAGAGGGTATTTCCTCTTATGGGAGAATCTAGGACAAGCAGGCATAGTCTCAAAATAATGTGATGCTAATTTAAAACTGAGATGAGGAGGATTTTCTTCTCAGAGGTTTGAAGAGTCTTTCGAGCTCCTTGCCATGGAGTTGTGGGGACATTATCCTTGTGTATGTTTAAGAGTGAGGTAGATTCTTGATCAGTGGGGGAATAAAGGGTTACAGGGAAAAGGCAAGAAAGTGGATATGAGGAATTTCAGATCTGCTATGATGCTATTGAATGGTAGAGCAATCTTAAGAGGCTGAATGGGTTAGGGTTCCAATTTGTTATGCATTTACATTTTGGATGCAAGTCATCCTTAAGACAGAGCTTGCCGTGCTAAATATCCTGTCAAGCCACACCAATGTAGGCCTACGTTGACTACTAAGTAGCTTTGCATTAGTTATTTGCAGCATTGTCATTCTAGGACATCCTGTACCGAAGAAACAAAGCAGTGTGCACTCAGCCTATGTCACTTGCACCAAATGCGGCTTATATTTGTTATTACCTTTGAAATAAGAATGCCTAAACAAGCCATCAACACCAGACAATTTATGTACTCTGTTTGTTGAGCTTTTCCAGAAGGAATAGCAAGAAAACAGTAAATCTGCAGGGAAAATCTCAAGGAGACTTTCATTATCTAAATATCAGTTAAGATGTTGTTATAGCAAAAGATATGGAGAGGGAACAATTTTTAGCACGTATTCAGAATAGCTTCCTTGAGTACCATGTTCAAGAAAAAAAACAATTTGTGATGAAAGTTGTTGACTTTCTAGGTTAACTTCCTAGCTACTGCCTTACTTGGTAAATTTGTCTAACCTTTTGTTCTCATTTCAGATATCCAGCATATACAATATTTCAGTTTTGGGGGGAACCTTCTGGGACGAAGAATATGCTTTAGAATTGGAGACAGAGAATAAGTTTAGCATTCTTAACTATTATATTGGTCTTTACTAAGGAAGAAGTTATTTACTAACAAAGTATTTGTAGGGGCAACGATGGTAGAAGTAATGGAAGGAATTAAAATCAATGGGATGTATTGGAAAAGCTCAATAAATAGAGCGCATAAGTTGCCTGGTGGTAATGGCTTGATTACCAGGTTGTTAGCAGAAATAGGAGTGGTAGGACATATCAGAATCTCTCCCAGGTACAGGGAATGTTAGTGAATTGTGGAATGTCAAATATGACACCACAATTCAAGAAAGGCTAAGAATATAGCTTGTAACTAAAGATTTTAATAAAGAATGGGGAGTTTGGTTTTCAGCACAGATTTGCAGAGGCCAGGCCATGCCCAGTGATTCTAATTTAAAATATTGTGGTAATTTGGAAGGTTGATGAAGGGACTGCAATTGATATTGCCTATGAATTTTAAACAAGAGTTTGACACACTTGCCTGTTACACGAACAACACCAGGAAGATGCTGTGCGCCTTGATACACTCATCACACTATATCAAGAACACATCTGAACTGACCACAAGACTTCTACAACCACTGGGCATCAGAGTAGCCCACAAACCCACATCAACCCTACGCCAACTGCTAACGTGAACCAAAGACCTGTTACCCACCATGGACAGGACCAACCTAATATAAGGATCCCCTGCAAAGACTGCAACAAACATTACTTTGGTCAGAGAGGAAGAAGATTAGGCACAAGAGTACACAAACATCAACTAGTAACAAAAAGACAACCAATACTCAGTCATCTCCATCCACACGGATAAGGAAAACCAACAGTTTTTGATTGGGACAATATCAGGATCTGAGGACAGGCTAAGCAGAGACAAGTAAGGGAATTCCTAGAGTCTTGGTTCTCCACTGAGAAGGCCCTCAACAAACATATTGAGCTAGACCCCATATATACTCTACTGCAAAGGAAAACTGGAAGTGAGGTAATCCAGCTCAATGGAGACCAGAGTTTAAATAACAGGTGGGAAAACACAACAGCACTTCATTGGAGGCTGCAATGACAATATTACCAGCAGGATAATGAAATATCTACAGAACATCAAACCAACTTGGGAAGCCAACCAGCCACAACATCCATCAAAAACCTTACTGTTTGACACAGTTAGCACAATTGATGGTTATGGCAGAGGAAACAAAAGAACTGCAGGTGCAGGATCCAAGGTAGACAAACAGAAGGCTGGAAGAACACAACAATCCAGGCAGCATCTCGAAAGAAGTCAATGTTTCAGGTTTTACCCTTCTTCGGGACTGGATGTGGGGGTAAAGGGCGGCTCCCTTTTCTGCCCCATCTCCTCCCTTGCATTCCACAAACTGACTGTCCCAGCTACCAACCAGAGTTATCCCTGCCATCGACCAACCAGGTCATAGCTACTACTGGTGTCCAACTATCACCACCTTTCCCACCTGCCTTCCCTTTATTTTCAGGTTCCCCTAACCCAACATACAGTCCTAAAGAAGGGTAATACCCGAAACATTGACAAGGTAAAAGAAGACTGTATTCTACCTTTTTGAAAATAAGTTTAAAATGTGATCTAAAACCAATTACGAGCAAGTAAAAGGGGCAGCAAACTTTCTAGGATTTATATTGTCGCAATATAACAATCAAGAACTTATTTATGTCAGTGTTTAATAAATACAGTGACCACATAATCTTTTCAAAAACACTGATGATCTTATGACTCTTCATTAGTTTTGGTCACTTCCCTTTGACCAGAAATCCCCCTCTGCATAAACCAAAATGCACCAAATGTCAAACAGTTATACAGTAGACTTTAAGTGACGGTTTAGTTCATAAACGATTTCTAACTGCCTTTGAGTGCATAAGAAGAGTAAATAGAAATTCAATAATATTTATAAAATAATCAAGTCACTGGGAATTTATTTGGTTGGAGGCAGTGTAGTAAAAGTTCACAAGATTGGTTCCTGGAATGAATGAGTTGGCCTGTATTGATAGATTAATTAAAATGCATTGATACTGTTCTGAAGGGGCACGATAGTCTAGATGTTGAGATACTGTGTTCTCTGGTTGGAATGTCTAGAACTTGGTTGTGGGCATAGTAACAGACAAGGAGCTGACTATTTTAAAACTGAGATGAGGTTTTTGTTTTCACTGAATGTTGTAGACCTTCGCAATTTCCTCCCCTAAATAACCACAGACACTCAGTTGTTGAGTATATTCCATGCAAAGATAGGTAAACTTTTGGACAACAGTGAAATCCAGGGATGTGGAGATTTGGAATGAAAGGTCAAGTGAAGTTCAAAGAGTAATTGTGATCTTATTCTATGGTGGACCAGGCATTGGAGTTGTCTAGCCGACCCATGCTGCAATTTCTCACGTGCTTGAATACAGATGTAATTTCAATGCCAAGGTAAAAGATCTTGCTAACAAGCCATTTCTTCAAACAACTTTATTAGCAGCAACTTTACTATGCATGTGTCAGCATGTGCCTCATTTGACTAACTGCCATAGCTTGTTGAATGAAAATAAGGCATAGAGCCAGGAATACTCCAGTTGGGTTTGGTTTTCAAGTTTGCTTAGCTATTCAACGTGATCATGGCCGAAAGCTTGTTTCATCTTCACTTTCCTGCCTATCCCTACAATGCTGTCCCTCATAGACCACTCATATTAATGTGCCTAGGAAAGGCATACTAAATGAAAATAACTTCCCTAAAAGAAATCATCTAATGAAGGGTTATGTTCCTGACCTGTTAGTTGTATATTACACAATCTACTGGCTGTCTTGAACCTAACTGGTCTGAAAATCCTCTTGTTAACCTACTGACTCTAATTAACTAATGAACACTTTCTCCTTACAACCCTTGCGTGAATCTCCCATTCACCATTTCCATCACACATGGTGATAGCTTAGGAGAGGGGTAACTAACACGACAGTAAGTGTGATCAGCAAAAGGTCAGGAAAGGAAGTTAGTTGGCTGATGAGCAGGGGTTAAACAGAAAGAAATAGTGAATGAGAAGGTTGGAAGGAGGGAGTGCAAGAATCGGAGAAGGTAGTGAGTCGGGTTAGTTGTTAGAAGTAGTGAACAGGGAGTTGTGACAAGTGAAGCAGCATGTGTTTTAAAAAATAATGTCTGAGCATATACATTTATAATATGGTTCTTTGTGCATGCACTGAAGAAAAAAATGCTATTTGGAAATTTTCCAAACTTACAAATCTCACTAAAATGAAAATGCACTGTTAGAACCTAGTTTTAAATAGGCTTAGGTTACATATATTGCATAAAGGATGGAAGACTTCTCATAATTATTCTTAGATAACATTTAATGAAGTAGTACTCATGCAAATATCATCGTTCTCTGAAACAACTTAAACATAGATAACGTATACAACCTTTCTTTTCTTAGCTGTGTGGAGCCATGAACACTTCAAGATTAAATGAGACTTTAAGATTCCATGAAAGCTGGAAATACACAATGCATGAGTCATTTCTGGAAGAGGAAAATTAGTTAATGCTTTGAATAGGATTCTTCAGCATGTAGATTAAGTTGAATTTGTTTATTAATATTTCTGTACATACAAAGGTATTATAATAATTTAAGCAGTAAGGAATACTTTAATATCTTCCTCAGCAAAATGATGGAAAGGAGGTTGATAGTGCACTCAAGCACCAATGCTCCATGACACTTATGGCACTCCAAGATAATAAAATGTGAGGCTGGATGAACACAGCAGGCCAAGCAGCATCTCAGGAACACAAAAGCGGACGTTTCGGGCCTAGACCCTTCATCAGAGAGGGGGATGGGGAGAGGGAACTGGAATAAATAGGGAGAGAGGGGGAGGCGGACCGAAGATGGAGAGTAAAGAAGATAGGTGGAGAGAGTGTAGGTGGGGAGGTAGGGAGGGAATAGGTCAGTCCAGGGAAGACGGACAGGTCAAGGAGGTGGGATGAGGTTAGTAGGTAGCTGGGGGTGCGGCTTGGGGTGGGAGGAAGGGATGGGTGAGAGGAAGAACCGGTTAGGGAGGCAGAGACAGGTTGGACTGGTATTGGGATGCAGTGGGTGGGGGGTAAGAGCTGGGCTGGTTGTGTGGTGCAGTGGGGGGAGGGGACGAACTGGGCTGGTTGAGGGATGCGGTAGGGGAAGGGGAGATTTTGAAACTGGTGAAGTCCACATTGATACCATATGGCTGCAGGGTTCCCAGGCGGAATATGAGTTGCTGTTCCTGCAACCTTCGGGTGGCATCAGTCCACTTAGCACCTGACCCCATCACAGCTTTGACCCAAACGTGGACAAAAGAGCTGAACTGCATAGATGAGATTAGAGTGACTGCCTTTGGCACCAAGCCACCATTTGACTGGATATGGCATAAAGGAACCTTAGTCAGATTGGGTCAATGCAAATTGGGGAAAAATCTCTCCACTAATTGGAGGCATACCCAGTATATAAAAAAAATGGCCATTAGTGGAACTCAATCATTTCAGCCTCAGACTCATGTCAGTCTGTGCAGGAGTTCCTCAGGTTAGTGTCCTAAGCCTAACCAACTTTCAGCTACTTCATCAATGACCTCCTTTCCATCATAAAGCGAAGAATGTTTGCTGATGATTGAATAATATTCAGCACCATTCGCGACTCCTCAGATGCTAAGCAGCCTGTGTCTGTGAGTGGCAGGACCTGGGTGACTATCAGGCTTGAGCTGATAATTGGCAAGAACTGTTAGTGTCCCACACATGCTAGGCAATGAACCCATAAAGCAAGAATGGGTCTAACCATTTCTCTTGTCTTTTAATGGCATTATTATCATTGAATCCTCCATGATCAAGATTCTGGGGGGTTACCACTGGCCAGAAACTGAATTGGAAGAGTCAGTAAAGTTCTCTTCCTGCAAGACCGGGTCAGAAGCAGGGAGTGGGTAACTCACTTCTTGTCTTTCCATACCCTGTCCATCTATGATGAGGCACAAGTTGAATACTCTCAACTTCACTGAGTGCAGCTCTAAAAACATTCAGTAAGCTGATGTTATGCACCACCTTCAATATTCATTCCCTCCACCACCAATGCACTGTGTAAGCAGTCTGTACCAAGATTCAATGCAGCACTTTATCTGCAGTCCTTTGAGCACACCTTCCAAACCTTGAAGAACAAAGTCAGCAGATGGATTCAAATGCCACCGTCATCAAGTTTGCCTCTAAGCCCCATATTATCCTGAATCGGAAGTGTATCACTTTTTCACTGTCACTGCGTCAAAACCTTGAATCCCCTTCCCAACAGCATTGTTGGTGTATTTACACAATGTTGACTACAGCAACTTAAGAAGGTAGATCACTATCACAAATTAGGGATGAGCAATAAGTCACAGCCACATCACCTAAAATAATTTTAAAAATGGAATGGGATGTATCATAAAGTCCACACCAACTCTCATCTCTCCTTGTTTGATTACAAACAAAACTTTGAATTCTGAATTTGTAAAACACAAATATAAATTGTAAGGTGAATTGTGTATGAATTGAAAAAGAAAGAGAAAGGAATGGGTGGAAAAATGGCAAGTGAAGTTTAATGCAGCGAAGTGTGAAGTGATTTGTTGTGGTAGGCAAAAATGCAATATAAACTAAAGGTTATACGTAAGCAGAGGAATGTCGGTATTTACATGCAACGATAATTGAAGGTGAGAGGACAATTTGAAGAGAATGGTACATAAAGCATAAGCATCTTGTTTTTATTAACAAGGCCACATGGGGTACAAAAGCAGATAACTTGTGGTTGATCCAAACCAAATTTGACTTTATCCCAAACTCTGGTTCTTTTATCAAAACCAGATTACCCATTGCTCTATATAGTTGTTGATGTAAATTGGTTTATAATATATTCTAATTTAAAATTTTCACCTCAGAATCTCTGGGTGTCTTCCCAGCATTTGTAACTCCTTCCAGAACTGCCTGATTTCCCAACGCTCGCCTCCAGCTTATCTCACAATTAGCATCATACTTCGTCTAACTAGCCCCTTTTAGTCTGGATTTCCTGCTTAAGTCTCTGTTACCCCTCCAACTTCCTTTTTTTCCCCTAATCAGACTGTTTTCATAACACCTTTTAAACACACTTTAGGTCACTCTTGATATTTCTTACTTGATTCAGCAGCCATTTTGTATGATAGCTAATTGGTCCCTATTCTAGTATGTTAATAGTGCTTATAAAGAGGAGAGATTAAACAAAATTGGCTGTTTTGACTTGAACTTCAAAGGCACGGGACGAACTGATAGAAGCATGGATTGAATGGATATTCAGAATCTTTTCCCCAGAGTAGAAGTGTCAATTCCTAGGGGACATAGATTTCAGGTGAAAGGAGGAAAGATTAAAGGAGGTGTGAGAGGCAAGTCTGTTGCACAGCATTGTAAGTACCTGGAATATGCTGCCAGATGAGGTGGTTGAAACAGCTACAACAGCAACGTTTGAGAGGCATCTTGACAGATACATGAATAGACACAGAATGGTAAAATATGGACCATGTTGAGGCAAGGGAGGCATCATGTGTTAGTGCCAGCTTGTTAGACCAAAGGACCTGTTCCTGTGTTGTACTGTTCTTTGTTCTAAATGCAATTTGGTCTTCCTAATCACGTTACTACAAAATTGAATAATCATTTTCTTATGATATGTTCTGAGTAAATGGAAAAAAGCCAGATGATCAACTATTAAGCAGACATAATGGAGTTGAAGAGGAACTGTGTGTACCTAATTAAAGAACTGGGATCACTTAGTCTAACTTGAATCGATAATGCATGAGAACATTTTTTAAGAAATTCGGTCAATATTCATCAAACTGCAAAGTAGTAATTAGCATGGTTTAATGGCTAACCGACCATGCTTTACAGATCCATTGACATTCTTTGAGGAGGTAGCTAAGTTTGTACTTACTCTGAAGATAGTTCACATGGATTTTCATAGTTTTTAAAAATCGCAACAATGCCTCATTTCATTCTTCTCCTGGCTTCTTCTACTGCCTAGAGTATCATCTATGATGAACAATGGGGCTTCGTTCTCTTCATTTGAATGATGTCTCACTGATAACAGCTGTCACCATATGTGTAGTTTTTATACATAGTAATGGCGCTTTACTTTCCTCAATGTTCATTTTAACTGTACAGATGTTGCCGCTTCCTTCTGCCAGTTGAACAAAATGAACCAGATGAACCATAATTTGTTGTTACGCAATGTCAGCAGAGCCAAAGCTACCTTCCTTCATGTCACATATCTTAGATTTATCTTTCATCTTTCTTCTTTACTTTAAAAAAAGCTACAGATTGTATAGGAGTCTGCAAATAGTATAAAAAGACAACTGCCTGACTACTGGAAAGTGAAGCATTAGTAACCAAGGGCAGAAGCTGTTGGCACTTTTACAATGTATGAGAATGTGGGGTTTAGCAGGGTTCTGGAGGTGTAAAGACAGGGGCCTGAGAGTGGCAGCAAAGGCAGAAATTGTACAACCAGTTAAAGCACTCCTGCTCCTCTGTAAAGTGAAACCCTTGACTACGTTGCACTTTAGGGCATTTTGAGGCAGATAAACAAGCTTATATAAATCTCTGCAGCTGATGTTGAGAAAATGTGAGAAGGCCATGCAAGAAGACAGCACACATTTCTTTGCTGGCATCAATCACCCCTACTGCTTTGTTTTTACTGCCAACATTTCACTTATTGAGACATTTGTCAGTTAAACATGTAACAAAGAAAAAACATGATGGATTTATTAAACTTAATTTCAACTTGTGGGACTTTAATTTGTGATATGTGGGGCTTTAGGTGAGTTGTCTGTAACCACCTTAAATTGGTCACTATCGAGTTTTGAGAAGATTTGTAGCTCAGGTTGAGGTTCTGGATGTGAGTTTGCTCGTTGAGCTGGAAGGTTAGTTTTCAGACGTTTCGTCACCATTCTAGGTAACATTATCAGTGAGCCTCCGACGAAGCGCTGGTATTATGTCCCGCTTTCTATTTATCTGGTTAGGTTTCCTTGGGTTGGTGATGTCATTTCCTGTTCTTTTTCTCAGGGGATGGTAGATTGGCTCCAAGTCAATGTGTTTGTTGATGGAATTCCGGTTGGAATGCCATGCTTCTAGGAATTCTCGTGCATGTTTCTGTTTGGCTTGTCCTAGGATGGATGTGTTGTCCCAATCAGAGTGGTGTCCTTCCTTATCTGTATGTAAGGATACGAGTGATAGTGGGTCATGTCGTTTTGTGGCTAGTTGATGTTCATGAACAAGAACAGGAGAAAAAGAAGGCAGGTCAAGGTGACGCTGAGGATGGGCGCAGACGGGAATGTCGCACACCCACCGTCCAGCTTCGCGATCGGCGGGAGCAGGGGCTACCTGACCTATGCAGGGCAAGCTAAAGTCTGCCATGCCTGTGGTAGGTCAGGTCACATGGCGGCCGAATGCAAAGCCACCATCTGCAGGGAGGAGGGACACCTTGCAAAGGATTGCCCACGAGAGAGAAGCTGCAACCTTTGCGGGGAAGTGAGCCACTTCTATAGGGCGTGCCCGCGGCGGGGTACCACCTACGCCCAGGTTGCCGGCAGGGGAAATGCGAGGCCAGCCCCCCCGGAGGAGAGGAAGGCACCAGGGCCCAGCAAGGACCCCACGAATGTGCAGGAGGGCAAGGCCGTGCAGGAGGGCCCAGCCCTGCAGGATGGGCCCGAGGCCAGCAAAGCACCCCTGCAGGTTCCAATCCCCCCCGACAACCCGGAGCCAATGGAGGCAGCGACAGGCAACCCAGGGGAGTGGACAACAGTCCGGAAAGCGAGGAGGAAGGTGCGTCGACGGGCCCAGGAACCGCAGCCATCAGGCGGAAAGAGGCAGCTACAGGGGGGCTATAAGAGCTCCTCTGACGAGAAGGATTCGGAGAGGGCCCACCCGAAGCAGAAGTTAAAGATCTCGAGGGGGAAGGAAAGCAGCACCCCGCTTCCAGGTGACGGGAGACGTCCTGAGGCTCCCTCCGACACCCAGTCAAGTGCCGCTGGAGCACCGGAGGGCCCCCTGGAACTTCCAGGCGGGAAGGAGGAAACAGCGCGTCCCCAACCTGACCCGGAGCCGGACCCTCCTGCCTCCGCACCCCTGACGGGGGAATGCCACCCGGAAGGCAGCACGGATGGTTTCCTCAGCCCGGAGAGCGTCCAGCAGTTAGCCCAGGCAATGGGCATGAAGGGACAGATGGAGGGGCTGGACCTTGGACTTGGGGAGGGTACTGCGGTCACTGCCCACAATGGGGGTACGAGTTGCGAGCATTAATGTGCGCAGCGTCAAGTCAACCGCGAGATGTGTGTCCACGTTGGCCTACCTGACCACCATCAAGGCGGACCTCCTGTTTCTGCAGGAGTGCGGGATACCGCACCTCGGCAGGTACGGGAAATGGTCCGGCGCCTGGACCTGTAGGCCTTCGATCTGGTCGGGGGGTAACGACTGTCGTTCCTCAGGCCTGGCTATTCTGCTGCGGGGGCGCGACTTCACCATCTCTCAAGTTCAGGAGGTGGTGGTGGAGGGGCGCCTCCTAGTGGCTGACGTCACCTACAGGAATGCTCCTCTGAGGCTGATCAACGTGTACGCCCCAGCGGTACGGAGTGAGCGGTTGGCCGTCCTGCAGCGGCTTCCACCCCTGCTGGCTACGTCCAGGCCGGTCATCCTAGGCGGACACTTCAACTGCATCATTGATGCAGATGGAAGATCCGGCGTGGGGACAGCGGGTGGGGGGATTCAACTGGACGTCACGTCCAGATTCCTGATGGGCACGGTGAAGGACGCCAAGCTGCTCGACGTCTTCAGCACCCCTGCAGACGGAGCGCAGCAGAGGTACACCTGGTCGCGGCCAGACGGGTCTATCCACTCAAGGATAGACTTCCTGTTTGTGTCACGGACGTTCTCGGTGAGGTCCACCGGCGTCGAGCCGGTGTTCTTCTCTGACCACTGCCTCCTGCTGGCCGACTGTCACTTACAGGACGACCAGCCGGCCGGCAAGGGGACGTGGAAGCTCAACACGACTCTGTTGACCCCAGAGAACGTCGAGGAGCTTAAGAGGGAGTACGCCGGTTGGAGAACCGTGAAACCCCTCTTTGAGTCTCCAGGCAACTGGTGGGAGACGGTGAAGGAGAACATCAAGAGGTTCTTTGTCCTCAAGGGTGTTCGGAAGGCAAGAGAGAGGCGGGGAAAGCTATCGCGACTCCAGAAAAGGGTGCAGAACCTGCTCCTTCTGCAGTTGATGGGGGTCGATGTCATGGACGACCTCCGCGAGGTGAGGTGCCAGCAAGCCTCGCTCTTCGCCGCGGAGGCCTCCAGGATAATCTTCCGGTCCAGGGTCCGCTCCGTGGAGCAGGACGAGACGTGCTCGCGTTTCTTCTTACAGAAGGTGCACAAAGAGAGCTCTGTGCTTAGCCGGCTGAAGGAGGACGACGGCTCGGTGACGTCATCGCGGCCCGACATTTTGAGGATCAGCAGATCCTTCTATGCCGGACTGTACGACACGAAGCCCACGGACAGCACGGCCTCCGAGTCGTTCCTGTCGTCTATCACGGAGGTCTTAGACGACGGCATGAGGGAGTGGCTGGACCGGCTGATATCGCTGGACGAGCTGACCGGAGCCCTCAATTCCTTGCAGAGGAATAGGACTCTCGGAAGCGACGGCTTACCGGTCGAGCTGTATTCCGCTCTGTGGGGCCTGGTCGGCCAGGACCTGCTGGAGGTGTACGATAGTGCGCTTCGGGCAGGGGAAATGTGCAAGTCCATGGGGAAGGGCATCATCACCCTCATTTACAAGAGGAAGGGGGAGAGGGAAGAAATTAAGAATTGGCGTCCCATTTCACTTTTGAACGTGGACTACAAAATCCTGGCCAAGGTCATTGCCAACCGGGTCAGGTCTGTCCTGGAGTCAGTGATTCACCCTGACCAAACCTGTGCTGTGCCGGGCAGGAAGATCACTGAGAGCCTTGCGCTCATCAGGGATACGATCGCCTACGTACAGGCCAGGCGGGTGAACACTTGCCTCGAGAGCCTGGACCAGGAGAAGGCCTTTGACAGGGTCTCTCATGCTTACATGATGGACGTCCTGTCCAAATTGGGGTTCGGGGAGGGCATCCGCAATTGGATCCGGCTGCTCTACGCCAACATCGTTAGTGCAGTCTCGATCAACAGGTGGGAATCAGACAGTTTTCCTGATGGATCTGGAGTCAGGCAGGGCTGCCCACTCTCTCCTGCCTTGTTCGTGTGCTGTGTGGAGCCCTTCGCTGCCTCCATCAGGAAGGACGTGAGCCTGAAGGGCGTGACTATCCCAGGCAGCGGAGGCCTTCAGGTCAAGACCTCCCTGTACATGGATGATGTCGCCGTCTTCTGCACCGATCGTTGGTCGGTGAGTAGACTATTGGACATCTGCGGCCAGTTTGAACTGGCCTCAGGTGCCAAAGTCAATAGGGGTAAGAGCGAGGTCATGTTCTTCGGGAACTGGGACGACCGCTCCTTCATCCCCTTCACCGTCAGGTCAGACTACCTGAAGGTGCTGGGTGTTTGGTTTGGTGGAGCTGGGGCATGCACTAAGACTTGGGAGGAGCGTATCGCCAAATTGAAGCAGAAGCTGGGCAGGTGGACGCTCCGGTCCCCCTCCATCGCGGGTAAGAACCTGGTTGTCAGGTGCGAGGGGCTTTCGGTACTGTTGTATGTGGCGCAGGCCTGGCCTATTCCCCGGACCTGCGCCGCTGCGGTCACCCGGGCCATCTTCCACTTCATTTGGGGATCGAGGATGGACCGGGTCCGCAGAGACACCATGTACAAAGACCTGGGAAATGGGGGAAAGGGTGTACCGAACGCCACCCTCGCCCTGACGGCTACCTTTGTGTGCGGCTGCATCAAGCTGTGCGTAGATCCTCAGTACGCAAACACCAAGTGTCACTACTTACTGAGGTTCTACCTGTCCCCGGTGTTGCGAAGGATGGGCCTGGCCTCGTTGCCGCGGAACGCTCCGAGTAGTTGTACCGTTCCGTACCACCTGTCCTTCGTGGAGAAATTTTTGAAAGGAAACACCTTTGACCACAAGGCCGTCAGGCAGTGGTCAGCACGTAGTATCCTCGAGACCCTTCGGGAAAAGGAGAGGGTGGATCCCGTCGTGTGGTTCCCCACGCAGACTGCCAAAGTCGTTTGGCAGAATGCTTCATCACCAGAACTTTCAAACAAGCACAAGGACATTGCTTGGCTGGCGGTGAGAGGGGCTCTGCCAGTGAGATCCTTTATGCATGCCCGGAATCTCAGCACCACCGCACGCTGCCCTCGAGGTGGCTGTCGGGGGGACGAGACTGTCGATCACCTCCTTCTGGAGTGTGCCTATGCGCAGGAGGTCTGGAGGGGGATGCAGTGGTATTTGTCGAGGTTCGTCCCGAGCAGCTCCGTGACGCGGGACTCCGTGCTCTACGGGCTGTTTCCGGGGACGCACACCGAGACCAACATCAACTGCGCCTGGAGGACCATCAATGCGGTGAAAGACGCTCTTTGGTCTGCCCGCAACTTGCTGGTCTGCCAGCTGAAAGAACTGACCCCGACCGAGTGTTGCAGACTGGCGCACTCCAAGGTCTAGGACTACGTGCTGAGGGACGCGCTAAAGCTTGGGGCAGCCGCCGCCAAGGCGCGGTGGGGAAAGACCACTGTATGTGCCCCCTTGTCCTGAAAAGGGGAAGGAACCCTATCTGGTAACTGGGCCCAGCTGGCGCCTTCCCCAACTGGTCAGGGGGCCAACTGGCACTGTGCGGGGTGACGACTGCCGGGGCGGTTTCTTTGCTTTGTTTTTTTTTCTCTGTTTTGTTTTTTTTTCCTTTAGTTGGTGTACGTACCCCCGGGTAACCCGGAGTGGCTTGCATGACTGGGTAGGTGTATAAATGTTTTTTTTTGTACATTCTATGAATAAAGTATATTTTTTCAAATAAAAAAAAGGTGACAAAACGTCTGAAAACTAACCTTCCAGCTCAGCGAGCAAACTCACCTCCATTGGTCACTATGTAATAATTTCAAACATTTTCTAATTGTCTGGGGAAAAAGAGCAATGGTATAAAAATGGTATAAAAAAGAGCAATGGTATATCATTGATATGTGTGTGTGCAACTCAGTATGCTTACCAGATTTTTGTCCAAATGCATTTTTGGATATGTTGACTTGACTTTTTATACTTTCTTCCAAGTGCATGCGTTCTTCCAAATGCATTGTTTAGTGCAAATGTGGAATTATAACCAAATTTAACTGAGATTAAAAATTTTTAACTGCTTGGCATCCCCATTTAAAACATATTACAAGCAGAGAGAGATTTGAAAACTAAACACAGCATTGTTTAGCGCAGTTGTTTACAAACAAAATGCATCATATAAAGTAAGATATTTTAAAAACAGAGGAAAGATCTTCTGCTGGATTTGATGCTTGCTGAACAGTATCAGGTACTGTAAAATTTTTCTCCAAACTTTCTCACATGAGATGAACTGGCTGGGAACTATGGAAATGGTACTGGGATTGTACAGCAAAATAATTCTTCAATCCTGGGAGTTTGACAAGACATGATGAAAGAGTGTGCAAAGAAAATATTTGTTTTTGGTTGTGTGATTTTCAGTACAGTTTTTTCGTGACATCATGCTGGTCCACCCCCTTACTTAGACAAAAAAAAATTGGTCGGTCTTTATCATTAATCCAGCAATAACAGGTTAGAATTTCTAAGCTTGAATGACAGTCAAACTTTGCTTTCAAACCAAAGCCATTGAATAAAATTGCAAGTTTTATCCCTTTAATCTAATTTGTATATTGCATGTATGCCTATCAGGATATGATTAGGTCATTATATTTTGACAGGGGAAAAAAATATTTTCATAAGGTTTTTGCGAGAGTTTATTGATTATATTTTGTGAATAAAGACAGTTTCCATAAACTTTGTGACATGAAAAGTCACTTGGGATGATTTTCTTGGTGTTTAATGTTTCGACGAGTTATGTTAATTTAACCACAAAGTTAAAGCTTAAAAATTCATCTGAGCAATAAATGTTGCATTTTTGATGTCGTTCAATTTTTTTTCCATTTGTTTGTGGGATGTGGGCGTCTCTGGCTGGCCAGTATTTCTTGTCCACTCCTAGTTGCCCTTGAGAAAGTGATGGTGAGCTGTGCACCTGCTTTGTATTGACCCACCATGCCATTCGGGAGGGAATTCCAGGATTTTGATCCAGCAACAGTGTAGGAATGGTAATATATCGAAGTCAGGATGGTGAGTTGCTTGGAGGGGAACTTGAGCAGGTACTGCTTGATAGTGCTGTTGATGATACCTTCTATCACTTTTATTGATTGAGAGTAGACTGGTGGGGTGGTTATTGGCAGGGGTAGATTTCTTCTGGTTTTTGTGTACAGTACATACTTGGGCAATTTTCCGCATTGTGTCAGTAGACACCAGTGTTGTAACTGTAGTAGAACAGATTGACTAGAGGAGTGGCAAGTTCTGGAGCACAAGTCTTCAGTACTATTGCCAGAATGTTGTCAGGGCCCGTAGCCTTTGTAGTATCCAGTGTCTCCAATTGTTTCTTGATAGCACAGAGAGTGAATCAATTTGGCTGAAGACTGGTGTCTGTAATGCTGGGGACCACTGGTGAAGGCCAAGATGAATCGGCTACTAGGCACTTCTGGCTGAAGATTGCTGCAAATGATGTGCTGGTCTCTTCCATCATTGAGAATGGGGATATTTGTGGAGTCCCTTCCTCCAGTGAGTTGTTTAATTGTCCACCACCATTCACGACTGGATGTGTCAGGACTGCATAGCTTAGATCTGATCATTGGTTGTGGCATGGCTTAGCTCAGTTTATCACTAGCTGCTTTCGCTATTTGGAGTGCAAGTAGTCCTGTTTGGTGGCTTCACCAGGTTAACACCTCATCTTTAGGCATGCCTGGTGCTGATCTTGGCATGCCCACCTACATTGAACCAGGGTTGATCCCCTGGCTTGATGGTAATGTTTGAGTGGGGGATATGCTGGGTCATCTGATTACAGTTTGTGCTGGAGCACAGTTCTCCTGCTGTTGATGGCCCAGAGCGCCTCATGGATGCCCAGTCTTGAGTTGCTAGATCTGTGTGAAGTCTGTCCCATTTATCATGGTGATAGTGCTACACAACACAATGGAAGTTATTCTTAATGTAAAGTTGGAACTTCATCTCCCTAAGGACTGTGCGTTGGTGACTGTTACTGATAACTGCCACGGACAGCTGCAACTGCAGCAGGCAGATTGGAAAGGATGAAGTCAAGTATGCTTTCTCGTCTTGTTGTTTCCCTTACCACGTGCCGTAGACTCAGTCTAGCAGCAGTGTCCTTTAGGACCTAACCAGCTCAATCAGTAGTACTGCTGCCAAGCCACCCTTGGTAGCGGACATTGGAACCACCCACCCAGAGTACATTTTGTGCCCTTGCCATCCTCAGTGCTTCCTCCAAGTGTGTTCAATGTGGAAGAGTATGATTGATCAGCTGAGGGAGGACTGTATGTATTAATCAGCAGGGCGCTCCTTCACCCATGTTTAACCTGAAGCAATGAGATATTATGGGGTATGAAGTCCATTTTTGAGGACTCCCAGAGCAACTCCCTCCCAACTGTATACCACTGTGCCACCACCTTTGCAAGGTCTCTTCTGCTGGTGGGACAGGACAAATCTGGGGATAGTGATGGTGATGGTGGTGTCTGGAACATTGTAAGGTATGATTCTGTGAGTATGACCATGTGAGGCTATTGCTTAACTAGTCTGTGAGACAGCTGTCCCAATTTTGGCACTAGTCCCCAGATGTTAGTGAGGATGATTTTGCAGTATCGACAGGGCTGTTTCCAACAGTGTCTTTTGTTGCCTGTGATCCACCCAGTTCTTTCTTTGAGACTGTAATGATTTGGTACAACTCAATGGCTTGCTAGGCCATTTCAGAGGGCAGTTGAGAGTCAACCACATTGCTACGGGTTTGGAATCACATGTAGGCCAGTCCAGGTGAGGGTGGCAGATTTCCTTCTCTGCAGGACATTGGCGAACCAGATGGGTTTTTCCGACAATCGGCAATGATTTCATAGTGATCAGTAGATTCTTAATTCCACACTATTTGTTTTATTATTATTGAATTCAGATCCCACCATCTGCCGTGTTTATTCAGGTTTTGTGAAGTTAGTACTTTAAGATCATTTGTTGGGAAATACTTTGAATTATACAACTTAAATCAGTTTTGTGTTTGGAAGGTTCTGTCTGCTTGAGAATTTACAGTTGGCTAAAGTCAGTTTTAAATAAAAGATTATTCCAAGTGCTTGGATTCTCCTAACATTTACTTCCTAACTTTGGTTTTTGCACATATTTTTATCTTAAAATTCGTTAAGACTTTGACACATTTTTCGCGAATATCATGTTCGAAATTTTGTATATGAAGCAGGAGGTTGGTTACAAGGACAGCAGAATTTATTGCACTTGACTGCGAATTGCAATATGCAACTTGGGAAACTTAACAAAATGATTTTTTTTACTTTTATCCTGCTCCATTGGCTACACTATTCTTTGCCCCAAATCCTGGGCCTCCCTCCCTAATGATATTGTTGATCCACCCTATCAGACATGCACTTGGAGCAGTTCAAGAAGGCAGCGCACCACCACTTTCTCCAGTGGAACTGGATGTGAGGATCAAATGTTGGTCCATTCATTAACGGCCATGTTCGTTAGTTGATAGAAAGAAACTGCCACAGTTATATTGTTTGTTTTTTCCCAAATCTAAGGTTGACCTTCTCGTGGAATTAAATTATCAGGCTCAGGACTGAATAAGACAAGTGAGGTCAATGTTGCACTATGATACGGATTTCATTCTAGCTCAGAAAATGTGGACTTGAGTCTTCAAGGTAACCTACTGTTACATCTAATTGTGGGGTGAGGTTCCCTAATTTATTGGAGGTTCCAGACGGACTATCCTAAATTATCAAGCTCCTTGGTGGGGTGTATGAATTGACATCTCCTTATTTACCTGCCCCAGTAGTTGATTGCAAAAAGGCAAATTTGAAAAGAATCCTTTCCCTTGTGCTCCTCTTCTAGATTAAATGAATTTGTTTTAAAAGGTGCCAATTTATCTAAACTTTGATTTAATTAGGAATTAAATTTGAATCCAAAAAAGCTGAAAAGACTGACAGATCCGTCTGTTGTTCATCCAGAGTAGATAGTGAAACATTACCTTTATATTTAATGGCACTGGTGGTACTAATGTTTGTCGGCAAGAGGTTGTTTTGAGATGCTTGGCTTTGCAAGTCAGTTGAAAGACCTTTGCCTTGTTTCATTTTGACTTCAGTTTCAGTTGCTTTCTAGCTTCAGAAAGAAAGAGATTTCCTTTTTATTTGTACCACAGAGATGACTCCCACGGTAAACACCTATGTCCATGAGCACAAAGAGACTGTGTGGCTTTCAGACTCCTTTCTTCTATTTTCTTGAAAGGGGAAAACACTTTAAATGTATTACTAATTTGGGACATGATCTGCAGAAGATCATGGAGAGGTTAGCTCTTCATTATCTCTGTAGCCACAAGAAATCTCAATCCAATTTGTTCTGAAGAAGAATCACTGGACCCAAAATGCGAGCTCTATTCTCTCTCCACAACTGCTGTCAGACCTACTGAATTTTGCCATCAATTTTTGATTTTGTTTCTGATTTAGTTCTTTTGTGCTTTTTGTCCCCCACTTTGTCCCTGTTTTGAAGGGATGTTTTTTCAACTTAGCACCTTCTTTGTGTGACATTCCAGAGTTTTTCTCCAGTCAGTAAATTTATGCCTGCAGTATGTCTTTTCAAAAAACACATTGTTTCTGTCATTGTCATTGTTTCTGAGTACTTTGGTGTCTTGTTCCATCATCAGTGTATTACTAGGATTAAATTATTTTAATTGCTTTCGGTGAAGAGATGTTGAGGACAATGTTCAACTTTCACAAGCACATAAATCTAGCATGAGCTGGTTGACTGCCTTTTTACAGCCCAAATAATTTTCATTTCTGCTGACACCAATGCATGAGTGTAATCAGTGACTGATTTGATGCCATAAATTTTGCAGCCTATCCAAAGGAGAATGTAAGTTTCATTAAAATTCAAACTTCAGGTGATAAACATACTTTGAAAATGTTTCTTACTAGACTTCAGAGTTAATACAAATGAGCTAAGAGTAAGAGAAAACAGGAACTGCAGATCCTGGAGAATCTGAGATAACAAGTGGTAGAGCTGGATGAACACAGCAGGCCAAGCAGCATCAGAGGAGCAGGAAAGCTGACGTTTCGGGCCTAGACCCTCCTTCAGCTAAGGGTAGACTCTGTGATTGAACATACTTAAGCCAAAAGATTCAAAAGCTGAGAAATAGAAGATTGTTGTTTTACTTATTTTAGTTTAAATGGCTGTTTGTCAGAATGCTTTGAAATGAAGTGCTTGCAACATGGCACATTTACTAAAGCAATGTTATAGCAAGAAAAGTAAAGAAATCTTGATGCAACCAGATGTCCATTTAGCAAACATGGTTATGCATTTTTTAGTAGGTAACTATCACATTTCAATTAAAATGTACCAAAATTAACCAGATTAAATGAAAGAATCAAACTAAAGATTTTCTGTTATCTGAGGAATATAATAGAAATGTAACATCAAATATATGCACAAGCCCAAGTGACAATCTTGCAAAGAAGTTGCAAGGGGATAGCAGGTACAGACAGAGTTTAAAACAATTGAAATTTAAGGTGTGAGAGTCTTCAAGTTGTGAGAATGATCTGAGTGCTGACTATAAAAATCATAAGATTTAGGAGCAGAATTAGGGCATACAGAATTAGGCCATTGAATCTGCTCTGCCATTCAATCATGGCTGATTTCATTGAGGTTTCTCAACCTCATTCTCCTCTTCCCGTAAATCTTGATCTCCTCACTAACCAAGAACCTATCTATCTCTGTCTTAAATACAATCAGTGAATTGTCCTCCACAGCCCTCTGTGGTAATGAATTCCAGAGTTACCACCCTCTGGCGGAAGAAATTCCTCATCTCAATTCTAAAGGGTTGTCCCTTCATTCTGAAGAAGTGTCCTCCGGTTCTAGGCTCACTAACTCATGGAAACATCATCTCCACATTCACTCTATCCTGTCACCATCTGTATTCTGTAAGTTTCAAACAGATTCCCACTCATCTTTTAAATTCAATTAAGTACAGACCCAGAGTCCTCAACAACTCCTCATATGACAGGCCCTTCATCCCTGGCATCATTCAAATAAACCTCCTCTGGATCCTCCCGAAGGCCAGCACATCCTTCTTAGATACAGAACCTAATTCTGCTCAAAATATTCCAAATGCAATCTGACCAGAGCTTGATACATCCTCAGCAGTATATCTCTGCTGTTGTAGTCTAGCCCTCTTGAAAGAATGTCAACATTGCGTTTACCTTTCTAACTTCCAACTAAACCTGCATGTTAACTTCAAGAGAATCCTGAACAAGAACGCCCAAGTCCCTTTTGTACTTCAGATTTCTGAAACCCTCTCCCTC
This sequence comes from Stegostoma tigrinum, assembly GCF_030684315.1. NCBI lineage: Eukaryota > Metazoa > Chordata > Chondrichthyes > Orectolobiformes > Stegostomatidae > Stegostoma > Stegostoma tigrinum. Next base: position 20,401,027 of record NC_081382.1, read on the forward strand.
CATAACCTGACATTTCCCATATTCTGTTCCACCTGCCACTTTTCTCCACTCTGCTAGCCTGTCCAAGTTCTTTTACAGCCTCCAGGCTACCATAACACTACATGTCCCTTCACCTACATTTGTCATCTGCAAGCTTAGCAACAGTGCCTTCAGTTTGTTTGTCGAAATGTTAATGTGTAACATAAATAGTTGTGGTCCCATCACTGACCCCTGTTGTACTCCACTAGTCACTGGTTGATGTCCTGAAAAGGACCTCTTCATTCCTATATTTTGCCTTCTGCCAGTCGGCTAATGCTGTATCCATGACAATACCATTCTCATCTCTTCTTGAAGAAGCTGTGCTTTCTCCTTCCTATTTTACCATGCTCTTCAACTACTTTGCAATTTCATCCTTAACCATGAACTCGAAAATACTTCTGACAATTGAGGTCAGACTAATCGGCTTATAGTTTCCTATCTTTTGCTACCTTACTTTCTTAAACATAGGTGTTACATTAGTCATTTTCCAATTTTCTGGGATATTGTCTGACTCTAGTGATTCGTGAGAGATAGAACAGGTGTTGATGGTTATCTCCTCCGCTGTCTACTTAAGAACTCCGAGGTGTAGTTCATCTAGTCTGGGTGATTTGTCAACCTTCAGATGTTTCAGTTTCCCCCAACACTTCTCCTAGTGAGCCAATAAACTCACCTCTGCCCCTGACTCTTGAACTTTTTGTGTGCTATTGGTGTCTTCCACTGTGAAAACTGAGGCAGAGTGCCTATTGTGTTCCCATGCCATTTCTTTGTTCCCCTTTACTACTTCTCCAGCCGTCCAATATCCACTGTTTCCTCTCTTCTATGTCTCTTAGATATCTGAAGAAAACGTTGTCTGTTATGTTACTGTCTAGTTTATTCTCAAGATTGCATTTTAATAATACCATTACTTTTAATAATTAAATACAAACGAGTGAGGAATATTGCATGTTTTTGTAGAACATGTCTGAGGTGCTGAAAATCTCTTTAATGTATAGAATGTTTACAGGACACCTTGAGCAGATAGTGCATCTTTTACTCTCCAGGACCTTTTGTTTTTAAAACGAAATATGCAGAGTGGAGTCTGTGTATTTTTTTAACTGTCTTGTGTTTTTGAAGAAAGGAGCCGGTGATTGGTCTGCTAGACGGAGGTTGAATACCAGACGGCTGAAACTAATTACGTGTTTATGCTTTGGAACTAGGTTCGAGTGGTGGAAAGGTGGGAGAGTATTGAAGACTTTTAAGTGTTTTTTAAAATTACAAACACATTTTTTTTAAAAAAGTTGAAAATATCGAAGTTTGAACGAGTCTGTAACGATTTTGATGCTTTAAAATAGAAAGGACATAGTCTGGAGAACAAGCTGTTCGAAACATTTCATTTTTTTTCTCTGCCTGAGGAACTAGAACGTGAGTAATCTCTGGTTTAATACATTTGCAGTTTATTCACGAGAAAATCTGTCAGCTATCTCGTAGGTGTTAATGAGGACGCCGTTGGAAAGCAAGTTTGTCACGCTGGCGTTGCTTGAATTTGTGGACAGATGTTTAGTGATGGCCTCCAATATAACTGAGTACCAGACATTGAGAAAGATAGGTTAACCTGAAGAGTTTAGTTAGCTTTGGACTTGCATTTAGTCTACTTTATGCTATTCTATAGCCTGCTTCTATTGTTTGCAATATTTTGCAAAAAAAAACTTCTAATTTTCTGACAGTCGCCGTTCTCACGTTAACCGTGCGTAGCTGTGACAACCTGCAAGTGGAATTTGCGTTGTCAAGTGAAAATGTGTTGAATCAAAGCAGTGCTCTTTAGTCTCCCCCCCCCCCCCCAATTCTTTCATTTATAAGTTTTAGCTGTGAAAACTAACAAATCTAAACAAAAATATGTTGGGCAAAAAACGTGAACTGAGTTTCCCAAGTTTTGCATCGTGTCAGTGTATTTTCCAAATTTGCGAAAAAAAATTTCACAAAACAGGTGTTGAAGTTTAACTCGTTGCGGTTAAAACATTTCACCAATGCTGTTAGGAATGGCTGAAAAACGTGTATGATGTAGAGGACTGTTTGAACATTAATCACTTCGAAAGGAACATTTATTGTGTGCAGTTGCTATTGTCTGCAGAAATGTCAGTTGTTTACTATTGTTAGTTTAAAGTTTTTGAGATGAATTTAATATTGCTGTGCATCATGGAAACATGCTGAGAAAATTGTAAACTAACCTAAATCATAAAGTGTGACTATTCTCATAATTCTTGTTTTCCCTTTGATTCAGAGTAGTTTTTGTTTGCCTCTTAATCAACAAAGGATGAATAAGTACTAGTCACCCTTTTCCTGGAATTCTTGAGATTAATGTTTCAGAAACAAAAATGTGGACATTACTTAGAAATATTGACTTTAACAGGGGGGATTTAGACTATTGCTCTTTTAGCTATCACCTTCAGTAATATTCAAATAGAAATGCAAAAGCTTTTCTATAATACTGTTCAGGAATTTTGTGTGTAAACTAGTACTGCTGTATATTGGAAATCTTTTAATATGAATATTTTAAGGAAACAATTGGTGTAAACATTGGCTGTGCTTTATAAAGACATTTTTCATTAAATAATTCAAAACTGAATTTTAAACAGTCTAAATTTCTGATTTTAAAATAGCTATAAACTGACTTGCAGTAGTCAAATAGAATTAGATACTGGCACACCGGAACAGTAACTATGAAAGGAAGATGCACAGATTTTAAAAGGCTTACGCTATTGTAATAAGAACCAAAAACATTGGAAATAGACAGCAGTCAACAGCATCTTTAAAGAGACAAAATAAGTTGGCATTTTAGATGAAAACCCTTTGTCAGAATTGATATCTCAGAGATACTTGAGCCCGATAAATAACTTGAATGAAAGTGGGTGAAGTACTACAGGAAGAGAAATAGTAATTGGTAGGATCACCTGAAAACATATTTTTCCACCCAGGGATTTTGAAGCAATTGGATGCGAAGGTTGCAAATACCTCCAATACTTCCTTGATTGAAGAATCTTTTTTGACTGAAAAGCCACGTTACTCCACTGTTTAAGAAAGGTAGGGAATGAAATGGGCAATTGCAGCCATTGGCAGAACATTTCCCACAAGGATATGTATTCAAGTCATCACCACTCATTTTATTTGCTGGGAACTTTGAAAATTGGACAGAAAACTCATCATCCAAGTTTGCTGATGACAAAAAGAGAGACATCACCCTAAGTGGTGTACATGAAAATATAATATTACAAAGAAATATTTTGATTTAAGTGAATGGGCTAAACTGTAGTAAATGGATTTCAGTGCAAGCAAGTGTGAGGTTATTTAGGTTCCCACCTGATTTTGAACATAAAAAGCCTGGGCACTTTCTAAATGGTGAGAAACTAGAACAGTGGAAGTTCAGAGAGACGTGAGTATCCATATATGTTGTCATGAAAATGTCATGAACGTGTACAAAAAAGGACTGGGAATCTTCTGTATCTTAAGGTGCCCCAGGCACCCACATTTTTGGAGAAAATCTAATAGGCTTATGGAATTCATAAGGTTAACGGTGTTTATTTTCCCATGAGATGTGAATGTTGAAGATAAGGAGAACATTTGCTGCTCATTCCCAATTGCTCCTAGGGAAGTGGTAGTGCACCATCTAGTTGAATCTCAGCAGTCCATCTGATGTGGGTACACAATAGCACTCTTTAAAAGCATACAATGTTTAGAATTTTTACTCTGAAGGAATGATAGTTCCAAGAAAAGATGGTCTGTGGCTTGGAGGGAAACTTTTAAAGTTGTTGATGTTCCTGAGAGTCTGCTGCCGTTGTCTTTCTAGGTTGCAGAGATTGTTAGTTTGGAAGGTTTTGTTGTTGCTGCAGTGGCCTTGTGTATGGTACGCATTAATCCCATTGTGTCAGCAAAGAGGGAATAAAGGCTGAAGCTGGTGGATGGGGTGCCAACCAAATCAGATGCTTTGTCCTGAGCTGCTTGAGCTTTTGGCATCTCACAGACCCAGGCAAATGAAGAGCATTGCATTATATTCCTGACTTGTACTTTGTAAATGGTGGACAGTCTTGTGATTTTTTTTAAAGATGGGATATTTGTAGGGGTCAAAGTCTCTGACTGCACTTCTGGCCACTATTTATTTTAGCCAGCACTCTGTCAAATCCTGCCTTGTTGTCAAGGGCATTCACTGTCACCTCACTTCTGGATTTGATTGGAGAATTCAACATACTAAAGGGAACAGTTGGGGGAAGGAGGAAAAGAATTTCTGCTAGTCAGGGAATTGAGGGTTGAATATTGTCGACACTGGTCTAAACGTGTTGCTGAAATCAAGGTCAAGACATCTTTTCCTCTGAGAGAGTGTTAACAACTAGTTAATCAAATATCTAGTACTGTCAGGTACCTCTTGTTTACTGAGTCACCTAATTAATCAATTAACCCCTATCACCAGGTGTACTGTTGCTATCCTGACAGATCCCCCTCCTATCTCTAAATAAAACCTGTAAAGACAAATAAATAATAGTGGAACAGAAAGTAATGATTTTTAAAAAAAATTTCACATATGTTTATTGTACAACTTTCCATGTTCCTCATTTCTTAAATGTTCAACTCCAAAATGGCCCAAGCAAAATTGTTTTCTTCATGTTCTTTTAATTCATTTCACCAGGTGCCCCTCTTTGAGACTTTTCCATGATTTATTTGACCACATGCCATTTCTTTGACAATGACTTGCAACTACCCACTTTAGTTTGGAAATCTCTTTTCTAGCATACTAGTATAAAAACCACATTTTTATTTCCTTTTATTTTAGGCAGCTATTGCTTTAAGCCAAGGAGACTATACAAAGAGATGGCTGCGATTTTAAAAATCATGTTTACCAGGGCAGATTGTGTATTTTATACAATGTTACATTATTTTGGAATAGGGAAAGCTGAAGAAGTTACCATGGAGCTGAAGAGTTCTGAACTAAGGGAAATTGCTCAATTGTCATAGTTTTATTGTCTTCTGTCCAGGTGATCATGGCTTGAATGGAGCTAGTGTAGCAGAGAACTGCGTCGTCTGCAAAGAACAAGCAGCATAAAAATCTCTCCCTCTTGCAGAGGAACTGGAAAGTTCCAAGACCAACTATTTAGCTTCCACGCGCCATTCTTGGCAAATGCCCTGCTGAAGGAGAAGTAAAACTTCCTTCAAAAATAGTGCAAGGATGAATTCTCAACCAGTAAATAAGAAACCACATGGGTGTGCACCAAACTCTATCGACAACAAAAAAGTTTCAAAAATAAATGGTGGGGGGAAAACGCATCATATTCTTGGTCCAGAGGGGTGCTGTTGAACTGTTCTTCTGGTTGGTTTGTTTGTTTGTTTTTGTTGCTGTTTTCCACCCATTATGTCTTATCTGTTGTATGTCTGTCTGTTTTAGAATGGGGGGTCATGTTTAGGAAAGAATAGAGTTTCGTTTTAGATCTACATGCCAGCAATTCCATTTTCCTAATTGCCTTGGTTAAAGGCACTTTGTAATAAACAGTTACCATCTGAAATACAGAAATCTGCGAGCTTTCTTTTAGCCTTAGTCAGGTAAATTGGGAATTTTAGGCAAGTAGATTGACATGAAAAAAATGTAATGACTCTGGGAGCATTGGGGCTTGATTTCTACTGCACTGAGATGTGACATTTGTCCATGCTTAACTTCTCAGTGATGCCTTTTGTCAAAGGTACATTGTCGCAAAGAGAATGATTATCTACCCAACACTTTTTATGGGCATTTTTTTTTTCTAAAATTGCCCTTGTATAAGATTTTCTTCAGAATGTTAGATAAATGCATCTCCAGGTTTATTGCTTCCACTGGTGCCAGTGTATCTGGAGATAAGATATTTTAGGTTACGTTCTTTTTATTTTCCTGGTTTCCCAGGCTAATGTGCAACATGTATTATTCTTCCTCGCCAAGAATGTGATGACCCTTGCCACAGTAGAATATCTGGAAAATTGGTATGTGCAGCATTGCTAAAAAGGTCTAGCTTCATATTATCTGGGTCACCCAAGGCTATGAAATGGAATGTGCATATTGTAAATTTAATTTATTATTTTACTTGCTTGCAAGACTTTCTCAACAGCATGTTCGTTATAGTCCGAAGTTCTAATTATATCGTAGCTGGCTTCAGATCTCATTGGAGAGAATAACCAGTTTAACTGTTCATTCAGATTTCTTAAGTCATCTATTTCTTCCCTAGATGTAAAATAATCGTTAAGAGTACCTGGCCAGAATTTTCGGGTCGCGATCAACACTTTCCTAGTAAGCCTGAATATCCAAAGCCATTTCTGAGACTTAATGTCAAACCCTCTATATTTAAAGGCACCCAAAGTCTGGCTTCCAGTCTTTAAATTTAACTTGTCTATCACTTATCATTCAAATTTGATAGCATCTGCCTTCAGAAAATCATTATTGTGCATCATTAGAAGGCCTATCAGTTTCTCTTTCCGACACCACTTTGCTGACCCTGCTTTAAAATGGATGTAAGATAACAAAGGTGTAGAGCTGGATGAACACAACAGGCCAAGCAGCATCAGAGGAGCAGGAAGGCTGACGTTTTGGGCCTTGAAGGGTCTAGGCCCAAAACATCAGCCTTCCTGCTCCTCTGATGCTGCTTGACCTGCTGTGTTCATCCAGCTCTACACCTTTGTTATCTCAGAATTCTCCGGCAAGCAGTTTGCACTATCTCTCAAACTAAATGTAGTCTACTTTCAGCAAGACTGACCTAGCTCAGAAATACTGTATCCTTGTTGCATCATTCAGCCTATAAATACACTTGTTTAATTTCTGTTGCTTCCCTTCCATATCATTATCACTTCGTGGTTTCAAAAATACTTGGCCTTTGAAATGTGTTACCCTGTAAAATGTAGCTTTTAGTTAACTTGCATTTCCAGGAGTATTTCTCCAAAAATCTCTGAGACAATAGTTTGACTTTTGCTTCGTGTGTTTTATTGGAGTGTACTTCTTCCTCATATGCATGTGTGAGATAAAGTTAGTTGTTCCCTATTTGCTTTCTCAGTGTTTACTCAATCTGCAGTCAATAGCTTTACTTTTTAAGGTCTTTAATGGCTCAGTGGTTGTGCCCCTACCTCTGAGCTGGAAGGCCGAGGTTGAAGTCTGATCTGTACAAGAGGTGTAATTAAGAAATATTTCAACATATACAGTAGAAATGTTTGAATTATCTTCAATCAATGACAATTATTAATTGAAATCTCTCAGCCCTTGATTTAAAATTAACCAAATTCATTACAGGTATGGGTCATAAGTGGAGATATGCACTTGGTGTTGCATATTATGTATTGACTGGCAGAATGTAATTGAGAAGCTGAATGCTGTACTCTTCTAACAGAGGAAGTGCATGTTTTCACTAGTAATAACTTGCAAGTCAAAGGAGGTTGAGGAATGAGAAGTATGATGTGAAAATGAGGATCATTTATGGGCGCACCATTATCTCCAATGCTTTCAACTATTACCTCAGTGACAGATCTTTTTGTGTAATGGCCTCTACTGCCTACATAATAGGAGTTGCACCTTGGCTCATGTTGATGTTGCCACAGAGTGTCTTTATTTGCAGGCAGAACACAAATTGGAATTGGCTTAAAAATAACTTTACAGACAATAGAAAATGTTTTAGTTGGGTTCAGTTTCTGATATGGCATGATAGAAATACTTACTGCTGCGCATATGTATTGCATACCTTTTATTAACTAGACCCTATGGGATCAGGAGTGCTCTGGTCGATCCGCAGGCCCACATAATGTGTGTTTTTACATTAAGTATAAAAACAATAATGCATGGGGTATACCCAACTCTGTTATGCTTTATTTACAGCATTGATCACTTAAATAGTAATGCAATTTGCCTTAAATAAAAATTACCAACAGAGGGTCTCCTCACTCACACCTTTAACAGACTATTCAGACATTGCAGAGATCGTGATAATACTGGAAAGTTCAGGTATTTGAGGTGTATACTTTTTGCCAGCTTATCAAGAGTGCTGGTTCGTAAGATGCTGGTTGAGACAAAGTTTGCTGAACAGGAAATTTAGGGGTGGGGTGCATAGTTTTATAACTTTGCTTTCCATCTGTTTTAAAGATATATTCATCTTACTTATTCTTCACTGTACAAATAATAAGCATTTTCAAAGTATGTTTTTACAAAGCCTCAATACTATTGTGAATTCAGAGAAAACATATGACCATTTTCTTTGACTCAGTGTGATTTGTCCTGAAAGCTTGTGGTAACTCATTGGTAACTCATTCATTTTGTTAAATGGCTAGTGCTCAAATTGTCCAAAAGATGGAGATGTAGCATCAGTTATTACCAATGCTGCTCATTCGCTCAGAAACATTGACATCCTGTGCTGTTGCTTACAAACTGCAACAAATTAATCTCCTAATAATTTATCTTCATAATGATGTATCTGTCTGACTCCTCTCTTGCTTGCTGTCACTTACTCTTTGCTCCTCATCAGCTTCCACACCCCTAAAAATTCCGTTTGCTGCTTTGTATCACCTCTCTTGTGTTTTCTTTCTTTATTATTTCTTTTGTGGTTGGTCTGATATGATCTGGACAGGAATCCTCAACCAGTTTTACCCAGAGAGGGTTGTTGAAATAATATGGGACTCAACTGCCACTTTAGTTCTTCCACAACTACTTTTCCCTTTTCCATTTTCATCCTCATCCTTTGGCAAGAACAACTGTTGTGAAATCACCTTAGCTTTTTCTGCTTTCAAATTTATTCAATTTAGTTCTCTGTTTCACAGTTACCAGCAATTGAAATAGTTACTTTGATCATTAAGCAAGTTCACAAAGCTTGGCTGGGATGAATGGATGTTGACTGGTTTGCTATAGAACATTACAGCACAGCACAGGCCCTTTGGCCTTCGATGTTGTGCCGACCTGTCATACCAACCTGACTAAAGGTTTAAAGGATGAGGAAATCCAAGAAGTCTGTGTCTCCAGCTTGCTTTCCCTTTTCACCTTGTGAAGACCACTTGGGATTTTATACGTTTCAACCAAATCTGAACTCCAGTAGAAACGACAGAGACTGTCCAATCTATCTTCAAAAGATAACCTACTCATTCTATGTATCAATTTAGTAAACTTACTCTGTACTTCCTCCAACTCCTTTACGTACCTTCCTTAAGTAAGGAACCAAAACTGTGTACGGTGTTCAAGATGTTATCTTGTCAATGCTCTGCATAACTGAAGCATATCAAGATTCTCATGGATATGTTCAATTTCTGTCATCATAAATGATATCACTTCATTGAGTGCTTAGATTTTATGTATTACAGTTTATAATCAAAGTGTAGTACACTTACCTGCTTTCCTTTAATCCGCAGCACATGCTGGTACTTCAAAGTGAAATAAAGTGGTTAATTTTTTTTCCCTTCACATAACAATGCCAACTGTTCTGAATTATCTTTAGTTTTTAAAGTATGCCATAGTAATCTCTTCGGCCTCATTACTTGGAACTTTTTCAGCTGCCCTGCTATGAATTGTTTTTAAATCTTCTAATATCTTTTCCCTGACAGATGTTAAGCTAAGTGACATGTAGTTAACTGCTTTGTGGCTCGGTCCCTTTAAATTGAATTGCTATTTTCCATTCTGATGGAACCTCTCTGAATCTTGGAATTTTGAAAATGAAAACCAATGCATCAACAATCTCACTAGCTTTTGGAACCCTAGGATGGAGGCTAGCCTTGTTTGTGTTCTTTCCTGTGTTCTCTTACCTACCATCCATATTTGCGCATTTAATGTTTTCCCTTTAAATTGATGCTTACTTCCATTTCTTTAGCTAATTACAGCGAATTGTCTCCTTAGGGTTTTTTGTTTTCTTGTTGGAATTTTATCTATTCTGTGAATGTTGATATATCCCTTTGAATGCCCCTGTGTATTTGTTGACTTAGCCTTCAACTTACTTTTCCAGTCCACAAAAGCTGACTCTTCTTATACCTTGCTGTAATTTCCTTTAAAGTTTAAATTATTAGTTTAGAATCCACTTCTCTCTCCTTCAAATTGATTGCACAGTTCAATTATGTGAAGATCACTGCGACCTAGGGGTGCCTTCATTAAGTGGTCTTTAATTAGTCCTATCTTGCACAATATCAGGATAAGTGCAGCCTTCTCTCTCTGATTCGCTCCAGACTCTGCCGTTCCAAGAAGTTATTCCAAACGCCTTCTATTATCTCCGTTTAGCTCCCTTTTCTGTCACGTTTTTTCAGTCTATATTCAGATTAAAATCCCCCATAATTATTGTTGTACTTTGCTGAGAAGTTCCCATTTTCTTCCTATAGTGTGATTGCTGGGGGATTTGTACACTACTTCCTCAAGTCACGTGACTTTATTTCTCATCTCTGCCCTTCTATGCTGTGATTTCAAGAAAGTTGGCCATTCCCTTCTATTTTGCCAATCACGTAATTATTTAACAGAGCCACACCTGCACACTTCTGAGCCACTTGTCTATGCTAAATGACCTGTACCCTTCAATATTCGATTTCTGATATCATCCTGAAGCTATGTTTTTGTTACGTTATCAGATCATATTTATTTCTTTACACTGTCTGTTTTGCTGTGAATTCTACATGTATTGTATTGTATTGTATTGTTTTAACTTGATTTTTAATTATTTTTGTATCCTCTAGCCTTACCTGGAAACTTGGATTAATGTTTTTATCCCCCCTCTCTTTTAGCCGAGAGCTGCTGAGGTCAATTTTGGTCCACTTGGAATCTCAGGTTAGGTTTACTGAAATTAATACTAATAGGGACCAAAACTGGAACCTACCAGTCCCTTTTAATGCATGCTAAGCTTGAGAACTGTGCTTTACATATAGTCTAATGTTACACCTCCCAGGCTATTGGAGGAGCTAAGAAATAGTTGTAAATTGTTTTCACTGTTAATTTTTCTTCATTTTCAGGAAATGGAACAAAGACACAAAAATCGTGAGTCTCAGAGCCTGTGTGTAGTTAATATTGAAGAGCCAGTCATTGCCTCTTCATTGGTGAAAAAGACATCTTACCCTAAGAGGAAGAGGAAGATTAGTCATGTTGGTGTAAAAGGAAAAGGTACAGAATTGTTTCTATATTTTCCCAAATTTGGAAGAGTCACAACATTTCAAACAAATGGAAAATGGTAAAAATATCTTTTCAATATACTTCATAGATCACTGAAGTTAGATCTTGAGCATATGTTGATACTGTTAGGTTAGCATGGAAAGTAAGATGAACCATCGGTATGGCTGGGAAGATGAATTAGCATTAAGTTGGCCGGATGAATATGAGAGGCCACAGAAAGTGGGTGCATGTTACAGGTGATACGATGGCTGAGGGCGGGAGGGCCTAACTACTTGTATTGCAACTCATGAGTGGTGGTGATGGGGCTGGGGCAGGAGTCAGGAAAGTACAATTGTGGGTGAGACCACAGTCAGATCAGGCATGATCTTATCAAAATGCAGAGGAGGTAGAAGGATCAACTGGTCTAATCCTGCTCCTATATCATTTGGAGGGACCCTGTGCTGGTTTTATTTAAAAACCCTCAAAGCCAACTTACAGATCAGATAGAAATTGCTGGAAAATCTGTTCTGTTCTGAGGAAGGATGACTTGACCCAAAATGTTAACTCTGTCTGCAGATGCTGCCAGACCTGCTGAGCTTTTCCAGCAATTTCTGTTTTTGTTTCTGATTTACAGCATCTGCAGTTCTTCCAGTGTTTAGAGTAGATCAGGTAATTTAGAATGTCTTCTGCTGTTTATGTGCTGTCTGAATGTACATTGGACTGAATGAATGATTTATTGTAGTTGGCAGATTTTGCAACATCTTCAGGGACAGTCATTGCAGAAATTTGTAGAGTGTACTGACTGGTTCGTCATCATCACGTGCCCTCTACCATTGATGTTGGCGCATTTGCGTGTAAGCTGTAACAACCAGTGCATGCGGAACTTGAAGTACGGTGTCAAGAAATCTATACCTGAATAAAGTTTCAGAGCCATAAGAGGGCCACCTATGAAAAGAGACAGCAAAAATGTGAAATCAAAAGTCTGCAGATTTGATTTACTGAATGAGTCATGTGGCTGTGAATTTTCTATCGTCTGCTGCTGCAGAAATGAAAGGAACTATGAAACAGAAATGGAATGTTTTTCCACTCTGGCAACATTATGACATAACTGCACAACTAAGTCAAAAGAATAGCAGCTGTACTATCAGCGATGGGAAAGAATTAAGCCAAAATGCGTTAGATCTAGGGACCAGAACAGCCAGCTAGAGTTTTCTGAAGACTTTGAAGCCACATTTTGAACTACATAATAATGTCACATACGAACAGTATGTGTTCACCATCAGAGCCTGGGGAAAGGGAGACTATTGATCAGTATGTGACTCAATTAATACTTTTGGCTGAATCCTGTCAATTTGGACAACTGAAAGATGGTTTCATCTGAAGTAAAATTCACTTAGGCGTAAGGAAGCCAACATGAATGCATGCCTACTGAGAGATGAGAAATGTGATTTCAAGAAACCTGTCAATAAGTACAGATACACACATTTATCCACTTTAATTACCATGCATGTGCCCACTTGTTCAACTGGTTCAAATCACACAAGCATTTCTGCATCCTTACAGTGCACTGTTCCCACCCAGCTTTGTGCTGTCTGCAAACATGGAGATGTGACATTTAATTCCCTCGTACATCATTCATATGTATGAATAGCTGGCATCCGACTGATCTCTGCAGTATCCAACAGGTTCCTGGTTGACACTGGTAAAATGAACCATTTATTCATATATTTTTCTTCTTGTCTGCCGGTTGTGTTCTCTATTTGTTTCAGTATACAACCCTCCCCATGTGCTTTGATTTTACTAAGCAATCTCTTACGTAGGATGTTATCAAAAGCCTTCTGAAAGTCCAAATGCAAAACATCCACTCTACTACATAAATCTACAAAAGGTTTCAGTGGATTTGTCAAGCATAATTTCCCCTCTTGTAAATTAATGCCCACTATGTCCATTTCTGCCACTGTTTTCTGAGTGCTCTGCTATTAAATCTTCTGTAGTGGACTCTAGCATTTTCCTTACTGCTGATGTCAGGCGAACCAGTCTATAATTCTGTTTTCTGTCCTTTTTTTTCTTTTAAATAGTTGGGTAGCATTAGCATCTTTCCAATCCGTAGGATGCGGGAAGAAATATTTGCAGAAAAGTCAGCAGAAATAGCAGGGCCAGAAGGCAAGATGTAAATGTTGATCAGGTAATCACAGAAAAGTAAAGCTTATCCCGAGTGGAGATGAGATAGTAGGAACTGTAGATGCTGGAGAACCTGAGATATATAGGTTTAGAGCCGGATGAACACAGCAGGCCAAGCAGCAACAGAGGAGCAGGAAAGCTGACGTTTTGGGTCTGGACCCTTCTTCAGAAATGAGGGAGGGAAAGGGGGTTCTGAATTAAATAGGGAGAGGGGCAGGTGGATCAAGGAGAAGATAAGTGGAGAGGAGACAGACAGGTCAAAGAGGTGGGGATCGAGCCAGTAAAAGTGAGTGTAGGTGGGGAGTTAGGGAGGGGATGAGTCAGTCCAGGGAGGATGGACAGGTCAAGGGGGCGGGGATGAGGCTAGTAGGTGGGAGATCGGTGTGGGCTTGATGCTGGAGGAGGGGATAGGTGGGAGGAAGGACAGGTTAGGGAGGTGGGGACAAGGTGGGCTGGTTTTGAGATGTGGTAGGTGGAGGGGAGATTTTTGAAGCTTGTGAAATCCACATTGATCCCATTGGGCTGCAGTGTTCCCAAGTGGAATATGAGGTACTGTTCCTGCAACCTTTGCATGGCATTATTGTGGCTCTGCAGCAGGCCCAGGATGGGCATGTCATCTGAGGAATGGGAGGTGCAGTTGTTTGTTGCGAACCAAGCGTAGGATTTCTGCAAAGCAGTCCCCAAGCCTTTGCTTGGTTTCCCCGATGTAGAGGAGGCCACAACGGGTACAGCGGATGCAGTATACCACATTGGCAGGTGTGCAGGTGAACATCTGCTTGATATGGAAGGTCTTCTTGCGGCCTGGGATGGGGGTGAGGGGTGTGGTGTCAGGGCAGGTGTAGCACTTCCTGCGGTTGCAGGGAAAAGTGCCACATGTGGTGGGGCTGGAGGGGAGTGTGGAGTGGACAAGAGAGTCATGGAGAGAGTGGTCCCTCTGGAAAGCAGAAAAGGATGGGAATGGAAAAATGTCTTTGGTGGTGGGGTCGGATTGCAGATGGCGGAAATGTCGGAGATGATGCGTTGGATCCGGAGGTTGGTGGGGTGGTACGACGAGGGGTATTCTGTTTTGGTTGTTTATTTTGGGGAGGGGGTGTGAGGGATGAGTTGTGGGAAATGCAGGAGACACAGTTGAGGGCGTTCCCAACCACTGAGGGGTGGGAGAGTTGTGGCCCTTGTAAAGTGAGGACATCTGAGATGTTCGGGAGTGGAATGCCTCATCCTAGGAGCACATGCGGAGGCAGAGGCAAGGGAATAGGGGATGGCATTCTTGCAGGAATGTGGGTGGGAGGAGGTGTATTCCAGGTAGCTGTGAGAGTCGGTAGGCTTGAAATGGATATTAGTTTCCAGGTGTTGCCAGAGATGGAAACAGAGGTCCAGGAAGGAGAGAGATGTATCAGAGATGGTCCTGGTGAACTTAAGGTTGGGGTGGAAGGCGTTGGTAAAGTAGATGAACTGTTCGAGCTCCTCCTGGGAGCATGAGGTGGCGCCGATACAGTCATCAATTTAATGAAGGAAGAGGGCGGGTTAAGACCAATGTAGTTACGGAAGAGAGATTGTTCCACATAACCTAGAAAAAGACAGGCATAGTTTGGGCTGAGGCGGCTACCCACAGCCACCCCCTTTGCCTGTAGGACATGGGATGTATTGAAACAGAAGCTGTTAAAGGTGAGGATGAGTTCAACTCGGTGGATGAAGGTGTCACTGGAGGGGGACTGGTCGGGCCTGTGGGATAGGAAGAAGCGGAGGGCCTTTAGGCCGTTTCATGGGGAATACAAGTGTAGTCCTGCCTGTTTGCCCTGGACTGACCCTTCCCTTCCCTAACTCCCCACCTATGTGTACCTTTACTGACTCCACCCCTGCCTCTTTGACTTGTCTACCTCCTCTCCACCTATCTTCTCCTTTATCAATCTTCTGTCCACCTTCACCCTCTCCATATTTGTTTCAGAATCCCCTTCCCCTCCCTCATTTCAGAAGAAGAGCCTTGGTCCGAAACATGAACCTTCCTGCCCCTCTGCTACTTGGCCTGCTGTATTCATCAAACTCAACACCCCGTTATCTCAGAGTGGATATAACAGTGCTCTAACTGTAAGAAGCTGAATTACTTTGCGTGCAGATGTAAAGCCAGAAAGAATCATGACAAGCCTATGATGATGGCTGCTGAGAAATGTTAGCCAGTGTTATGACAAAATACATTGCTTTCAATGGGTGAAATTGTCAGGTCTAAACATGATAAATAGTTTGTCACTGTTCGAATGGTATTTGCATTCAAAGGAAAGCAGCAAGCAACACTGAACTTTCAAATCGGCACTTTTATTTTGTGCCGTATTATGTGCTTTGCAGACTTGTGTGAATTGCACAAATTGGTGACCCAAAAATGAAGCTCTCAAAGATGAGAGTTAGGCTGTATGATGGAGCAGTCCTCGTACCAAAAAGGACAAATAAAGCTGAGAGCCCAGTGCAGTGTAAAGAATGAAGATCTGTAATTCAATATAGTAGATGTGAAACAAAATCCACTGTGTTCAGCTGAGATAAATCTAAAGCTTGAACTGGTATTTGTACATTTGTCAGAAGATAGATCGTGTATTTCACTGACTAGGAAACGATTAACTGTTGAGCAGATTCTTTGTGACATCATCTAATGTAGATGAAACTTTGGGACTACTTGCTGAGGAGGAGTGATAAAGAAAGTGACAGCTTCTACAGACTGGATTAGCAGCATGTTAACAGTGAATGAAACCTGGAAAGCAGTATGTGTTGATTGAAAGAATCTGCATAAAGCTTTGAGGAGCCCTCATTACTTGCTATACTGCTAACTATTGAAGAAATTTTCACAAACTGCCAAGGCAAAGGTTTTTACTGCCTTCAGTGTGATGAATGGTTACTGACAATTGATGAAAGCAGCAGTTTTCTTACGGAAGTCTAGATACCATTTAGGAGAAACAGATTGTAGCATAGGCTGTTTGGCATTTCTACTGCACTGGAAGAGTATTATTGAAACAATGAGATGGTCAGTGATCTTTTCAAAGTGGAGACGATTATGGATAATCTATTAGTCTATAGATGGAGGGAGCCTGTGCAAGAAGCTTTTGCAGGACACTATCTGAACATTTTGTGACTGTTGGAGGGATCTTGTCAGATGAACCTGAATCTGAACAAAAATATATTGCAATTGCAGTTGCCTGAAGCCCAGTACATATGCATGCAATCATAGGAAAAGAGCTTCTTCCTAACCTTGACAGTGAGATATAGTAGAGATGTAGTGACTAACAGGAAGGCAGTAATTTGTTAAATTTGTGAATGATGCAGCAAAGCTCTTTTGCCTAACTTGCCAGCAGTGTGAACGTCTACATTAGCTCACAGCTAAGGATATGCAAAAGTATTGGGGCATAGAACATGAAGCAACACTCTCAAATTAAAAATCTGGCAATGGCAGCTTGACGTACTCTGAAAATTATCAGTTGAGGCATTGAACTGAAAGAAAAATGTCTTATTCTGTTCGAGCACTTCTCAGAGGAATAACATACCCTGGGGAAGGGGGCACCACCCAATAATGAGCAGATATTAGACAAGCTGTCAATTATAACTTCGACAGGCGTCATTGAAAGACCTCGAATGCTTTAGATGCAATGGGACTAGTTACAATTAACCCAAAATTTTTGTAATAAATGATAACTTTATATGTTGACCACAAATTTTGGAAATCGTTTTCCACTGCAAATGATAGTACATACAATTATTTTTGTTAATATCTAGAGGAATACCCTTGGAATACTAGCTGGCTAGCCATAGTCATGTGACTTCTACTTCTGTTAAATGCATTTGTGCAGCCTGTGGAACAGAAGGGGTAGATAATGTAGAGGCCTCTCCATCCAAATGCTGAAACAGATATGGAGGATGCAGCACAACAGGAAGTTGGAATAGAGGTTGAGATGAGGGGAATTTCACATGAGAACCTGTGCCATTTCAGAGCTACACTCATTTAAAGCACCTCATTAGTTACAATAGTCTGGCAGGCTAGTGAATAGAACCAGCATTTTGGCGTGTAAACCCTTCAGTGCTTTTCTGTGTGGCGCTCCATCGAAGTCCTTATGGGTACCCTGCAGTAGCAAAACTGCCTGCATGCCCCATCTCCTTTGTTACGGTAAGAGTATTTTTGTGATTTGAACCTAGATTGCATTCACCTTTTTTAATAGGTTAAATTATTGGTTCCTAATCATTTAACAAAGGACAGCATTTGCCAAGGCATAGCTAGACAATTGCAGATAAACATTAACAGGATTGAGAGACTGTATTGGAGTATTTCCTAGATTCACAAGTTAATCTAAGAACAGCATTGGTAGCAAACTTCACCCTCTAAGATTGCTAATGACAGAAAACCAAGAGTATACTGGAAAGCCAGACATGGATTTAGGTTCCATGTGGACATTTCGGTGCTGTGGCTACTTTTGATGCTTGCTAACTTCATTTTTTATAACCTCCTATAAGGTGATGTGTAACAAAGCCAGAAGTTGGTGATGACTTACTGGAATAGTTTTGGAATCATAGGTCGTGATTCAAATCTAACGTCAGAACCTTGAGAATACAATCTGGATTGATGTAGGAGATGATGGTGATTTTTGTGATAAAGTCACTGGACCAACAATCCAGGGGGTCAGGCTAATGCTGTGTGGGCAAGTGTACAAATCCCAACATGGCAGACAGTGGAATTTATGTTCAAGTAATAATTCCAAAATGTAAAGCTCGTCTCAACAATAGCCATGACGACTACAGTTGATTTATTAAAAAACAGTTTATTTCACTAATTCATTTTGGAGAGGAAAATTTACCTTACCTGATTTAGCTTACGTGTGACTCTAGATTCACAAAAATTGATTTAATTCTTAATCGTCCGCTGGCCTATCAAACCAATAGGTTTAAAGGCAATTCATGATGGCCAACAGATACTTGCCTTGCCAGCAATGCCCACAACCCATGAAAGTGGCAGAGATAGACTAAATGTGAGGTAGCAGAGAGAAGATGCGGCACTTAGTATTGTGGAGTACATAACATCGTGAACCTGCCTGTGACATTGCTGAGCATTTCCCCAGAACACTGACTGCACTGTCCTACATTGGAACTTCAGATACGCTGACATGGTCTGATGCTGTGGTCTGTAGTGATCCCAAGGATAGAGGATGGCCCTCCTCTGCACACAACCTGGAAAACAGGGAGCTAATGTTCTTTTTTCACCCATCCTTAGGGCTGGTCTTCTCACACAGGACTGTGAAGAGCAGCTGTGGACTGACAATATCTGACCTGGTGCATAGCTGTGTTTATACTCATGGTGCAAGTTCAGGGAATGGGCCAAACCTATGCTGCATGCAGCATCACTAATAGAACCTCACACCTGATGACAATGAAGTCCTTACCTATAATGGAGATGGGGCGATGCTCCCATAAGCCCAGTTTCGGCCTCATTTCAGTGATATGCTTCTCCCAAGTTTTTGCGCATGTTCCAGCACCTCCAGACCATGTTCCCTGCACTTTCAGGTAATCTGCCCTGACCGTGGAAGGGATAAAGTATCATTCAGCCCAATTCCCAAAGAACATGGCCTTGCTCTTACCTTGATTTATCTTGGTTGCCAAGGCAGTTCAAACTGATCGCAGATGCTCATGAGTCTGTGTACTGGCAGCGGATCTGAGCAGAAAATGGTGACATTGTCCATGCACCGGGAGGCTTTGACTTGCAGGCCTCTGAACTTGAAGGGTCCTCAGAACCGGACCCGAAACGTTAACTCTGTTTTTTCCTTAACAGTTGTGTCACAGCCTCTTGGTAGGTACGGCTCCTTCGAGGGCAGTATGTAGTGGCACACAAGACCGGGCTTGCATGAAGGATCTCACACGCGGTGCCCTTTTCACCACTAGCCAAGCTATGTCTTGGCACATAATGGAAAGTTCTGACAATGAGACGTTGTTCCAAAAGATTTTGACAGCCTGCTCAGGGAGCCACATGACAGGATTCATCCTCTCCTTTTCCTGCGGGTCCTAAGGACAATACGTGCTTCTTGCTGAGCCTCTCCAGCAACTTTGTTTTTGTGAAGGATATTTTCTGGCTTTGGTGCTGTGGAACCTCCAGGTGGTTGGACCGTTCTATGTCACCTGCCCTTTTACAAATTTTTCCAAAGAAAAATACATTTGACCACAAGCCCATTGAGAAGTGGTCGGCACTTAGTGTCCTTAAGACCTGCAGGAAAAGGAGAGGATGAATCCTGTCATGTGGTTCCCTGAGCAGGCTGTCAAAATCTTTTGGAACAATATCTCATTGTCAGAACTTTCCAATAAGTGCCAGGACATTGCCCTTTTCACCACTAGCCAAGCTATGTCCTGGCACTTATTGGAAAGTTCTGACAATGAGACATTGTTCCAAAAGATTTTGACAGCCTGCTCAGGGAACCACATGACAGGATTCATCCTCTCTTTTTCCTGCAGGTCTTAAGGACACTAAGTGCCGACCACTTCTCAATGGACTTGTGGTCAAATGTATTTTTCTTTGGAAAAATTTGTAAAAGGGCAGGTGACATAGAACGGTCCAACCACCTGGAGGTTCCACAGCACCAAAGCCAGAAAATATCCTTCACAAAAACAAAGTTGCTGGAGAGGCTCAGCAAGAAGCACGTACTGTCCTTAGGACCCGCAGGAAAAGGAGAGGATGAATCCTGTCATGTGGCTCCCTGAGCAGGCTGTCAAAATCTTTTGGAACAACGTCTCATTGTCAGAACTTTCCATTATGTGCCAAGACATAGCTTGGCTAGTGGTGAAAAGGGCACCGCGTGTGAGATCCTTCATGCAAGCCCGGTCTGTGTGTGCCACTACATACTGCCCTCGAAGGAGCCGTACCTACTAAGAGGCTGTGACGCAACTGTTTCTGGAATGTGCCTTTGCACAGAAAGTCTAGAGAGCGGGTGGTTTTTGTTAGGGTTTATCTCGCAGTTCCGTGATGCAGGATGCCATGCTCTGCGATCTGTGCCTTGGGATACACGTGTAAACAAATATCAAATGCCCCTGGAGGACCATTGAATCAATGAAAGACACACTTTGGTCTGCCCGAAACATATTGGTCTTTCATTGCAACGAGTTGACCTCGACCAAGTGTTACAGACCGGCAATTGCCAATGTCCAGGACTGCGTGTCGTACTGAGGAACACGCTAAAACTTAAGGCAGCTGCTGCCAAGGCCTGTGGGGGAAGACCATTGTCTAAGGCCTTTTCTGAAGAAGGGTCTAGGCCCGAAACGTCAGCTTTTATGCTCCTGAGATGCTGCTTGGCCTGCTGTGTTCATCCAGCTCCACACTTTGTTATCTTTATAATGGGAGTCTGTTTAGTTATCAGAGCCTCAAACATCAGTAAATATTGTCCTGTATAATACCTTTGGTTTGTTTTGGAACTGCAAGAAATGCCAAATTCCAATGTTTGTTTCTTAATCACATGCAGAGACTGTACAGAACTATTTCAGTAACTGTGTGTGTGTGTGTGTGTGTGTGTGTGTGTGTGTGTGTGTGTATACTTTATTCATAGAAAATGTTATCTTTGCAATTTTTTAAAAAACTTACTATCTCGTAGTCTGGGGGAGTGAGAAACGTGTTTGGTGTCTAGTGAGTAAGGTTGTGTCACCAGTTTTGGATTGTTGTCTGTCATTGGTAAGTTTCGAAGCAACAGGAGACCTTACCCCCATGAAATGGTCTTCCTGCAATTTGTGGGAAATCACGGGAGCTTCCAGTGCCTATGATGATTTCCATCTGCAGAAAATGTTCACCTGCAGCTTCTGATGTACCTGGAGCTGTGGATGGACTCCACATCGAGTAGCCATAAGGCTAAGAATGTTTGTGCATAGCATGTTTAGTGGGCTAGTCATACCATTAGTAAGGTCTACGCAGATTGAAAACCAGGAAAATGAGTAGACATGGGCAGGCAGTGTAGGAGTCCCTTGGACCCACTCCCTGCACCCCCCCAAACAAAAACAGGTATATCATTTTGGATACAGTTGGGAGGTAGCCTCTCAGGAGAAGCAGCAGCCAGATCAAAGGCACCATGATCACTAGTTTTATACAGTAGAGAGGGTTGAAGTAGCAGTGTGTTAGGGCACAGGAATTTCTGTGGCTTTTGGGAGAGACTCTAGGATAGTGTGTTGTCTCCCTGGTGCTAAGATCACAAATGGCTCTAAGCAGGTCCAGGATATTCTGAAGGGGGAGGGTGAGCAACCAGAGGTTATGGTTCCTATGATACTAATGACATGGGCAGAAAGAGATCTGAGGTCCTGAAAAGAGAGTTCAGGAATTTGGGTAGGAAGTTGAAAAGTAGGACATCTAAGGTTATAGTCTCAGGATTACTTCCTATGCTGATTACCGATGAAGCTGAGATTGGGCAGATAGTGCAGTGAAGCACATGGCTAAAGAGCTGGTGTTAGATGGAGGGCTTCAAGTATGTGGATCATTAGAATGTCTTCCTGAGCGGGTGGGATCTGTACAAGAAGGAGATGTTGTACCTTAGCTAGAGGGGCACCAGCATCCGGATAAGGAAGTTTGCGACTGCTACTCTGGAGAGTTTAGACAAGTGTGACGGGGTGTAGCGGGAACAGGAGCAGTAGGTCAGCAAGTAACATGACCAAAGAAGAATCTGAGACCAAATCCGTAAGACTAAGACTAAGAGGAAGAGTAGATAGGGAGATTATTAAACATGACAGGACTGGCAGTCTGATGTGTATTTGTTTCAATGTGAGGAGAATGACATCAGATAAAAAGAGCGTTGAGCTTGGATGAACACATACATACATTTATGATGCTGTAACTATTACAAAGACTTGGTTGAGAGAGGGACAAAACTGGCAGATTAATGATCTGGGATTCAGATGTTTCAGGTGAGATAGAGAAATGTAAAATTGGTTGTCGTGATTGGAACAAGATCAGGCAAATGGACTTTGGAGAGTGAGTTCCCTGAATGGGACTGTTTGTTTGGTCCAATCAGGGAGTCTGCAGCGATAGATATAAACAGGAGCCTCAGGTAGTTCATAGCAGAACAGTTTTTGAGAATAAATTTCAAGTTCACATTGGCGAAAGTATGAAAGAAAATCCACTGTGAAATTTGATGGTATTCAAAGTCTCACCACGTTTTGACTCTTGGGGTAGGTGGAGAAATTGCTAACAAGCTTGTTTGAACTGTCTGGGCTGCATTTATTATCTACTCAGTATTCAGTCTGTGTATTGCCAACATATACCATTCCAATTTGGTATATTAGAATATGAGTCTTACATGATGTAGATTTTACTGCTCTAGCACTATAGTGTACTATTCATTTTGGTCAGAACTGTGGAACTTCATGGGTAATTCCCATGGATCTCTCAATTTGTATATTTTAACTTCAAGTAACTGGTCCCTAGCCAGATCATGACAGTTGCAAGCAGTATTAATTGTTGGGCATTAAGTGAGCCTGCTACATCATATTTGATGTAGGGCATTTAAACATCAAGCTGGCAGGTACTTTGTGAGTTGGCCTGTTCTATCATGCTGAAAGTAGTCACATTTATGAAAAGAAACCAACTTGCAAAAAAATGTCTAGCATTCACTACACTTTTAATGACATAACTGCAGTGATTTGATCACACCCTAGTGAATGCAACTTAATCCTTTTATAACCAGTTTAGTGAGAACTAGAGTCTTTCTGTTGTTCCCATGGTAGTTACTAGTTTTAATCGCTTTGTATTTGAGTTAACAGAGAATGTAGTGCAGAAATCGGGAGTGATTATTTAGCGATAGTGTAAGATTTGAACCTTAACCTTGCAGATTGCTGCTTTTCTCATTGAAAACAAAGCCTGATACTCCATTTCAGGATTTTGTATGTGCTTCCCCTTTGGATGTCTGTGTGTTTCATAAGAAAATTTCTTCAAAGCCAATGAATAGGTTTCTGTTGTTGGAAAAATGCATTCAAACAGTCGCTCAGCCAATTACAGCAAGAGCTATTCTCATCACTATGGACACAGCAGTTCACATTCAAAGCAAGGGCGGTTAGCAGAGCCTGCTGGGAAGCTCAGCTGGCCTTATCAACCATGCTTGTTACGTACTTTTAACGGCTTCTTGAGTTACTGATTTGAAACACTACAGATTCAGGTTTCCAGCTGCATTACAGGAATTAACAATGGAGCATGGCAGCGTTCACAGAGTTTCCTTTTGCAACAGATTTTCAAATGTTCTTGATTCTTTTTATCTCACAACTTTTGGTAAGGTGCAAATAGCACTGAGACATTTTATTTGGTCCGTTCAAACTGTTGATTATGTTACTGGTAAATGTTTAAAATGGCAGTTCCATGATCACAAGCATAGTACGACTAGACAAGTAATGCAGAGAACACACTTTTGAACTCCTAGTTTAAAAGTTTTAAGGCTAACTTGAATTGTGTAATAAAACTGTGTACTTTTGAAACACTATGATTTGCCTTGGGGAAATAACAGCAGGCACTGTGCAGTTTTCTCCATGGTGTAAATGGAAAACGTAATTATTTTGTTTGTACTTTTTTTACATTATCCTTCAATACTCGTAATCCAAACTATCACTAGAGTTTCAAAATGTAAAATGTGATGCACCATTCACCATATAATTCAATTGTATTGATAGGTATCATTGGTATATATGTTTTAATCCAATAAGTGATTTGTATTATACAACAAACACTTAGAAAAGGCATGTTAAAAAGCCTACAATCTGATTGGTTTGGACTCCGGTTTTGCAGAAATGTTATGTAAATGTAAGTTTTTAGTGTCTGATATTAATTTTGTGATTCAGAGTACATTGATGTTTGTGATATAAACGTAAATGTCGATATCAAAGTCATTGAAAATGTATAAGTGTAATTTTTGAATGTTCCTTTCAATCCATTATCAAAAATTAGTCTGTTACAAAATTTATAGTAACCACTTACTTATAGTGCAGTATTTTAAATATTGAAAACAGCAATTGAAGATTAAGCAGTTATTGGATCACCATTATAAATTGGACAGAATTTTTTCCTATACTATTTCAAGAGATATGAAGGTCCCTGGTGATGCTAGCATTTATTGTCCATTCCTCAATGCCCTTGAACTGAGTGACTTACTCAGCTGATGAGCTAAGGCCTCAATACAGCAGCATCATACTGCCATGTGGCTAATGCAGAAACCTGGCTTCAAGAGAGGCAAAGATAGCAGCTCAACACCCTTGAATATAGAATTTTCAGGCATGATAGACAAGGGGATAAAAGATGGCCGATAGTGTTATTGGTTAAAGTATCAAACGCAGTTTGTAATGGTAATGATATTTTAAATGAAGGATCAACCCATGTGGGTTGAACTCAAACAAAAAAGACCACACTTCAATAGTGGGAGAGATTTTGAGGAGCAACTATGCAGGCATGTAAACTGTATAGGTAATTAAACTGTATTTAATAACAGTTGTGGACTGCAACTGTCCAGATTAGCTGGGGCCACAAGCAGTGTGAAAGGCACAGAGGGCACAAAATTCTTGAGCTGTATTCAAGAGAATTCTTTCAAAAAGCATGTAACAAGCTTAATGAGCAAGGGCACAATTCTAGCTTCAGTCTTAGGAGATCAAGCTAGGTAGGTGTATGAAGTAGTAATGAGTGACCATTTTGGGAGCTTATGACCATTACATAGTTAGACATGCCATTATTATAGAATGTGACCAAAGTAGAGCAGGAGTAAGAGTTCCAAACTTTACAAAGCTGAGATTAAGTCTGGACAAACATTTTTGGAGGAAAATCAGTGGCAAAACAGTGGGAGGTATTCAAAAATTAAGCTTTTTGGGCACATTGTAGACATTCCTCACAAAACAGAGTGCCAAATCTAGACCCCTTTTTATGAAGAAGCAAACTAGGTAAAATAAAGCTGATGAATAGAGCTTATGACCATCTCAGCAATGTAATCTTTTAGGAAAATTAGGAGAGTATAGATAGGGTGAAGTGAAAAAGGAAATTGTCATGTGAAAAGATATTGGCTGGTAAAATCAAGGGAAATCCAAAGATGTTTTATCAGTACATTTATAGCAAGAGAATGATTTCGGGAAAGGTAGGTCTTATTAGAGATATGCAAGGTAACTTGTGCGTGAATGCAGAAGATGGGAGCAGGGTTATTAATGAGTACTTTGCCTCTGATTTCACAGAGAGCAGTGATACAGTCATTCTGTTTAAAGAGGAGATTGTGAAATATTCAGTAAAATAAGCATAATTGAAAAGCAAGTACTAGATGACTGACCTCTTTGAAGATAGATAAATCTTCAGAGCTGTATCAATTGTATCTGAGGCAAAGAAAAGCCAGAGAGTACATAGCAAATGTTTGGAGGCTCATTTCCAGTACACACTAGATACATGAGGTCTTCGCACATTGTGCCATTATTCAAAAAGGTGAGAGAGATGATCCAGAAAGTTATAGGGTGGTCGTTGTGACCTCGGTAACGGAGAAATTGCTAGAATCAATATTAAGAGATAGGATTAAGAAAGGCATGGATTAATCAGCATGATTTTGTTCAGAGTTTTTGTTGAAGTAACAAAGAGTATTGATAAGGGTAATGTAGTGGATATTGTCCATATAGATTTTAAAAACAGCATTTGACATGGTCCCACGTGGCAGACTGGTAAGAAATTTTAAAACTTGTATCACACAGGGAATGTGATGAGTTGGATCCAGAATTGGCACAGTGGTAGGAAACGAAGGGTAATGGTTGACGGAAGTTTTTGAAAATGGGAAGCAGTTTCAATTGGTGTACTGTGCAGTTCAGCATTGGGTCCCATGCTGTTTGTGGTATATGTGAATTATTTAGACTTAAATGTGCAGAGTGTGAGCAGGAAATTTTGCAGGTGACAAAAAAATTAGCTAGATAGTTGACAGTGAAGAGGGTGACTGTCGACTGCAGGATAGTATCAATGGTTCGGTTGAATGGGCAGGTAATTATCAAATGGAACTCAATCTGAAGAAGTAAGTTCGTGCATTTAGGGAGAACAGCCAAAACAAGAGAATGTACAATAATTTGAAAGCTATTGGGAGGGTTAGAGGAAGTGACAGACCTTGGAATGCATGTTCACAGGTCCCTGAAGGTGGCAGAAATGGTAAATAAGGTACACAGAATGCACACGGGATTCTTTTCTTCATTGGGTGAATAATTGAACAGGTGTGTTATCCTGGAACTATGTAAGACACTTGTGAAGCTACAACCCGCAGTTAATCTGCAATTCTAGTCATCACAATGCAGGAAGGTAATAATTGTAAGGTAACCATTGTCTCCTGTCATTCTGTGGCATTATCATTGTGGAATCTCCCACTTTGAACGTCCTAGGATCAACATCACATTGAGTAGAAACTGAACTGGAAGAGCACACTAATATTGTGGCTACGAGAGCAGTTTGGAAATTAGGAATTCTGCAGCAAGTAACTCACCTCGTCTCTGCATTATCTGTTCACCGTTTACAGAACACAAGTGAGGAGTGTAATGCTGTCTGGTACTGTGCTACATCAATGCCCCATCTGCAGCAGTTTACATGGCAAACACACTGCAAATGCTGTAAGCAGATGGCCACATTTGAAAGTGAAAGGGGAACAGTCGTTACTGGTCAGACGCCCCACCAGGCCCATGGTGGAATGGACCTCAGGCCTCTTTTAAGATGTGGTTTTAGTGCCCAGCCTGCATTAGCAAAGCTGTTCCATGTAGTCCAGAAAGGGTGAGTCGCATCATTGTGCCTTGCTGTGCCCTTCTCGGCTGGAGTTGACAAAGAGATTGTCCTGGATGCAGGTGAAAAGGGACATCTACAGCAGTCTTCTAAGGATAAAGGTGATGATCAGAACAGTCATTAGAAGGGCCAGCCGAGAAACATGATATATTAATGCACCTTTTGAGCCAGAAATGTGAGAGATAAACTCATAGAACCTGCTTTCAAGATGGATGAGCTGAATTTGGATTTAAAAACAAAGAACAAAGAAAATTACAGCACAGGAACAGGCCCCTCCAAGCCAGTACTGATCGAGATCCTCTGTCTAACCTGTCATCTGCTTTCTAAGGGTCTGTGTCCATTTGCTCCCTGCCCATCCATGTACCTGTCCAGATATATCTTAAAAGAGACTAATGTGTCTGCATCTACCACCTCCAATGGTAATGCGTTCCAGGCACCCCCGCCCCCCCACCCCGCGTAAAGAATTTCTATGCATATCTCCCTTAAACTTTCCTCCTCTCACTTTGAACTCATGACCCCTAGTCATTGAGTCCCCCACTCTGGCGGGGGGAGAAAAGCTTTTTGCTATCCATCCTGTCTATACCCCTCATGATTTTGTAGACCTCAATCAGGTTCCCCCCTCAATCTCTATCTTTGTAATGAAAATAATCCTAATCTATTCAACCTCTCTTCATAGCTAGCACCGTCCATACCAGGCAACATCCTGGTGAACCTCCTCTGCATCCTCTCCAAAGCATCCACATCCTTTTGGTAATGTGGCGACCAGAACTGTACACAGTTCCCTACAGGCTTTCGTTACTACCTCTTTTCTGTCCAATATTTGGTTCTCGTCCCCCTGCCACATTAGTTTAAATCCTCCCCCACAGCATTAGCAAAGTACCCCCAAGGACATTGGTTCCAGTCCAGCCCAGGTGTAGACCGTCCAATTTGTAATAGTCCCACCTTCCCCCAGAACCGGTTCCAATGTCCCAAAAATCTGAACCCCTCCCTCCTGCACCATCTCTCAAGCCACGCATTCATCCTGGCTATTCTTTTATTTCTGCACTGACTAGCACGTGACGCTGGTAGCAATCTGAGATTACTACCTTTTGAGGTCCTACTTTTTAACTTGGCTCCTCACTCCCTAAATTCTGCTTGTCAGACCTCATCCCGTTTTCTACCTATATCAATGGTTCCTATATGCACCACGACAACTGGCTGTTTAATTTTATTGTTTTATTTTGCCATTCTATTATTAGGTTGCAAGCAGTCCCTGCATTTTGCAAATAGCAATTAGAACTGGGTTTTTTTTGTAGTCCTTAATCGATTGTGTTGCTGAATAAATGTAGCAGTATCCATCTGATTGTTTGGTTGATATCTTCTGGGAGATCTCACTTTCCCATTATGTGTAAGTGTAGACGTTCTTCTGACTGTTGGAAAAAGTAGCAGTCAGTGATTAAATCATATGACACTAAAGTTAAGTAGCTCTTGAGGCTTCCATCAGGATAACATATCTGAGTAATGAAAGCAAAGTATTTCAGATGCTGAAGATGTTTTTTGGGTCCTCTTTCTCTGGCACATGGCAAACTGCATTGGTGCTGCTTCACGCGAATTGGAAAAATTAATAAATTTTGCTTCCAATTTGCATCCCCTTTCTTGCCTCTGACTCCTCTTTCTTCTCTCTTGGTGTCTTGGGATTCAAGTCCATAGCTCCCTGAAAGTGGCCACACAAGTAGATAGGGTGGTCAAGGAGGCGAATGGTATTGGTCAGGGATTTCACAAGAACCACGATGTCATGTTGCAGCTTTATAAGACTTTGACCAGGCCACACTTAACAGTATTGCTTTCAGCTCTGGTTGCCACATTACAGGAAGGATGTGGAATAGTTGGAGAGGGTGCAGAAGACATTTTCAAGGATGCTTCCTGGGATTAGAGGTAAGAGCTATAAGGAGAGGCTAGTAAAACCTGGATTGTTGTTTGGAACAGCAGAGGCTGAGGGTAGACTTGATAGAAGTCTGTAAAACTATGGGATGCATAGATAGGCTTGACAGTCAGTTCTTTTTTCCAGAGTTGAAATGTCTGTTATCAGGGGGCATGTATTTAAGGTGAGGGGGAATAGTCAAAGGACGTGTGAGGTGCAATTGTTTTTTACCGAGAGTGGTAAGAATTTGGAATGTGCAGCCAGGAATGCTGGTGGAGGCAGATACAATAGGGATGTTTATGAGACTTTTAGATAAGCACATGAGTATGCAACAAATGGAGAGAAATGGACCAAGGGCCAACAGAAGGGATTAGTTTAATTTGGTGTCATGTTTGGCACAACATCATGGGCTGAAGGGCCTGTTCCTATGCTGTACTATTCAATATTTTGTGTAAGATAGCACTCACTACAGTTGACCTATTTTCTGCTGCTATTATCTGGCATTTAACATCTTGTCTTCTGCATCAGCATTGGCACTCCAGAACACCCGCATATTTTCATTTTTCTTTATTTTGGATTGTGGACCTAAATGGGATAAGGCTGTAAACCAAGGACCGTAAAATGAGTTGCTACATGTTGAAAATGTCTGAGACCTGTTGTCAGTTACATTAACACTGATGCTTTGTTCAAGCAGTGGAGGAAGAGGCTGTAGACGTGATCGCCTAGCTGGTTGGTTTCATTGCAAATGTTTCATCACCCTCCTAGATAACATCGTTGGTGCGCCTCCAGTGAAGTATCAGTGTTCTGCCCCGCGTGTTATTTATATGCCTCGGTTTGCTGGGGTGGTTGGTTTTACTTCCCGTTCTCTTTCTCAGTGATTTGTACGCAGCGTCTAATTCAGTGTGTTTGCTGATGGAGTTCCGGTTGGAACACCAGGCCTCCAGGATTTCCATGACATGTCTGTATTTGGCTTGTACAATTATGGATGTGTTGTCCTAGTTGAGTTTGTGTCCCTCGTTGTCCATGTGTACGAAGTGGAGGAAGATGTTTGAGGTCCAGTGGCACCATGGGCTTATAATCAGAGTGAACTGGAAATTTAGATTACAGTTTGTTACAAAATTTATATTAACCACACACTTGTGTTACTAATTAGTTATTTAGATCAGTTGTGTGAGCAAGGAGTCTTCACAATGACAGCAACTCTCTTATTGGCCCATGGACAGCTTGTACGTGAATACTACAGAGGCAGAAGATCTCTGACTGTAAGATACAGCGTTTCTTTTCCTCTGTGCAGTGAAGCAATTTAGAACTGAAAGATAGCAAATCATGAAAAGATTAGCTATAAGCTATCGTCTCTAACCAGTGACTAAAACACTGAATAATTAACATACCAGGCTGCCCTGTTTCTTTAACAAAGAACCAAAACTATTTGAATACAAAGATCAGGGATTAGAAGATATTGGAATAAACAAAAGAGACAACTCATCAAATCTTATGGACTGGTGCTATTGAACTGTGTTTCCCTAATGTTTTTCCGCCATCCGTAAGTTCATGTTTGCCTGTGTGTGTAGGGTTTTAAGAAATGATTAGAATTCCAGCTAGTGAAGTTATATGTTGATCTGTTTTTTTCTTTATTCATATTTGGAATTGATTTCTTTATAATAATTAGTTCATGGTAAGTATCAATGCCTTGTCAACCTGAGCTCATCGGACGGGTAAGTTGCGCAACTTGATTAAGTCTTTTGTGACCACTCCAGGGGTAGTGGGTCTCAAGTATCAGTGCTCTTTTCCAAGTGAGTCACGCCAACTCCCTTTGCCTTTTATTCTGAGGCATCTTTTCCAAAATGGTAGCTATGGATTAGTTGTGTAGGATAGGAGTCTTCACCCTGACAACACCCTTATTGACTCCTGGGCAGGCAGACAGATTGTGTGTGAACATTACAGTTTCTGTAATTAGTTCTTTCCAAGCCTTTTCTATTTTTGTATCATACCTGACTGTGCTGTGAAATTTCTCAGAATATTCTGCGAATTGGGAGAAATCCTTAGGAGTCTCCTTGTGATCCTTCTGGCGTCTATACCCTTTCACTCTTTCACTCTTTGAAGGCATGCGTAGACTGCTAATTTGCCCTGAAATGCTTGAGCATCCTTTTAGGGTACTGTTGAACTTGTGAGAAGCAGTATCTTACAGAGCTTTTCTTAACAGACCAATGCATTATCTTGACATCATGTTTAGCTTCTGTGTCTTGACTGTATCTATCAACAGTGCAGTTCAAAGATTTCCAATGTCTGAGGCCATCTACAGTTAGGAAGTTGGTTCCTTGTGAGTAAAGAGCAATGTTTGGCCATTAGAACTTCTTTCATCCTTGGAATGTCTTGAGGCTGCTCTCATTTCATATGGGTGTGATTGACTGGGTAAGAAAGCAACAATTACATCAGAGCAGATATTTTAACTGTGAAAGTAAACATATATGAATGTGTGTTTACAAAAATGAAACATTTTTGACAATGATTTGTCAACTATGACAGCTCTGTGCCTCTAGTATTGTTTTCTTCCTTTCCTGGCTGTAGCTGGGGTGGAGAAAGCTTGCTCTGAGGTTGACCATGGTTGCCGAAAAGACTTGAGTAGTCATCTCTGGTGTTTTTTGTCCGAGAAGACCCAGGTTGTTTGTGGACTCTCCTGTCCAAAATGCCAGCTCACCCTCTCTGGCTGAATTCAGCAGTCTTTGGTATCATAAACAGTGGGTAGGTGGAGGTGCCAAGCACCTGTGGAGTGTTGTGCGAATAAGCTTTAGGGTATCCTGTGGGTGGTTGCTGATGTCATCAGGCCTCTCTGAGAGAAAGGGACACCTGAACTGAGGTCAAAGGCTCTTGTTCCCCCATCATCATGTCATTGATGCTGAGTGCCTATAGCTCGAGGGGTAGAGTGCAAGTCTGTCTGCATACCCCGCAGACAGAATGTGCTGGACCTAGATGTCTACAGCAGTTGCCAGTCTGTCCATAGAGACAACAGAACCCATGCATGTCAGAGCCAGCATAGTGCTGATAACATTGGTGAACACCACCTCAATCCTTCAATTCTGTTTTCTGAGTCCCTCTGACAAACCTATCTGCTGCTCCTTATGCCTGACAGAGGACATGGAATCATCTTCTGCCTGGGCTGAGCAGTTGTTTTTCCAATTGCCAGAGATCTGTGGGATTTCTTCCTCAACCATCATTGGAGATGCATAAATGATGCACTCATCAGACTGTATTCCTAAGTCTCATCTAGATAGAGAACCTACCAAAGCGAAGGTTGGTTGGCCACTGAGGTCTCCTGATCAGCAGTTGTGCTGTTCTGTGGCTCAGAAATTTTCTCCTTGTATGAAATGAGGAGCTGATGTCTGCTACCATTGAGCCCACCAATTTCAGCCCCTTCAGTCTATTCATAGGATGTCTATTTTTGCGATAAATCAAAGGAAGGCATGGGATATGCTGAAGATGGATGAAAGGCAAAGTAGTAGTGATGCAGGGGCAGGTGAAGTGCCCTCTGAGTAGGAATTGTACGGGGCAGGAACGATCAGATGGGTGATAAACTGGGTGTGTGGACATGATGCATGCAATTCCTCAAGCTTTGGCAAGAGCTTGTGCATTGAGTGAGTTTGAGTGGAGGCCTTATGTGTGTAAGAAAGAAGACAGTGGCACTTAATCTTGTTGAATGCAGAAGATCAATGACCTTCCACCTGCACTGTTGAGCATCCTGCTTCACCTGAGACACAGTACTGACCTAGGCAGGCCTCTTCGGAGAGCATGATTTTCCTCTGGCAGTCTGTTGGGAGAAGGACTGAATTCATTCTCACCCCATCCACCACCTCTTTTTTTCGGTCCATGCCTGTGAAACAGGGGAGTGAAGCTTGCTTTCCTCTGAATCATTAATGGTATGGTGTTACATGTGTGAGAGACAGCTCCCGGCAAGCAGCCTCTGAAGTTGTGTGCAGCTGAGCTTTAAATATGATGAATCAGATGAGAGTGCTGTGAGCAATACTGAGAACACATCCGGGATTGTAGGTGGCCTGTGAATGCTTAGATGTTGAGCACTGAATTATATTCAAGACTTCAATCAATAGTTTTTTTTGTGCACCGTACCATATGGGAACAGAGCAGGAATGTTATAAGTGAGGTACAAGATCAGATTTTAGCAAATGGTACACTAGGCGGTAGGGACCAGATCGTGCTGCCATTTCTTGCATTGCAGAAGTGGAGGATGAACTAAAAGGACAATCTTAATCTAAAATGAGTTTTTGAGCCTTGGAATTATTGGGAGTAATGAGATGATTAAAATTGACACAATGTTTTACAGTTTAATTAATTTATGGCTCTAACAGGGCAACTGAAGCTCTCTGTTCATCTTCAAGATGGGACACTTGCTGTTCATAGTAAGTATGTAAATGTTAAAGTTCCCTGAGTGAAGAGTTGCTTTTTTTAAATGTAAGTTAATGAAAGTTGCATTGGCAACTGAAATAAACATTTAAAATTAAAAATAAACATAGTTATATATCAACTTTAAATTATTCCTTTTTAACTTATGATTTAATTATTACAAATGTCATTTTGTTTGAATAAGATATTTATGTTTATACAGAAAATGTATTTCTTTGAAATCAATTTGGACAGGCTGATTTATTTCAATTTGGTTTATCACTGTACGAACGCTGTAAAAAATATTATCTTCTGTAGAATCTATTAATGCATAATAGTTAAGCATTGTGTGTCATTAGTATTGAATTGTGTTGTTTTAAAGTTATGATGCCTTTTGCTCTATAACACAGCAACCTATTTTCAGTTCTCAGAAGATTAATTATGTTGCAACATTGTTCTCTAGTTATGGAAGCAAAAGGACTCATGGGAAGAGAAAACCGCACTTGTGATTCTTATGCAAAGGTAAAAGTACTCTATTGACTTTATATTTTCATTGTGGAACTTTTCGAAGTCTTTTTAGTATGACAGAATCACAGCTAACATCAAAGAAACCTTGTTATTTTAGAGCAGTGAATTGGTCAAAAATCTGTTATGTGGATTATTTTGTCTTAGTTTTAATAGATGAAAGAGATAAACGGTGCGTGTGTGCAATTTTCTCTTCTGAAACTGAAGTATGGATTGTCCAAAATAAGAATCTGAATAAAACTAACAATATGTGTTTGAAAATTAGGTAATAACGTTGCTTTATGTTTTATGCCTTCGAACTTGCTTGTTCTAGCTTACGTGGTAATAGGTTATGATCATTTTTGATGTTCCTTACAGCAGATTGACTTATACTTTTATATAATTTTTTTTTGTTACTCATCCTTGTGTTGTACATGTTCTCTCCTGTCCTTTTGCCTTCACCGTGCCCCAATATTTACATACTTTGTTATGTCTATTGCCTGCATTATTGATGAATCCTATTTTGTGATGTAGTAATTGATTTTATATTGCACTTTGCAGGTAATTTAACGCACAGTCTGTCATGTCAAGCCCATATTATGTGTTTAAACTGGGCAGTTAGGTGTCTATATGGTGGACTGCATACAAGTGTGCATTGCACTGCCCACAAAATTGTCAGACTCCTGTGTTGGCATCAAGGGTCTTAAATAGTTTACAAAACAAATGGGGTACTTGATGCCTGTTTTAGTCACCAATACAAAATTTGTTACTGATTAACTGCAGCATGCCATTGCAATTGATATTTTTAGGCACTTGACAGCCAAACTAGCAGACTTTAGTAGAGTTGATGAAGGTATACTGTGTAGTGTGAGAGAGCAAATCTGCCTCCTTCTGACTCCAGATGAAATTTGTGGAGCTCCATTTGCCATCACTTGAGCACAGTCCAATTTTTAGGTCAACAGTTCTCTTCACATGATTAAACTCTTTTCATTGTTTTTGCTTCCTTTTCATTTTGTTCCTAATTTTTCAACCTAACTAATTTACCTGCTTTGTTTCTTAGTTTCAGTGTTGAGGAAGGATAAACACCAAAAGTATTGTAATCGGTTGTCTTTTTTTGCGAAGATACTGATTTTAAATTGCAGCATTTTCTGTTTTTACTGCAAGACTCCCCTTTCCAGATAGAAATGTTTTTGCACTCTTCCCTCATAAGAGAGACTTTGAACAGTACACGTTAAGATGATGGCTGTTCTTCACACTGTGTGTTCATGGTTTTGAATGTTCCGTTTGGGTCCCTGTGATCAGAATGGGATGGAAAGTTTGATAACACTACACAGTTTGGCTACCACTTCCTTATCACTGATATTCAATTCTTTCGACTCTTGTATAGTTCAATGGTGTTAACTTGATTTGAATGGTGATACCTATTGAGTGAACGTGTTAGTGGTGTATTTACTGACATTCCTGGGACTCCTTAAAATGTATTTCTTAGATAATTCAGTATCTTTCGTAGATTATATATACCCATTACTTTTCTTTCTGCTTGCTGTGCTGTGCACTTGTCATGGTTCAGTTTCAACAATCATTGATCTGCGAATGTGCTTATTTTAAACTTTTTCTGTACTTTTTGAGCTGTCTCAATTGGTTCTGAAGTCATCACCAGATAGTTCTAATATCAGATTTCATTTTGATACTATTGTATTTAATCATTTTATGTTGAGGTTTTGAATCCAGGACATTTGTGTGAATGGGAAATAGCAGAGATCCAAATCCAAGCTCTGTAGTACTTCACTTAGTACATCTTCTTGCCTTGATAGAACTCCATTAACAGATACTCAGTGTTTTCTGAGATAAAACGGTGTGAAGCTAGATGAACACAGTAGGCCGAGCAGAAAAGCTGGCATTTTGGGTCGAGACCATTCTTCAGAAAATGTTTGCTACTGTTTTTGGTTTGATTAATTGTTTATTTACAGCCATAATTAAATGAAATTTTTTCCTCTTTTAAAGTTGTCAGTGGTACCTGACTGTGATCGTGGACGCAGACAGAAGACAAAGACTGTGCCAGATTGCAAAAATCCTGTATTTCATGAACATTTTATTTTGTAAGTATTTCACATTATTGTTCAAGTCTCTAAGATAACAAGTAGTTTACAGTTGTGGAATTTGATGAACCTTTTAAAATTTAAGGCTCAGGGAAATCCTAAAAAAAGGATGTTTGTGCTGAATTATTTAAGTCTTTTCATTCTTCCACGTTTTTTCCCATGACATAACTATTTCAATAGATTACTTCTGCATTATAATGTACTATGCTTTTTCTGCTCACCTGCATTACGAGATAGCCATTTCCATATATTGTTTTGGTAGCTGAACTTTAGAATCCAGCACCAGAATGCATGAACGTTGTATTATATTCTCTGTGAACAGCTGTGAAATAAGTTTGGGTTATCAGTGACAAGAAAAATTTGCATGTTAAGTATGTTTTTGTTGCCATGAATTTGGCTGAGTAGTCGTTTTTCCGTCACTGAATGAAAGCTGCAGCTCAATAATTCTCTTAAAATGCTGCAATTTTGAGCATTCTTCAATTGAGCTTTTGTGATTTTTATGCATTATTGCAGAAAAACGTCATGTCCTCAGAAGGTTTCCAGTGATACTTGCATTAGGCATTTCAGCATTGCACAATCACAAGTGATTTTATTGGAACTGTCTTCTATTTGTTACTTGGATATCCACAAGAATTTTCTCCCACAGTCCTGAACTTTGTTTTCCAGGTTCTTAGTTCCTTCTGATCTTTCTGGTGTAAATATTTCTAATCCAATTGTGACAATTTTTAAACCAATAGAATCTTTGTCGTCTTGCTTGACAAGGCTCTAAGACAGAGTCCATTTGGTTAAGTTGGGGAATGATTGAAGAATTACTTTAGAGATGAATACTGAAGGACTCCAATAGTGAGAGCAGACAATTGAGCAAACCTGCAGGGAAATCTTTGTCGAAAGATACAAGAGTCATAGTTTTGATCATGAGGGCCTTCACTTATGCTAATACAGACTATGATTATACTAATGTAAAGGATAACGTGAGGGAGGAATTGCTGAAACGTGTTTATTTTTTCTATCCAAACTCAGAAAGAAGGAATGCTGACCGTAGTTGTGAATAAAGTATGAGGGACAGTGGCTATAGTATGACATTTAGTACCATAAAGAGTAAGAGTGAATGGAGGAAGAATTGAAAAAAAAAAATGTAATATTGATGGACTGGAATCAAAAGCTAGTAAGCAAAAGAGTAATTGAAGAGTGGGAGACCTTGAAGGAAGTGGTGTTCCAGGTACAGAAAAGATACATTGTATGAGGAGAACAGGAATAACTCCCAAAGATGATAAAACGTTCTGAGAACTGCCACAAGGATTAAAATGAGATCAGAAAAGGCGACGTTTAACAATCTTTAATCATCATCATGTTTATAATGCAATAGAGCACAACGCAGAATGTAGAAAGTGCAAAAGAGATTTAAAAAGGGAATAAGAAGAGTAGAGTGAGAATAGATTAGTGGCTCATACAAGAAGTTCAAAAGTATTTTCAAAACACGAATATTAAAAGTGTAAGCTAAGAATGGCTGGGGTCAAAAGAGTTTTTGTTGTGGAGGCAGAAGACATAGTTGAGATACTGAATAATTCCATTGCTTCTACCTTCACTGGACGAGTGAAGGCTGCAAACATAGCAGTAAGGAGGAAACAGTGCTGAGAATAGTTGGGATAAAAGTAGATAATATAGTGTTATTATAAAGGTTGGCAGTTCTCAAAATAACACCAGATCACACCTCTGTAACTCAGACTTGGTGGGCTATTGGGGATTTTACTGTCTCTAATTTTCATATGTTCATACTTCCTGATAGTTAGTAAACACATCATAGCTAGGAAATCATTGACCTCAGTGATGTGTCTTATGTCAGGCCTTTTCCTCATTATGAGAAGAGAGATGAAACACAGGCAGACATCTGCAGTAATAAAATGAGAGGCTGGATGAACACAGCAGGCCAAGCAGCATCTCAGGAGCACAAAAGCTGACGTTTCGGGCCTAGTCTCTGATGAAGGGTCTAGGCCCGAAACGTCAGCTTTTGTGCTCCTGAGATGCTGCTGGGCCTGCTGTGTTCATCCAGCCTCACATTTTATTATCTTGGACTCTCCAGCATCTGCAGTTCCCATTATCTCTCAAACATCTGCAGTAGTTGGTTTTTGTTTCATTAGATGTGGCAAGATGGTCAGATGGCAAAGACTGTGAGGTGATTTGGAATATAAAAGGAAGTAGTCCATTTAAATGTAAACTAAAGTGGCACAGCAATTCATCTTGTTTCTTGGCTCACTAGCCTGCCTTCAGAGATTCAAAAAAAAATGAGAAAATATTAAGTGTACAGTTCTGGCCACAAGGGGATGCTACTGTTACATTCCTGAATTATGCTATTGAGTCACCTCCCATTTGAAACGATATATACCAACCGTTTCTAGAAGCAACTGACATCAGTGAGCATGAATTAATAAGATACAACTTGATCTTTATTTTGTTCATTACGGGTTTTTTTTGTTCAGTATAAGATGTTCTTAGTAATTTCCACTACAGTTTGTATTCTTAGTTGCAAACAAAGAGGCTAACATAATTATTGTCCTTGGGGTTACAAACAACTCCTTATTTGAATAAGGAAGAAGAATTTCTTTGCCGTTACATTTGAGACAGGTGTCACGCATTAGCGTTCCCTCCAGGAGTTATATTTATATTTAGATGTGGAGATATATTACTGAATTAAAAAAAAAATACAGGAGCAGGTAGTGACCATAGCTGATTTGACTTTGGCCGTAATTCCCACTTTTCTACCTGAGGAACACTTGCAGTGATGTCTTGGGACTGAGATTATTGACTTCCAGCAGCTAAAACTCTATTCCCCTGTGATAGGAATGACTCCAGAAACTCGACTGGTCTGGCAACATCTGTGGAGAGAAGACAGAGTTAATGTTTTGAGTCCGGTGATTCTGATGCTATTTTCCACATTGTCACATAGATACCAGTATTAAGTGTGTGCTGGAACCGCTTAGGTACGGATGTAGCAGTTCTGCAGCTCAACTGTTAACATTATTACAGGAATGTTGTCAGGACACCTAGAGTTTGGGTATTGAGTGTGCTTCACCATTTATTGATTTCACATGGATTGGATTGGATTGAATTGAATTGACTGAGCGCTGCCATCTGTGATGCTGGAGTCATCTAGCAAAGGCTGCAGTCGATTATTCACTCATAACCTTTGCTTGAGATGGTTGCAGTTGCTTCAGCTTTTTATTTTGCACTGATATGCTGACCTCCCCCATCATTGGGGATGGAGATGTTTGTGGAGCCTCCTGCCTTCACTTGCTTTGCAGAATTGTTCCCCACTGTTCGTAACTGCTGTCTAATCTGTAGGCATTAGAATCGTTTAGATCTGTCACTTGCTGCTTATGCTGTTTGGCATGCAATTATTCCTGTGTTATGGACTAATCAGGTTGCTGCCTAATAATTGCTATGTCTGATTCTGCTTCTGATGTGTTCCCTTGCACTCTTCGCTGGACAAGAGTTGATCCCCTGGCTTGCAGGTAATGGTAGACTTGGTGACACGCCAGTCTGTTGTTATGATCCCAGCTGATGTTATTACTGGGTAAGGCAGATCCCAAACTAAAACCTAACTTGACTGAATACTTTGGTTTGTTTTTTGTGAAGTGGTCTGCCTGAAGCACAGGCATTCAATGCTGCAGCTTTTGTTTTAGCAACAAAACTGAGGTTAATTAACAAAAACTATAAAATAGAATAAAGCCGAGCATCTAACTCTAACACAAATTCAATAATTTTTAAACACAGCAAATGTATAAAACAGGGATAACAAGGTGTGCAGCTGGATAAACACAAGAGACCAGACAGCACCAGAGGAGCAGAAAAGCTGACGGTTCGGGCTTGGAACCTTCAGAAATAGCGGGCGCGGGTGACTCTGAAATAAATAGAGGAGGAGGTGATGATAGAAGATGGATAGAGGAGCAGATAGGTGGTGAGAAGACAGACAGGGATGAAGCCAGTACAGGTGAGTGAATGGTAGGAACTGGGGGTGGGCATTGGTCAGTGAGGTAGAAGGAGTGGATAGGTGGGAGAAAAGATGGACAGGTCAAGGAGGCGCGGACGAGAGGGGCTTGTCCTGGGATGAGGTCGGGAGTGGGGAGATTTTGAAGCTTGTAACGTCCGCATTGAGACCATTGGGCTGTAGGGTTCCCAGGCGGAAAATGACGTGCTGTTCCTCCAGCCTTCAGGTGACATCGTTGTGGCACCGGAGGCAACCCGGGATGGACATGTTGCCCAAAGAGTGGGAGGGGAAGTTGAAGTGGTTTGCAACGTGGAGGTGTTGTCATTTGTTACTTGTCACAAACTGAGCATCGGTGTTCTACAAAGCCTCTGCTTGGTTTCCATGATGTAGAGGAGGCCACATTGGGAACAGTGGATACAATAGGCCACATTAGCGGATGTGCAGGTGAACATCTGTTTAATGTGCAATGTTTTCTTGGGGCCTGGGATGGGACTGAGAGGGGAGGTGTAGCACTTCCTGCAGCTGCAGGGAAAAGTACTGGCGGTGGGGGGGGCTAGTAGACGAAGGAGTTGCGCAGAGAGCG
This sequence comes from Stegostoma tigrinum, assembly GCF_030684315.1. NCBI lineage: Eukaryota > Metazoa > Chordata > Chondrichthyes > Orectolobiformes > Stegostomatidae > Stegostoma > Stegostoma tigrinum. The sequence continues at coordinate 20,441,510 of NC_081382.1, forward strand.
GTCCCTCTGGAAAGCAGATAAGGGTGGGGAGGGAAATATATTCTTGATAGTGGGGTCAGATTGCAGGTGGCAGAAGTGGCAGAGAATGATGCATTGAATCCGGAGGTTAATGGGGTGGTACGTGAGGACAAGGGGGATTCTGCCTTTGTTGTTATTGCAGGGAGGGGTGTGAGGGCTGAAGTGTGGGGAACATGAGATGCATTCAAGGGCATTTTCGACCACTGTGGAGGGGAAGTTATGGTCCTTTAAAAAACGAGGACATCTGGGATATTTGGGAGTGGAATGCCTCATCTTGGGAGCAGATGCAGCAGAAGTGAAGGAATTGGGAATAGGGGATGGCATTCTTGCAGGAAGGTGGATGGGAGGAGGTGTATTCTAGGTAGCTGTGGGAGTCAGTGGGTTTGAAATAGATATCGGTTTCCAGGTGGTTGCCAGAGATGGAAACAGAGGGGTCCAGGAAGGAGAGAGATGTAATCAAGATAGCTCAGGTAAACTTAAGGTTAGGGTGGAAGGTGTTAGTAACGTGGATGAATTGTTCGAGATCCTCGTGGGAGCACAAGGTGGCCCCGGTACAGTCATCAATGTAACAGAGGAAGAGGTTGGAGATGGTGCAATGTATCCAGCTCCGCGCCTTGTTATCTCAGACTCCAGCGTCAGGAGTTCCTACTATCTTTAAATGTAAAGAACACTCCTTTGTAAATCAAGAAACAAAGATGAACAACAGCTTTCACATGGTACTCAATAAAACACTTTATTTAGTACACAAAAACACCACCCATACAGTGTATACGTAAGAAACATTACCACTGGGACTGGAAGAAAGTGTACCATGGGGTGGGCTCCACCTGAAACAACTTGTGACCGGGATGAAGTTGTAGGCAAGCTCGCCAAGCCAGTAGGTTTGGTTGCAAACAATTCATCACCCTGCTAGGTGACATTGTCTTGAATCTCTGGTGAAGCGTCAGTGTTGTCTCCTGCTTGTAATTTATATGCCTTGGTTTGCTGAGGTGGTTGGTATTACTTGCGGTTCTCTTTGTCAGTGATTTGTACGTGGGCCCTAATTTAGTGTGTTTGTTGATGGAGTTCTGTTTGGAATTCTTTGATTTGTCTCTGTTTGACTTTGCAATTATGGATTTGTTGCCCCAGTTGAATTTGTGTCCCCTGTTGTCTGTGTGTAGTGAGACAAATGAGACTTGGTTGTGTCTCTTGGTGGCTAGTTGTAATTGAGTATCTGACCACCAAGAGACACTGAGTCTCACTTGTCTCACTACACACCTGACAACGTTTACACCCAAACCCACCAGCTTGGCGAGCATGTCTACAACCTCATCTGCAACCTGAACTACAAAGCTTCTCAAACTGGGACCAGTATCTGAGCGGAAAGGTTAAATAGGCTGGTCATAAGGATATTCAGCTATTTAGAGGGGAGGGGTCAGGAGAGATTATTCAAGTTTCCAGATCAGATAACCACATAGGAGAGTCAAGAACCTAACTTCAGGCAGATAAGGAGACAAGTATGAGGGTGGAGGGGTGCAGATCGTGTTGTACTGAATGGCACACCGATTGTAAACAAGGTTAATCAATTTGTAGTGTAATTTGAAGTTGGCAAGTACAATGTTGTGGGCATCACAGAGGTGGCTGCAAGCGGATCAGGGCTGCGAACTAAATATCCGAGGAATGTATCCAGTCAAAAGGATGGCAGATGGGTAGAGTGGGGTGGGGTTGGCTTGTTAGTAGGAAAAGGAATTAAATTATTTCCAAGATGGTAGAATTGGAACAACTAGTGGTTGAGCTCTCTAGGGAATTGGCTATTCTGGATATGATGATGTGTAATGAGGCAGAGTTGATTAGGGAGCTCCAGGTGAAGGAGCCCTAGGGATAGTGACAACAGTATAATAGAATTCATCCTTCTGCTTGAGAGGGAAGAGCTGGAATCAATGTAACAGTCTTAAAATTGCCTAAAGATAACTGAAAACTTGAGGGAGGTGCTGACCTGTGTTGCTTGGCAGGGGAGCCTAGCAGCGAAGGTGATGGAGCGGCAATGCGCGAGTTTCGGGGTGTAATTCGGGAGGCACACCAGAAACTTATGCTAATAAAGAAGGAACATACTAAGGGAGAACAAGGCTACCCTGACTAACGGAAGTCAGGGACTGCATAAAAGAAAAGGCACACAATAAATTTAGTGAGAAGCCTTCAAAAACCAGCAGAAGACAACTAGTAAAAATAATGAGGGGAAGATGATGAAATATGCGGGTAAGCGAGGTAATAATATAAAAGAAGATTGTAAGAGATATTTTAGATTATGAAAGGTATGAGAGGCAAGTGTGAACATTGGACAGCTGGAATTTGAGGCAGAAGAAATAGCAATGTGGAACAAAGAAATGGCAGAGGAACTGAAGAGATGTTTTGTATCAATCTTCATGGTGGAAGACACCAGAGCATACCAGAACTTCAAAAGCATCAGGAGGCAAAGGTGAGTATAGTCACAAAGGTGAAGGTGCTGGGGATACTTAAAGATCCGGTGGATAAATCATCCAGACCAGATGGACTACACCCCAGGGTTCTGAAAGCAATAGCTGAGATGATTATGGAGGCATCGTGATGATCCTTCAGGATTCACTAGAGTCAGGGCAGGTCTCAGATGTCTGGAAAATGGCCAGTATAACACCAGTGTTTAAGAAGGAAGGGAGGTAGAAGACTGGAAACTACAGGCCAGTTAGCCTGATGGTTATTGATAAGATTTTGTAGTCCACGACGAAGGATGATATTGTGGAGTGCTTAGAAGTGTGTTTTTTTTAAAAAAAAGGCTGAGTCAGCACAGCTTTATCAAGGTGAGGCCATACCTGACCAATCTGTTAGAATTCTTTGGCATTGTAACAAGCAAATCAGACAAAGGAGAACCAATGCAGGTGATCTATTTGGATTTCGAGAAGATCTTTGACAAGGTGCCTCATAGGAGGCTCCTAAACAACATAAGAGCTCATGGTGTTAAGAACAAGATACTTTCATGAATGGAGGATTGGCTGAATGGCAGAAAACAGGGAATGGGGATAAAGTGGTCTTTTTCAGGTTGGCAACTAGCAGAGTTCTGTGGGGTCAGTGTTGGGACCAACCAATTAACATTATACATTAATGAAGTGGACAAAGGAGCTGAGGGCATGATTGCTAAATTTACAGATGCCAAAAAGAAAGACGGAGGGACAAAGTTGGGAATCGGGAGGCCGCAGAAGGACTTGGACAGGCTAGAAGAGTGGGTAGATAAATAGCAGATGGAAGACAGTGTGGGAAAGTGTGAGGTTATACATCTTGATAGGAAGATTAGAGGTGTAAACTATTTTCCAAATTAGGAACGTTTTGCAAGTCCGATACGAACAGACTTTAAGTCTTGCTTCAGGATTCTCTTAAGTTTAACTGACAAATGCAACTGTATGTTAAGGCAGTGAATGCACTGCTGGCTTTCATTTCAAGAGGCCTAGAATACAAGAGCAGAGATGTACTGCTGAAGCTATATAAGGCTCTGGTCAGACCACATTTGGAATATTGTTAGTAGTTTTGGGCCCTGTATCTGAAGATGATGTGCTGGCCTGAGAGCATCCAGAGCAGATTCCCAAGAATGATCTGAGAATGTAGGGTTTGTCATGAAGAGCAGTTGAGGATGCTAGGTCTGTACGCAATAGAGTTCAGAAGGATGAGGTGAAATGTGATTGAAATTTGCAGAATTTTGAGAGGCCTGTGTAGAGTGGACATGAACATGATGTTTCCAGTAGTAGGGGAGAATAGGATCTGAGGGCACAGCCTCAGAATGAAAGGACAACCCTTTAGAATTGAGATGAGGAGGAATATCTTCACCCAGACGGTGGTATACATTGCCGCAGAAGGCTGTGGTGGCCAACTCATTGAATGTCTTCAGGACGGAGGTAAATAGGTTCTTGATTGTAATGGGATCAAATGTTAGTGGGAGAAAGCATGAGAATAAGATTGAGAAACATAACAGCTATGATCAAGTAGTACAGTAGACTCAGTGATAATGGGAACTGCAGATGCTGGAGAATCCAAGATCATAAAATGTGAGGCTGGATGAACACAGCAGGCCCAGCAGCATCTCAGGAGCACAAAAGCTGACGTTTCGGGCCTAGACCCTTCATCAGAGAGGGGGATGGGGGGAGGGAACTGGAATAAATAGGGAGGGGGGGGGGAGGCGTACCGAAGATGGAGAGAAAAGAAGATAGGTGGAGACGAGAGTATAGGTGGGGAGGTAGGGAGGGGATAGGTCAGTCCAGAGAAGACGGACAGGTCAAGGAGGTGGGATGAGGTCAGTAGGTAGGAGATGGAGGTGCGGCTCGGGGTGGGAGGAAGGGATGGGTGAGAGGAAGAACAGGTTAGGGAGGCAGAGACAGGTTGGACTGGTTTTGGGATGCAATGGATGGAGGGGACGAACTGGACTGGTTTTGGGATGTGGTGGGGGAAGGGGAGATTTTGAAGCTGGTGAAGTCCACATTGATACCATTGGGCTGCAGGGTTCCCAAGCAGAATATGAGTTGCTGTTCCTACAACCTTCGGGTGGCATCATTGTGGCACTGCAGGAGGCCCATGATGGACATGTCATCTAAAGAATGGGAGCGGGAGTGGAAATGGTTTGCGACTGGGAGGTGCAGTTGTTTATTGCGAACCGAGCGGAGGTGTTCTGCAAAGCGGTCCCCAAGCCTCCGCTTGGTTTCCCCAATGTAGAGGAAGCCACACCGGGTACACTGGATGCAGTATACCACATTGGCAGGTGTGCAGATGAACCTCTGCTTAATGTGGAAAGTCATCTTGGGGCCTGGGATAGGGGTGAGGGAGGAGGTGTGGGGGCAAGTGTAGCATCCCCTGCGGTTGCAGGGGAAGGTGCCGGGTGTGGTGGGGTTGGAGGGCAGTGTGGAGCGAACAAGGGAGTCACGGAGAGAGTGGTCTCTCCGGAAAGCAGACAGGGGTGGGGATGGAAAAATGTCTTGGGTGGTGGGGTCGGATTGTAGATGGCGGAAGTGTCGGAGGATGATGCGTTGTATCCAGAGGTTGGTGGGGTTGTGTGTGAGAACGAGGGGGATCCTCTTTGGGCGGTTGTGGCGGGGCGGGGTGCGAGGGATGTGTTGCGGGAAATGCGGGAGATGCGGTCAAGGGCGTTCTCAACCACTGTGGGGGGGAAAGTTGCGGTCCTTAAAGAACTTGGACATTGGGATGTGCGGGAGTGGAATGCCTCATCGTGGGAGCAGATGCGGCGGAGGCGGAGGAATTGGGAATAGGGGATGGAATTTTTGCAGGAGGGTGGGTGGGAGGAGGTGTATTCTATGTAGCCCTGAGAGTCGGTGGGCTTGAAATGGACATCGGTTACAAGCTGGTTGCCTGAGATGGAGACTGAGTGATCCAGGAAGGTGAGGGATGTGCTGGAGATGGCCCAGGTGAACTGAAGGTTGGGGTGGAAGGTGTTGGTGAAGTGGATGAACTGTTCGAGCTCCTCTGGGGAGCAAGAGGCGGTGCTGATACAGTTATCAATGTACCGGAGGAAGAGGTGGGGTTTGGGGCCTGTGTAGGTGCGGAAGAGGGACTGTTTCACGTAACCTCCAAAAAGAGGCAGGCATAGCTGGGGCCCATGCGGGTGCCCATGGCCACCTCCTTAGTCTGTAGGAAGTGGGCGGAATCGAAAGAGAAGTTGTTGAGGGTGGAGACGGGTTCGGCTAGCGGATGAGGGTGTTGGTGGAGGGGGACTGGTCGTGCCTGCGGGACAGGAAGAAGTGGAGGGGCTTGAGACCATCTGCATGCGGAATGCAGGTGTATAGGGACTGGACGTCCATGGTGAAAATGAGGTGTTGGGGGCCAGGGAATTGGAAGTCCTGGAGGAGTTGGAGGGCATGGGTGGTGTCACGGACGTAGGTGGGGAGTTCCTGGACCAAAGGGGAGAAAATGGAGTCCAGATAGGTGGAGATGAGTTCGGTGGGGCAGGAGCAGGCTGAGACGATGGGTCGACCAGGGCAGGCAGGTTTGTGGATTTTGGGAAGGAGATAGAAACGGGCCGTGCGGGGTTGGGGAACAGTGTGGTTGGAGGCTGTGGGTGGGAGGTCCCCTGAGGTGATGAGGTCGTGAATGGTGTTGGAGACGATGGTTTGGTGCTCGGGTGTGGGGTCATGATCGAGGGGGTGGTAGGAGGAGGTGTCGGAGAGTTGGCGTCTGGCCTCGGCGATGTAGTACAAGTAGACTCATTGGGTTGAATGGCCTAATTGTGCTCATATATCTTATGGTATTAACAGGAAAGGCATCTCTTATTCCCAACAAGTGTGGCATGAATTTGTCAAATATGAATCAATGCTGAGATACCCTGAGCTATGGCTGATCATGGGAGTTTTTAGAAAATGGACTGATGACCTAATTGGAAAAGATGAAAAAGAAGAGAGCCGTGCACTTGGGCAGTAGAAGACCCTCCCAGCAAATGTTCAGGAGGCAGTGGGAAGAAATATCAGACGATGTCATTGCCAGATCCATTGCATATCACAGTGTACAGGAGATTTAATAATCTTACACCAGTATTTTCATCCACACCAAAAGCATCCTGTATTGCATAGCTCCCGCAACCCTTATCACTCAACTGCATATAAATTAGGATTTATATGCCTTAGCAAACCCTAACACACCAAGCACTGTTCTCATTTTCTCACCCAACACTCAGGCACTCTCTCATCCAGCCATGGCAACCACATAATTCAAACAAATTACACAAAGCTTACTGGCACGCTTTTTCATCTGGGAGAAGATGGCACATAAAAGCAGACAACAGCAATGCATCTTAACCTCTGAAGAAACAGCACTGGCTATCACAAAAAAAGGATTACTGGGGCTACAGCAATTGCAGTGAGTGAGAATGAGGGCATGCATGCACTTTATTTTCCTTTCTCATCCCACTTGTCCCTTTGATCCTCAGTTTCTTCTGACGGAGAAAATACGGGAGATAGGGTAGGTACAGAGCTCTTACTTTGCCATCTCCCCTCGTCATAGTTGAGAAAGATGAATGGTGGTGAGTTAACCTACGCCCTTCATGGTGACCTCATCTGGTAGAGAAACTCAACCCGCACTGTTGGTAACACTGCATCGCAGTTTGTATGTAATAACTTGTAAGTGTTTCTTTTCTGATGGTAATTTCATTTAATACACTTGTTGAGGCCTAGATTTGTAATTAACGTTTTATTTTTATGCAAAAGTAATGGATCTTTGTTTACCTTGGGTTATACGCGACCCAGCAAGATAAATAATGAGGCCTTAAGATTGGTTAGGGACTACTGGAACTTGTTCTTTTCAGGCTCAGAGAAAGCATAATAGCTCAGAATTTTTTATTTTAGTTTTACTTAGAGTTTTGAGCAGTCCTGTGAAGTCTGGATGAAGTTGACTGTTTTGACCAGTGCTCCTTAGAAGGAAAGGTTATGTTGAAACTAGGCATAAAACATTACTTGGAGTAAAGAGTTCATGTTAGCTCAAGACCAGAAGTGTTGGAATAAAACACTGAAGCGGTTTCTTAAAGCTGAGTATGTTTAAACTTTAATAGCAGGAGCAATCTGCAGTTCCAGTCTGTGATTTAAAGTCACAAGTGACTTAAGATATAAGACTATAAGACATAGGAGTGTAAGTGAGGCCATTTGGCCCATCGAGTCCATGCCACTATTTAATCATGGCTGACGGGCACTTCAACTCGCACTCTCCCTGTAGTCCTTAATTCCTTGCAAGATCATGTAGCAGTATTAGGCCAAACAGCCCATCAAGAGTACGCTGCCATTCAATCATGGCTGATTATTCTTATCAAAGTGTGGAACCTCACACTTGGCCTGTATTGTATTCCATCTCCCACTTCTTTGATTATGCTTCTTGCCTGTCCAACTCCTCCTGCAGCATCTCCATTTCCTCAACACTACCCGATGTTTACCTATCGTTTTGTGTCATCTGTAAACTTAGCATCAATGCAGTCAATTCTTTCCTACAATTGGTTAATGGAAATATGAATAGTTGTGATGTCAAGTTATTCCTGTGGTACTTTAGTCACTGGCTGCCATTCTTGGAAAAGACAGCTTTATTCCAACTTTCTGCCTTCCACCAATCAGCCAGTCCTCTCTTCATGCTAGTACCTTGTCCCTAACTCCTCGAATCTAACTAAGCTCTCCTTTCTGCAGCACCTTGTTAAAAGCGTTCTGGAAAATCCAAGTGATCACATTGACTGACTGGCCGTCCCTCTAGCTTGCTCATTACTTCCTCAATGAATTCTAACAGATTTGTCAACAGACTTTGCAGTGATGAAACTGTGATGACTCAGCCCTAGTTTACCACTCGCTTCCATTCAACCTCAATAATGGACAATAAAATCTTGGGTTAGGCTAACTGTTCAAAGTTTCCCATCTTTCCTATAGTTTCCCAATACATTCTGCCTCCCTCACATGTTGGAAAGGGCTATTACATGAGTAATTTTCCAGTCCCCTCTGGCCCTTCCAATTCCACTGATTCTTGAAAGACTGCCAATAACTCCACAACCCCCTCAGCTACATCCTTCAGAACCTTGGTGTATAGCCCATCTTGTCTGGTGATTTATCCTCCTTCAAACCTTTCATATTCGCCAGCACCTTTTCCTTGATGATGGCCAATTCCCCCACCTCTTGACATTCTTGAAGTTCTCATATGCTACTGGTGCCTTCCACCATGAAGATTGATGCAATGTACCTGTCCTGTTCCTCCACCATTCCTTCGTTCCCATTACTGTCTCTCCACCCTCCTTTTTCAGCAGTCCAATGCCCATTCCTGCCTGTGTCTTACCTTTCAGATATCTAAAAATTCTCTTGCAATCATCTTTGATATTACTACTCAGCTTACCTTCATATTTTTCTTCCCCCCTCTTTTTTTATTTTTTGTCCTCTGCTGGATTTTTTAAGACTTCCCACTAAACTTTGCCACATTGTATGTATGCTTTTTCATTGCTACCCCAACTTCCCGCGGCAGCCATTGTTGTCTCATTCTCCCCTTAGTGCGTTTCTTCCTTGTGATAATTTCTGGTGTGTTTCCCACATTAAGTTGATAAACTCTTGCATTGCTGCTCTGTTGCCCTCGCTGCTAGGTTTCCCCTTTAAATCAACGTTGGCTAGCAACCTTTTCATGTCTTTTGTATTTGCCTTTACTCAATTGTAATGCAGTTGCATCTGATTTCAGATCTTGCCTCTTAAGCTACAGGGTGAATTCTATTATATTTTGGTCATTGCCTTTATGGGTTCCTTCACCTTAAACTGCTTAATCCAGTCTGCCTCATTACAAAACACAAAATTCAAAATTGCTTGTTCCCTCAGTCTCTATCAGAAGCTGCTCCAAAGAAATCTCAGACATTCTAAAATTTCCTTTTCTTGATCTTCTACCAACCTGACTTTCCCAGTCTACCTGCATATTGAAGCCCCCCTCACTATGATTAATTCTAACAACTGCTGCACATAACCCCCCTTTTCATTGATTTTCCCCTTCTTTGCTGTACATGAAGTTAGATTCCTGACTCTTTCAATAACCTCTGAAGACTTCTCTCTCTCCCCTGCTGCATTCCCAACTACTATAAGATCTTTATTAAAGTGTTTGTCAGAATTCTGGCAGTTGTGCAATCTGGCTTTGTCTGCCATTAGATGCTTGAGATTTTGGGGACCCTGCTGATGCACAAAGCCAGTAAACTGTTTGGCTTGGGTTGGTTGCATAACAAGTCAGCATGTATTTGATGTACTGCCTGCATTGTAGTTTTTTTTGTAGGTTTCTCTCGTGCACTGTGATACTTGTGCCTCTTTTCCGTTTGTACCCAAGTTTTCCTCTCCTTACTTCGCTCCTCCAGAATTCTGGCAAGCAGCTTCTTGAGGATTATCTTTCCTCAAGAATAAGCATTCTTTTTTCTGTTTCTGTTTCTGTTTAATATTGAAAAGCCAATAACTTCAACTTGGGATAATAATGTCAGTAATTGCTTGAAATATCAGCATTCGCTGGAGTGGCACTTGAAATCCTAACTTTTTGGTTTTGGATGAGACTGCTTTTGCTGAACCAAGCTAATTATTTAGAAAATAGTACCAAAGTTTCAGCCAAAAGTCTTCTGAAGTTTAAAAGTTGTTCTTATTTTACAGTTCTTTACAGGAAACAGATGAACAAAAGAGACTTCTTGTCACAATTTGGAATAGGGACAGGAACTCAAGGTAATACTGATCTTGCAATAAACTTTTGTGACCTGACTGTAATAGAACATAGAACATAGAACATAGAACAGTACAGCACAGAACAGGCCCTTCAGCCCACAATGTTGTGCCGACCATTGATCCTCATGTATGCACCCTCAAATTTCTGTGACCATATACATGTCCAGCAGTCTCTTAAATGACCCCAATGACCTTGCTTCCACAACTGCTGCTGGCAACGCATTCCATGCTCTCACAAATCTCTGCGTAAAGAACCTGCCTCTGACATCCCCTCTACACTTTCCACCAACCAGCTTAAAACTATGACCCCTCGTGCTAGCCATTTCTGCCCTGGGAAATAGTCTGTGGCTATCAACTCTATCTACGCCTCTCATTATCTTGTATACCTCAATTAGGTCCCCTCTCCTCTGGTATATTCTCTTTGAAAAAAGCGAGAGTTTTCTCTCTCTCTGTTTGAATTTTCTCTTGGTGTTCTCGTCTTCTGAACTGGAGAAACATTGTGTGTGAGACAATCCATTTTACTGAATTTGCCTTTGCCAGTGGTGGGTTTATAGGATATTACTATGTTGGGACAGTTGCCATTTAGTTGTCAAATAATCTAGTATTCTGTTAAGTTTTCCAATAGAGATAAAGTTATGCCAATTCTTCTTTCTTTAATTTGTATTTTACTTGGGTGTAAGAATAAAGAGTGTTTTGCTTGAAGTCGAGTAGTTTGACCAATCAAATTACATCTGGAACACAGCACCTTTTAAAATTGCCTTTAAATAAGATAATTGTTAGTGCCTAGGCTATTTCTTTGATCTATTTGAAGGGAATTTGGTCTGGTCCATTACACTGTCAAATTGTTCATGATAGTGTGCTTTGGCTAGCACATCCTTGAAGATTTTTTTAAATATGAGTATTATTTGTGCTTAGCATGAGATGTAGTGAAATTCAGAATACAGTAAATAGACTGATGTTAGCAGATTATAGCCACTGAATATTTAAATCATTGAAGTTTTTAATTAGCCACTTGTAGGAATGCTATAAGGTAGTAAAATTACCAGTTGTAATCTATTGACTTGTAGTAGGGCGTAGAGGGTAAATAATTCAAAGCATTTCATGTGATGCATTGTATTCTTTGAAGGTCTGGGATGGTTACAGCTCAGAAGAAAGTCATTTAGCTACTCTCTGCAAGCTCATGCTAATGATTGAGATCAACCCTGCTAGTACCACTCCTCACCCTGTCTTTTAGTCCTGAAATTTTGTTCTATTTTCAGGTGCTTACTGTACTCAATTTCCCTTTGAAATTCATAATTGAATCACCTGTCCTTTTACCGCACTCTCTGCAGCAGTGCACTACAAATCATAATTATTGGGTATATAAAAACATTTTGTATTAAATTTTTATATTAAAATGTTGCCATTGATTCTTTTTCTGTTCATTTTAACTTGATCTCTTATTCTGATGGTTCAGCTCATGGTAACTGTTAATCTTTACCTATCTGTAATAATCCATGATTTTTAAACACCTCTAAGAAATCTTATCTCTATCTTCTGAAAGAATAATAACCCCAGTTTCTCCAATCTATGTATGCAGCTAAAGAGTCTCTTCACTGTAACCATTCTCATAAATATTTTCAGCATCCTCCCCGTGCTGTTCCATCCTGAATTTGCGGCTATGATCATAGAAACATCAGTTTGTTTACCTAACTAAGAAATCTCCTGTCACTACTGCTTTCCCATACTTCAATCTGCCTCTTGTAGCTTATCTACTCTGAAAATGTTGGTAAATATTTAGTGATATGAAGATGCTGTGAATTAGATGCTGAAAAGAATTGAGAAGATTATGTAATGTAACTGTGGCCACCCAAAGAGAAGTGGTTGAAGTGACACTGACTGCCATGATTGTCTCTAGCTATTGCTGTGCCACTCTGTTGGAACTTTCTCATTGTAAGAAGAAATGCCTTTAGTTAATTAAGCTGGCTTTGTTTTTAAACATTTATGTCTCAGCCTTAAACTTGAGGACTTGGAGCTTTCTGTCAAAGTACAAAGATGTGCTTCATGTAAACAATGTTTTGCTGTGCATGTGAATCAATGCTGCAACATGTGGTTGGTTCTAGCCTCACCAAATGCCCACTTACTATATTTTCTAAGGCCAGAACCCCTGATACAGTATGTTAGTTAGGCTGGAAATGGAAATCGACATAACCAACCTACTTATTGTTGGCAATCTAGAAAGCTTTTCTGCAGTAATTTACTAAACTTAATGAAAGTGCATAAAATATAGTGACCTGCTGAAGTAAGTGTGGCAAAGCACAGCTGTGCATATACAAAGCTCAGCAGAGTGAAGTCTGCTTTATTTACTTAAAATATTTCACAATGTTTTATTTGTATTTAATGTAACTTAATGAATTTTCTTAAATTATTTACAGATGCACTGAGCTACTTGGATGTATGAGCTTTGGAGTGAAGTCGCTCCTTGAATTGGACAAGGCAAGTAATTAGTACAAAGTTAGGAATGTATATTTTTGTAGTTTGATATTCTGTAATCACCAGAACACCTTAAAGACACATTAAGCATTAAAGCTACACTTGTCAATTATACAAATCAAAAAATAACTGATCTTCATTTACAGGTAATGGCAGAACTGAGGCAGGATTTTCCTATGCCAAAGACAGGTGCGAAAAATACTTTCGAGACTCATGACTTTGGATATACTCCCATTTTAATGATCAGCATATTTTGTGCGACAAGACCCTAAGAAATGGAAGCAGGAATGGGCCAAATGTGCCATTGAACCTCTCTTGCCATTTAATAAAATCATTTGTAGATTTAACATTGCTTTCATATCTGTCCCTGTAATCCCTAGTTCCTGTTAGGTCAAACATCTTTCTATGTCAGACTTCAATAAATTCAATGACTCAGCCTCCACTGGTCTGTGTGACGGAGAATTCCAGAGGCTAACAACCCCGGGACAAGAAATGTCATCCTGACTCTATAGGAGACTCTTATTTTGATACTGTATACCTCGTTCCCGATTCACCCAGAAATGGTAACAACCTCTCACCTATCCTGTTGAGTCTCCTGTGCCTTGTGATGTTTCAGTAAAACCACCTGTCGTTCTTCTAAACGTCAGTGAATGTAGATCCTACACGCTCAGCCTTTCCTGATAAGATAACCCCTTTTATCCCAGTACTCAGCCTAATAAGCCTTTTCTGAACTGCAACTGTTGCAAATGCACCGTTTTTGTTTTGGAGGAAGGAGACCACAAACTGTATATAATAATGCAGGTATGGTTTTAGCAGTACTCTGTATTGTATTGTTGCAGATGGCTTCCCTACTTTTATATTTAGTCCCCCTTGCAATTAAAGCACACATTCTATTTGTCTGTCTGATTGTTGTGCTTACACACTTACTTACCTTTTGTAACTGGCATACAAGGACACCCAGACCTACTGTATTACAGCATCTAGCAGTCTGTCAATTTAAATAATATTTATTTCACTCAAGTTCCTGTTGAATTGGACAACCTTACATTATAGTCACTCATTTGACTTACCTATACCCCCTTGTAGAATCCTTAATTCTCATCACACTTGCTTTCCTAACTTGATAACAAAGTGTGAAGCTGGATGAACACAGCAGGCCAAGCAGCATCTCAGGAGCACAAAAGCTGACGTTTCGGGCCTAGACCCCCTCTGATGAAGGATCCAGGCCCGAAACGTCAGCTTTTGTGCTCCTGAGATGCTGCTTGGCCTGCTGTGTTCATCCAGCTTCATACTTTATTATCTTGGATTCTCCAGCATCTGCAGTTCCCATTATCTGTACTTTCCTACCTTTTTATATCGTTTGCAAATATGGCTGCAATACACTACATTTCTTCATCCACATAGATTGTAAACAATTGATCCCAAGGCCTAAACCCTGTGCTCTTCTCTAATTTATTTCCTCGTGTTTGGCCAATACTGTGTTCTTGCTAATAAATCAGCTCCAAGGGGGTCTTGAAGTGCTATCTGTGAGCTGGGTTCAAGTCATACCTGCTCTAAAGGTGTGTAATAACATCCCTGAACAGATTGATGAGAAAAATATAAACAAAATCACCTCCAAAATCATGAGGGCTTTTATTGTACAATTATGTCTTATATGTAACCTTAATAACATAATCAACAAATGAAGTAGATGTTAGAAACACCTGACCAATACCAAAAGACAGTAATGAATGAATCAGTAAATTTATCATATTTTCCATTATCATCACACCAGTATTCCACATTGCTACTTCAACTAGGATTTTATGGTGTTTAACATTCACAGACGATGGGAAATGCACATTGTAACTTTAAATGCCAGCAGCTATAACTAAATGGAATGTACCAATCTGGGAAGGTTGTTTGGTATTTTAAGTTTTATTGCACCAACAGTTAGTGGCTGGGTTAATGCCTGTACCTTCTCCAGCAGTGATAAGTTGCTAAGTATAATTGGGAACATCACTGGAGGTGCCGTTTTTGGACTGGGTGGACAAGGTCAAAAGTCACTTTAATGCCAGCTTATAGTCCAGGTTTATTTGAAATCACAAGCTTTCAGGGGGCTGCCCCTTTGTCAGGTGAAGTAACAAGAGAACCCAGACACAGACTTTATATTCAGAGAGATCAAAAGATCATACCATTATACTGGTGCAAGTGGAGTGTCGACAGACTGAATAATAGGTCTCTGCAGGTGATCAAGAGTGTTGGATGGTGTGAGTCAAGTGTCAACAGTTGAATAACAAGTGAAGGGATGACCTATAATCCAATTAATTGAGGTACAAAAAATTACAAAAAATAAGGTGGTCCTGGAGACAAACCAAATGACTGGAATAACATGCTGTGTACAAGAGTCGCATGTAGAGGGTCTAACCAAAGAAACAATGCAGAACTGTACAAACTAATTAAGGTAAAGCGATCATAACAAGTTATCAAGGTGGTGTGTCAAAAAAGGACAGTAAGAAAGATTTTACAGAACAGTATGATAGGGTTACATGTCGCATGACATGAACCCAAAGTCTCTGTAGCGTCTTTGTGAGTATGAAACTTGCCTATCAGTTTTGGCTCGGTGATTCTGTTTTGTGTATCTTGAAGCCTGCCTCTATCAGGTGGCATTGAATTCATACTGGTAGGAAATGCATTGAAATAGTACCTCCTTGTTCTTGAAGTGCACAAGGATTTCTCATGCAGCGAAGTAGAAAATAAAAACTTCTGGTTGATGCGACAGGAGCGTAGATCAGAAAGAAAATTATAGGGGTTGAATACTTTTTTTTCTTACGCATGCATGGAATTTAGGCATAGCTGGCAAGGCCAGCATTTATTGTCATTCCTAATAGGTTGTATGGATTTGACTTTTTGACCACTACACTCCTTAAGGTATACTGATACCCACAATGTTACTGTAAGGGGATCCATGATTTTGATCCTGCAGCAGTGGAAGCACTGCATTTACCCTTGTGGTTATAGAGGTCATGAGCTAAAACTTGCCTTAGAAGCAAGATTAAAGGTATACCGTAGTAACTCGCCATAGATGGTACACACTGCTGCCACTCCTTTGTTCTGAGAGGGTGGATGAGATGCCAATAAAGTGGGATGCTTTCATGTAGATAGTGTTAAGCTGCTTGTTAGAAGTGCACCCAGTATATGCTAGTCCATTTCAGTTTCTGATCCAAGTAACTGCCCGGATGTTGATAATGTGGGGTTGATAAAAATGTCAAGGGGTGATGATTAAATTTCCTCTTGTGGAGATGGTCATTGCCTGGCATTGTGTGGCATAAATGTTACTTAACATTTATTGATACTTGTGATTTTACGATGATTTACTTTATGCTGGCAGAATATTTGATACTTGATTCCCGACAAATTTAATGTTTGAGCTATTAACTAATATGACGCAGTGAAATGGAAGGAAATGAGCATGATTGTAAGCATACAAAAATTTAAAGTTGGCAAAAAATCCACGTGATAAAGCTCTCTTGTCTTTGTGCAAAAAGGAAATCATAAAATAATATTGTCATAGCAATCTTTCATAGTCAAAAAATATAGTTCCTAACCTTGCACCAGTGAAACTATATTGACTTTCTCTCAGAACACCTATTAAATGCAGTAGTGTTATTCTTCAAAGATGGGTCTCCCTGACAGAAAGGGTCTACCTTTTGCTCCATGACCACCTTCGTTTTGCAGGATTGAAAACGTACTTTTAAATGGTACTTGACACAATCCATGCATTCTTCATTTGTGATTGTTTACTCCACTGTTGTCAAAAGAAGTAAAATTTTAATGAACTATTATTTGTAACTGCATTGTTTCCAGATTTGGACTTTAGATTTATCTCACTTGGAATCATAATAAAATTACGAAAATTAGCTCAGAAAATTACGAAAGTTTTTTGCTGAACAAGTGCCAGTGTAGAGTTGAACACAAGTTTCTATTATATCATTGTATATGAAATTATTGTGTGAAAATTGATTTTCTTGCAGCTTTTTTTAGGACTGTTGTTGTTTTGGGTTTCATGTTAAAATTGAATGCAAAATGACAAAATTTACTTCAAACTACTAAACAAATTTCGAAGCAACAACACCAACAGTTGCGTTATTGCTTGGCCTGTTATGAAAAAGCAGCATGATTATAAACCGAAATAAGGAGCTAAAGTGGTTGATGCATCTCCTTCTGCTCTGCCATTCGGTTACATCATGAGGTTGTAGACATGCTTGCTAAGCTGGTGTGTTTGATTGCAGATGTTTCATCTCCCTACTAGGTAACACCGTCCTTGAACCTCTGGTGAAGTGTTGCTGTTCTGTCCTGCTTGTTATTTATATGCCTCGGTTTCCAGGGGTGGTTGGTATTACTTCTGTTCTCTTTCTCAGTAGTTTGTACACAGGGTCTAATTCATTGTGTTTGTTGAAGGAGTTCCAGTTGGAACACCAGGCCTCTGGGAATTACGTGGCATGTCTGTATTTGGCTTGTGTGATTATGGATCTGTTGCCCTAGTCGAATTCACTTCCCTCTTTTTCCATGTGTCGTGAGACAAGTGAGAATTGATAGTGTCACCTTGGTGGCTAGTTGGTGGTTGTGCATTGGTATTGTCAATTTTCTTCTGGTTTGGTCTGTGTAGTGATAACAAACACTTTACTGTTTGTTTTAATCTATCTCTGAGTAAGCTGCTTAAGAATCTAACATTGCACCATTCATTATTGTGCTGTTTGAGGGTTCTTAAAACTGTCAATTAGCCTCACTTTTGTAAATCAAGCGAATTGATTATTTTTAAATTTAAGGTGGCTGGCAGGGCCTCCTGAAAAATTAAAATCTTGATCTCTTGTTCTTAAATTGCGTATTGGAAACTGTTCCATAGATTGCACTAAATTATTCTGATCTTTTATTTTTATAAGCATGATCATTAAATGGTTCTGTACCACATGTTAAAATGGTGAAAAAAATCTGTGCTTATTCCCTAACATCTTTTAGGTTCCTGTGAAACCATATAGCCAGTTCGCAGTGAGCATTTGAGATGCTTTTCATTTGTGTACGACTTGTATTTGGTAAAACAATTAAAAGGGTTCATCTGCTCATTTTTATTTGTCAGAAGTCACATGACACCAAGTTATAGTCCAACAGGTTTATTTGAAATCACAAGTATGTGGAGTGCTGCTCTTTGATCAGGTGAAGATTTCATCTGATTGAAGGAGCAGCGCTTTGAAAGCTTGTGATTTCAAATAAACTTGTGGACTATAACCTGGTATCATGTGACTTCTGACCTCTCCCACCCTGATCTAACACCAGCACCTCCATATCATATGTAACCAGTCATAATCTTGTGACCTGTCTAGCCAAAGAAATCTCAATGCTTGAATGTTTTGAATATTTAAAATATATATGCTTTGGATGGTTCAGGAGATTAATAAACTTATTTTCTGTGATTTATAATATTATAAATATTATCCAACCTGCATCCTGCTGTGGGCTTAAAGCATGCTGCTACTATAAAGAAGGGGTTACAGCTGGGAATACAGAGGATTTTTGCTGTGGATTGCACGACTTTTCTCTCTGTCGCTATTGGTTATAAGACCATAAGACATAGGAGTGGAAGTAAGGCCATTTGGCCCGTCGAGATTACTCCACCATTTAATCATGGCTGATGGGCATTTCAACTCCACTACCCGCACTCTCCCCATAGCCCTTAGTTCCCCGCGAGAACAAGAATTTATCAATCTCTGCCTTGAAGGCATTTAACGTCTCAGCCTCCACTGCACTCCATGGCAATGAATTCCACAGGCCCACCACTCTCTGGCTGAAGAAATGTCTCCTCATTTCCGTTCTAAATTGACGCCCTCTAATTCTAAGGCTGTGCCCATGGGTCCTAGTCTCCCCGCCTAGCAGAAATAACTCCCCAGCATCCACCCTTTCTAAGCCATGCATTATCTTGTATGTTTCTATTAGATCTCCCCTCAACCTTCTAAACTCTAATGAATACAATTCCAGGATCGTCAGCCATTCATCGTATGTTAGGCCTACCATTCCAGGGATCATCCACGTGAATCTCCGCTGGTCATGCTCCAGTGCCAGTATGTCCTTCCTGAGGTATGGGGCCAAAAATTGGACACCGTATTCTAAATAGGGCCTAACTAGTGCTTTATAAAGCCTCAGAAGCACATCGTTGCTTTTATATTCCAACCCTCTTGAGATACATGACAACATTACGTTTGCTTTCTTAATCACAGACTCAACCTGCAAGTTAACCTTCAGCGAATCCTAGACTAGCGCTCCCAGATCCCTTTGTACTTTGGCTTCATGAATTTTCTCACCATTTAGAAAATAGCCCATGCCTATATTCTTTTTTCCGAAGAGCAAGACCTCGCATTTTCTCACGTTTAATTTCATCAGCCATTTCCTGGACCACTCTCCTAAACTGTCTAAATCTTTCTGCAGCTTCCCCACCTCCTCAGTACTACCTGCCTGTCCACCTATCTTCATATCATCGGCAAACTTCGCCAGAATGCCCCCAGTCCCTTCATCCAGGTCATTAATATTTAAGGTGAACAATGGCCCCAACACTGAACCCTGCAGGACACCACTTGTCACCGGTTGCCATTCCGAAAAGAGCCTTTTATCCCAACTCTCTGCCTCCTGTCAGACAGCCAATCCTCAATCTATGCTAGTACCTCACCTCCAACACCATGGGCCCTCACCTTGCTCAGCAGCCTCCCGTAAGGCACCTTATCCAAGGCCTTTTGGAAGTCTAGATAGATAACATCCACTGGGTTTCCCTGGTCTAACCTACTTGTTACCTCTTCAAAGAATTCTAACAGGTTTGTCAGGCACTACCTACCCTTAGTAAATCCATGTTGATTTGTTCTAATTCAACCCTGCACTTCCAAGAATTCAGAAATATCATCCTTAACAATGGATTCTAGTATTTTACCAACAATTGAGGCTAATCAGCCTATAATTTTCCATCTTTTGTCTTGATCCTTTCTTAAACAAGGGGGTTACAACAGTGATTTTCGAATCATCTGAGACTTTCCCTGACTCCAATGACTTTTTTGAAAGGTCACAACCAACACCTCTGCTATTTTCTTAGCCACCTCCCTCAGAACTCTAGGATGTAGCCCATCAGGGCCAGGTGATTTATCAATTTTTAGACCTTTTTAGCTTTTCTAGCACTTTATCTTTTGTAATGCGTACCATACTCAACTCTGCTCCCTGACTCTCCTTAATTGTTGGGATATTACTCGTGTCTTCAGTGAAGACTGACACAAAGTACTTAAGTTCTTCAGCTATTTCCTTATCTCCCATCACTAGCCTTCCAGCATCAATTTGGAGCAGCCCAATGTCTACTTTTGCCTCTCGTTTGTTTCTTATGTGTTGAAAGAAGCTTTTACTATCATTTCTAATATTACTAGCTAGCCTAACTTCATATTTGATCCTCTCCTTCCTTATTGCTCTCTTTGTTATCCTCTGATTGTTTTTGTAGACTTCCCAATCTTCTGATTTCCCAGTGCTCTTGGCCACTTCATAGGCTGTCTTTTTTCTTTGATACATTTCCTAACTTCCTTTGTCAGCCATGGTTGATTAATCCCCTCCGGATAATCTTTCTTTTCTTTGGGATGAACTTCTGTACTGTATTCTCAATTACATCCAGAAACTCCTGCCATTGTTGCTCTACTGTCTTCCCCGCTAGGCTCTTCCAGTCAATTTTCGTCAGTTCCTCTCATGCCCCTATAATTACCTTATATTTAACTGGTAATCAATCATAAACTGGTTAGCATAAATCTCCCTCCATTTTCTATTAAAATCAGAATAGCACAGACCAGGAGTGTTTGATTAGATATCTGCATTGGTCGTTCAAAACTAAGAAGCTCTAGATCTTAGTTGTTTGAGTTAAAGAAAAAGGCTTTGCCACTTTCAGGACCAAAATTAAAAGGCAGTTAAGTCAACCTACAGATAACAGTAAAGTGGTGTTGAGGAGTAGATGGTATTGTTTTGCTAGATGTTTGAAATCTTGTAAACTCTGTCATATGCTTTGTTTTATTTAATTTGGACCATTTTGTTTTATTGTTCAAACAAAAAATACAACCTGGCACATTGTTTCATTGAAAGACTGCCACATTAAACCAGAGGCAAATATGATTTCCAGCCAATTTTAATTCTAGGGTCTGACTCGTCTAACAGTCACACAGTTATATTCCATGAAATTGCTATATTTTACCTTCTCACTGGTGAAGTTTGCTTTGGATGCAGGTGCTGTCAAAGTGATTTTGGTGAGATGCTGCAGCAGGGTTTTAGATAGTATGTAGCTTTAGTATATGGTAATAATGAAAGTATGTATCAATCCTACCGAGAGGACAGTTGATTGAACAAACACCATTTGGCCCTTAGCCTTGTTTTCCCCAGCTTTACAAGAGCACATCTAAATACAAGTGAAATGTTATGAGGATTTTTGCATCTATCACACTTATAGACAGAGAGTTCCAAGATTCCTACCACCCAGTGGGAGAAAATGTATTTTTCCTTACACCTCTTATTTCCTCTTGTGCTCATGCAACTTGTATACACTGTTTTCAAAAAAAAAATCATTTATAGGATGTAGCATTGCTGGCTTGGCTAGCATTAATTGCCAGTCACTAATTACTCTAGAACTGAGTGGCATACTCAGCCAATTCTGAGGACAACTAAGAGTTAACTACATTGCTGTGAAATCACGTAGATCAGACCAGGTAAGGATCGCAGGTTTCCTTCCCTTGGAGACTTTGGTGAACAAGTTGATTATTGTGGAAATTAACAGTTTGTTTTCAGATTAACTTTTCATTTCCAGATTTTTATTGAATTCAAGTTTCACCATCTGCCATAGTGTGTCCCCAGGATACTACAGCCTGAGGCCTTGGATTAATAAATCAGTGAATTTACCAATAATACCTGCATTTTCCCCAAGATGGGTGGTGAATGATGACTGTTCAGTCAGGCTGCTAACTTCAGTTTTGTAAATGGCAGGGTTTTGAAAGACAAGGAAATCAATCACTCATTGTAGAGTATCTAGCTTGTTTGTTTTTGAATCAACCCGTTTGGTAATGTTATGCCATATCTCTGGGTCAGGTAAGGCTTAAACCTAGACTATTTGCCTGAGAGATAGGGGACTGCCACTGCATCTGAAGACTCTAGTAGCCAGCATTCATCCTGGTCTTATAGCCACATTCTTGATTTAGATTATGCAATTAATCAAGGGGTTATGGCTGGATATTCACTTGTTTAAAATAGTCACCAGCAGTACTTAACCGGAACAATTTGCTGATAATTGTCAGATGTTTAGCCTAGAATAGCCAGCTTCAACGTTGGAGGACTTGTAGCTGAATGCGAGAATTACAAGTGAACTGACCCACTCCTGACCTTCAGATGGACAGAGGTTGTTCGTTAAGCAGATGTTGAAACTTTAGCTAAACGATCTTAAAGTTGTGTATGAAAACAGGCTTCTTCCAGACGATCATGCCTGTCTTTCTGTGTGATATGCACTACTTTGACTGCAATCATGTTGTCAAATTGTAAATATTTAAGAATTGAATCCTATTATAGGAAAGATGTGGATGCTTTGGAGAGGGTTCAGAGGAGGTTTACCAGGATGCTGCCTGGACTGGAGGGCTTATCTTATGAAGAGAGGTTGACTGAGCTCGGTCTCTTTTCATTGGAGAAAAGGAGGAGGAGAGGGGACCTAATTGAGGTATACAAGATAATGAGAGGCATAGATAGAGTTGATAGCCAGAGACTATTTCCCAGGGCAGAAATGGCTAGCACGAGGGGTCATAGTTTTAAGCTGGTTGGTGGAAAGTATAGAGGGGATGTCAGAGGCAGGTTCTTTACGCAGAGAGTTGTGAGAGCATGGAATGCGTTGCCAGCAGCAGTTGTGGAAGCAAGGTCATTGGGGTCATTTAAGAGACTGCTGGACATGTATATGGTCACAGAAATTTGAGGGTGCATACATGAGGATCAATGGTCGGCACAACATTGTGGGCTGAAGGGCCTGTTCTGTGCTGTACTGTTCTATGTTCTATGTCCATAACAACAGTACAATTAGTTGGTAAAGGGTTTAAAGTTGTGCATTAACTTGAGATCCAGAAGCAGGCTGCCTTCAAATTCTGAACATTTCTCTAAGAAAAGTGTATTCTCTATTGTGGGTAACAAAGGAAACTTAGTTTTGTTATGTTTATAGTGTTTCTTCCCATTTAAAGAAAATACTTGGGTGTATTTTGAATTAACTGTTCCAGGATCTCACGGTTGATGCCCTTTGATTTCAAGATACTTTAAAACTGTACAATTATGCATGAAAAATATTTACAAGTTGAAGTTACTGGAGTAAAATTTAATTATATTTTGTAATCTTGGCCATTTCATGAACTGCTTTTTGATAGCTGCGTTTTTGAACTTTTTCAAAAATTGTTTTCGTTTTTGGGTGGCTCACTAATTTTTTTTTGTTCATTACAGGAAGTCAATGGTTGGTATTATCTACTTGGAGAAGATCTAGGCAGGACAAAACATTTGAAAGTGGCCACACGTCGCCTCAAACCAGTTCGAGGTAATATTTATATGGCTTGCAATTGTTTTCAATGCCATGTGTGACATTACCTTTTAAACTTAAAGGTAGATGTTTGGAAGAATTTCCCCCAGAAGGAATATTTCAATGTAAGCTATACCTTGCATGGTCATTCTGAATAGAGCAGAATTACATGCTCAACAATTCGCCCATGTCATTCTGAACCGTGACCACATCTACGTCCAGAACATCGAGACCCTTCAGAAGCGTTTCTCCCTGCGAGTCCTGAAACACAGGCTCGCAGCAATGCACCGGCATCTTCAGGCACTGCAATCCAGCCTATTCCAGCTCGGAGCCTCCCTCTCCCAGATCTGTAAAGGACCTCTCCTGTTTTTTATCCTCTGTTGGATCCACAAACTGAATACAGTTCTAGTCAGCTTTTACTGGACACTAAAAACGGTAAGTATAACAAACTGACTGGTCCCTGCCACCTTTTAAACAGGATTCCTCCACCTCCCAAACTCCCAGCCTGACCCTGCACCTCCCCCACAATGTACCCGCCACCATTGGCTGTGAAGCCACTGCGGGAGAACCCACCGATGACATCACATCTGCCACCGGCAGGTACACCACTTCCGGGATCGTGAACGTGACTGCTGCTGAAGCCACTGCCTCCACTTTTACAACGAGCACCACAAACATCCCAGTCACTGCCACCGCTACTGCCTTCCCTGCTCCGCCCACCGCCGATGTCGGTTCATCCAGTACGGACGCTGCCGCAACCCTGCCCACACCCGACGCTGCCGCAACCCTGCCCACACCCGACGCTGCCGCAACCCTGCCCACACCCAGCAACCCCAGAGAAGACAGCCACACTGAGGCCTGCCGAATTTTCACCGTCCTCTGTCAGGGGGAGGATGAACGGTCAGTCCTCAGCAAGGGGTTCACCTTTGTTCCCCTCCACCCCCTCATCAACGTTTACCAGTCACATTTGGACGTTGAGCAGTTTTTCCGCCGCCTCCACCTCCACTGACCCCTTCACCCGCCTCCAACACAAGTCCTCTTCCTGGACACCACCCCCACTGACCTTTACAATGCTGAGGCCAGACGCCAACTCTCCGACACCACCTTCTACCGCCCCCTGGATCACGACCCCACCCCCGAGCACCAAACCATCCACAATGTCATGACCTCAGGTGACCTCCCACCCACAGCCTCTAACCTCATTGTTCCCAACCCCGCACCACCCGCTCCTATCTCCTTCACAAAATCCACAAACCTGCCTGCCCTGGCCGACCTATTGTCTCGGCCTGCGTCTGCCCCACCGATCTCCTCTCCACCTATCTGGACTCCATTTTCTCCCCTTTGGTGCAGGAACTTCCTACCTACGTCCATGACACCACACACGCCCTCCACTTCCTTCAGAACTTCCAATTCCCCGTCCCCAACACCTCATTTTCACCATGGACGTCCAGTCTCTCTACACCTGCATTCCCCATGCAGATGGCCTGAAGGCCTGCCACTTCTTCCTGTCCTGCAGGCCCAACCAGTCCCCCTCCACCGACGCTCTCATCCGCCTAGCCGAGCGCGTCCTCACCCTCAACAACTTCTCTTTCGATTCCTCCCACTTCCTACAGACAAAGGGGGTGGCCATGGGCACCCGCATGGGCCCAAGCTATGCCTGCTTCTTTGTAGGTTACGTGGAACCGCCCCTCTTCTGTACCTATACATTGCAGTTGTATAGGACTTTGGTTCAGCCACATTTGGAGTACTGTGAACAGTTCTGGTCACCACATTACCAAAAGGATGTGGATGTTTCGGAGACGGTGCAGAGGAGGTTCACCAGGATGTTGCCTGGTAGGGAGGGTGCTAGCTATGAAGAGAGGTTGAATAGATGAGGATTATTTTCATTAGAAAGACGGAGGTTGAGGGGGGACCTGATTGAGGTCTACAAAATAATGAGGGGTATAGACATGGTGGATAGCAAGAAGCTTTTTCCCAGTGTGCGGGACTCAATTACTAGGGGTCATGAGTTTAAAGTGAGAGGAGGAAAGTTTAAGGGAGATATGCGTGGAAAGTTCTTTACAGAGGGTGGTGGGTGCCTGGAACGCGTTGCCAGCGGAGGTGGTAGACGCAGACACGTTAGCGTCTTTTAAGATATATTTGGACAGGTACATGGATGGGCAGGGAGCAAGTGGACACAGACCGTTAGAAAATAGATGACAGGTTAGACAGTGGATCTTGATTGGCACAGGCTTGGAGGGCCGAAGGGCCTGTTCCTGTCTTGTAGGTTTCTTTGTTTCTATACTGGCCCTAAACCCCACCTCTTCCTCCATTTACATTGATGATTGTATCGGTGCCGCCTTGTGCTTCCAAGAGGAGCTCGAACAGTTCATCCACTTCACCAACACCTTCCATCCCAACCTCATGTTCACCTGGACCATCTCCAAGACATCTCTCACCTTCCTGGACACCTCTGTCTCCATCTCAGGCAACCACTTAGCAACCGATATCCATTTCAAGCCCATCGACTCTGACAGCTACCAGGAGTACACCCTCTCACCCGCCTTCCTGCAAAAATTCCATCCCATATTCCCAATTCCTTCACCTCCGCTGCATCTGCTCCCAGGATGAGGCATTCCACTCCCGCACATCCCAGATGTCCTTGTTCTTCAAGGACCGCAACTCCCCCCACCCCCCCCCCCCCCCCCCAAGCCCACATTGGTTGAGAACGCCGTCGACCTTGTCTCCCACATTTCCTGTAACTCATCCCTCACACCCCGTCCCCGCGATAACTGCCAAAAGAGAATCCCCCTCGTTCCCACATACTACGCCCCACCAAACCTCCGGATATAACACATCATCCTCCGACGCTTCCGCCATGTACAATCCGACCCCACCACCCAAGCCATTTTTCCATCCCCACCCTTGTCTGCCTTCTGGAAAGACCACTCTCTCTGGGACTCCCTTATCTGCTCCACACTCCCCTCCAACCCCACCACATCCGGCACTTACCCCTGCAACCGCAGGAAGTGCTAAGCCTGCCCCCATACCACCTCCCTCACCCCCATCCCAGGCCCCAAATGACTTTCCACATCAAGCAGATGTTCACCTGTACATCCGCCAATGTGGTAGGTTGCATCCTCTGTACTGTTGTGGCTATCTCTACATTGGGAAACCGAGCGGAGGCTAAGGGACCGCTTTGTAGAACACCCACGCTTGGTTCACAATAAAACAACTGCACTTCCCAATTGCGAACCATTTCAACTCCCCCTCACATTCCGTAGACGACACATCCATCCTCGACCTCCTGCTGAGCCACAATGATGCCACCTGAAGGTTGCAGGAACAGCAACTCCTATTCCGCTTGGGAACCCTGCAGCCCAATGGTATTAATGTGGATTTCACCAGCTTCAAAATCTCCCCTCCCTCACTGCATCCCAAAACCAGCCCAGCTCGTCCCCGCCTCACTAATCTGTTCTTCTCTCACTTATCCCCTCCTCCCACCTCAAGCCACACCTCCATTTCCTACCTACTAACCTCATCCTGCCCCCTTGACCTGTCCGTCCTCCCCGGACTGACCTATCCCCTCCCTACCTCCCCACCTATACTCACCTCTACAGGCTCCATCGCTGCCCCTTTAACTTGTCTGTCTCCCCTCCACCTATCTTCTCTTCTATCCACCTCCCCTCTCTCTCTATTTATTTCAGAATCCTCTTCCCCTTTTCTGATGAAGGGTCTAGGCCCGAAATGTCAGCTTTTGTGCTCCTAAGATGCTGCTTGGCCTGCTGTGTACATCCAGCTCTACACTTTGTTGTCTCATTCTGAGGACCAGTATTTTGTGAAACAGCTTTCTTTGGAGCCAAGTGTATAATTTTATACGCTTGTCATGAAACTGCATGATAATTTATATGATGGTGGCTCAAAAATGTTGCACATGAATAATTTTAGAATGTAGCCACTGCATCATCAACACAATGACTGCAGGGTGGATTTTGTCCTCGTGTCATTAAGTCAGTCAGCCAGGCTGGAGCACCTCAGGAATCTGTGTTGATAAGAATGACCAGCAGAACCTGATCATATAGTGGTAAGAAAATAAAAATGGTTAACTCAGGTCGGCTACAGGATCACCATATTGAGGTGTGATGTTCCTGTCAGGACACCTTTGTCACCTCATCTCCGTGCATAGTTAAAGGGTAAAAAACTTTAAAGGACTAAATGCTGAAATTCTACACAGTCTTTCTGAAGGAGGATTGCAGTTGAATTGGCTGTCATTGTCGTACATGTGTGCCGTAACCAAAATCATCTATATGTCGTAGTAGAATAAAACTTCAGTTGATGTCATCAATGCCTCACTCCTCTCCAGATTTCATTGTTGCATAAGCTGCATGTGTGTGTATGACTGAAATCTGCACCGTCCTCTCCACCTTTCCCCAATTTCGTGTGTATGTAAAGTTGGCAATCTGACAGCTCATGGGATTTGGGACAGTTTGTCTGTAAGGGTTATCCTCTGCTCTATTAGAAACTGCACCTAGAAACCATAGAAAGCTTATGGCACAGAATGAGGCCATAAATAGGTCACTGAAGGACAACAATCTAGATGTCCTTTTAAAGATGCAAGTTCACATCCCTTGTAGAGAATTAACCAGGTGTACATGAGGAAGACAGTGAAGGAGAGGCTGCCGGGAATGTGAAGATAGCTGGAAGGTAGTCTCTGACTGAAGAAAGACCCTTGATGTGGGCCACACTCAACCTGTTTAGATGCCTGGGAAATGTGAGAATCTGGTGGAGCTTCCTGAAGATTTGCTCAGACATTGGACGAGTCAACCACTGAGCTGCAGCAGTGGCCCAGTGTGAAGTTGTCAGTGCCCTTGTTCACTCTTCCCAGTGCACCTCAGGAGGTTGGAGGTGCTATCTTGCACCCAGGAGGCTGGGGTGATACAGTGTGATACACTGGAAGGTTCTCCTCAACTAACTCTGAATGTTGCCAGGAGCTCCCAGATCCCTCTGTCAATGACACATACTCTTCCAGTGGCAATAATCACAGAGAACCTTTCTACGGCCGTCACTACCACCACTGTAAGCCTTAGGGTTGCCAAGGGAACAGAAAGCAACAACTTGCTCTGACCAAACGTGTAGATGTTGGCTGTCTGTCTTGCAGCAACATGTGTAAGTTTTTCATGAATTTCATTTTCACACATTAAGATTACACCGTTCTTAATAGAAAGAATGTGTCACATTTAAAATATTCACTGTATTCATTTCACGTATCAGGGCCTTATAAAGTTTTCCCTTCAGAAATATGCGGTGATTTTTGAGACTGTGAGGACTGAAGAAGAGCATTGAGTTCTCAGATGCAACAATATGTACCATCCATGGCAAAAAAGAAGACTGCTGATTTTATGTTTGTCTTGTTAGTGACCATGTGGTTGGAAGCAGGTCAGGATGAGGCGGTCACTTTGTCTCCTGTGCTTCCACAGCTGTAATAGGCATGTGAGCAGCTACATTCCTGTGGCTTCCCTTTAATTTCACTTTAGCTTCTCATTCTCATCTTCAGATGAACCTGCAACCTTTGCTTTTTTTCTATGGCTGTTTTTATCACCCTCTACATGGCAGTGTTGTACATTACACAGCATACAACTATCCTTTCATTTTTATCAGGTCATACTGGGGTGCCTATGTAAAATGGTTGAGGTAATTGAGGCATCTTCGTAATCTGTGTTTTGCTCTATAATTGCTGTTATGCTTTGACTAACGGTGAACTTCTCTTCTGCCTCCCCGGGAGGTTTTCTGATGGCCGTGCATGAAGATGGTAGACTTTCTGATTTCAGGCTTTGACATAACCAAGTGCAACATTAGCATCTTTTTAATAGTCATAGTCATAGAGTTATGCAGCACGAAAACAAACCCTTCGTATTATGTGTTGAAGCATAGCAGCATTGTAGCTACAATCAAGATAGCAAATACGCACCTGTGCACTTTGCTTACTGTGTCTGTAGATTAGTTGTACATTGCGTGAATGGAATTTTTTTCTGTTAATAAAAGTGGTTGGTTGCTCAGATGATACCTTGATCACAGCATAGTTGTGATATATGTACAAGTGCAAATCCAACAGTTTTGAGTTCTCCAGCGTTCTGGCATAGTGAACTTGTCTCCTCTGTGATAGAGGCAGGAGTGGCTGCTTAGGAGATGCCACAACTGTCACTTATAGATTCCAGGAAAGAATAGGCAGCATACAAGTTGAGACCTGCAGTAATTTCAGTATAGAAAGCGAAAGAATTGTGGATGCTGTAAATCAGGAACAACAATAAGGCTGCTGGAAAAGCTCAGCAGATCTGGCAGCATCTGTGATGAGAAAACAGATGAAGGAGAAAACGGAGTTAACGTTTCCAACTCTGAGGAAGGGTCACTGGACCTGAAACGTTAACACTTTTTTTTCCTTCAGATGCTGGCAGACTTGCTGAGCTTTTCCAACAACTTTGTCAGTAAATTCAATATCACTGGCATCGTGGATTTTCATGGATGCAGGTCATCCTGCAGTGTGATGCGCAATTGTGTCATGGTTTCCTTGAAGAGGTGTAGTCGATCCAAGCATACGCTCGCCAACATTTATAGGTATGTCATCCTGAGCCTGAAAACACTGATGTTCTGGGGCCTACATGTGCCATGATGCCAGGTCTGTTTTTGTGTTCCCACAGTTTCTGCACCTGGGCTGCCTGCTCTGGTTTCTGTGTAACACTGACCCCCTCCGGTAGTTGAGGGTGCAGGTGTACTGGTGAAAGATTCCCCTTATGTAACACCCTTTCCCTTTTTTTTGCAAGGTGGCCTTGAAGTGCCCTTGCCTTCGGTATATGTAATGCCACTTTAAGTAGTCTTTCTGCCTCAAGGCTTTGCACCACCCTTTTAATTTTATGAATCAATACTTTTAGCCTAGTCACCTCCTGCATCACCCTCTGCCTTCCATCTTGGACTATCAAGTTTGAACACAGAGCTCTCTCCAAAGACAATGCAACTCCATGTGACTCACTTAACTGCAAGTCAAAAGAGCTCTCTCACTGAGACAAGTAAGTCACGTTTTAGTTGGCAGCACTCAAAAAGCAGGTTATTGAAGTCATAAGAGACCTCATGTCTGTTTCGTTTAATCTGGAAAGCTTCATTAAATTACAGCAAATTAGATGTAAATTGCATGCCACTTGTTAAATTTTGAACATTGATTAAATTCCTACTGTTGAAGGCAAATTCACTGCCTGCTTACACTCCCAACATGATCTGGAGCCATTCTTTGGCCATTTTAAACCTGCCTGCCTCAATCTTTCTTGTCCCAGCAGATTCCACAAAATTTAATCATACTTGTTGGTCTTATGGTGGTTCGTAGGTGGACCTACATGAAGATGGTTTAACCCCATTATTTCTTGAAGTGTTGGATTTCTTTCATTACTTTCTACAGATGTCAACAGTAATATTACAGTAATAATATATCTTGGAAGTATATCAAACTTTGTTTCCCATCCATTCTTCTTATCAAATCATGTTTCTATTGCAATAGGAGATATGGTAATTTTTTGTGCTGTTGTATGTGTTGTATCTTCCTTTTATTGTTGCTGGAGGAATTGGTGCAAAACATCAGCAACATTGGCTCACAGACGCAGGGAGGATGCGTATGAAATTAGCCCAGAGTAAAGAGGCAAATAATAGTGTACAAGTGTGGCAATGCTGGCAGTATAGGGGTATGTCAGAGCCTTTAAGGAGATTTGGTACTAGTGGGTGGAATTGGGTTTGGAGTCTGGCTGGGAGGTAGGCCTGATTTTGGGCCCTCCAGCTTGGGAAAACTACAAGAAAAGGTCAGAGATTAGGAGTTCTACAGTGAGTAATTTGCTAGCCCATGGTGGCAACAAGGTTCAACACCTCCAAATTTAGTTGCAGCAACTCAACAAACCACTTGGAAGAATGAAGAGAACACTATATTTGAACTTTGCTGTATGCAAGTTCACCTCCAAGTTACAAAATGTTCTAATTGAGAAGTATGTTATTCCATGCTCATGAGAAAGCACCTTGTCCAAACAGTATACTTATTGAAGTGCCTGTAAAATGGGGTTTTCCAGTGTCTGCGTTATGGTGGGTAGCACATGAATACAGCAGACCAGGAAGAACATTTGCAAGCGATTGCATTTAAATCCAAACATCCTTCTTTTTCACAAATTAACAGTGCACAAATTACTATTTGTAACTGAGTTTCTCAAAGTTCCTAATTACTAAATAACTGTTTATGTGCATGAGCAGTTCATTGTCCTTTTCAGTCTCTGCGTACGCATTGTACACATGGCGGGGGTGGGTTGTGTGGGGAAGAGCCTTAGGGACCTGACCAATGCAGGCTATGGCAAGGCTTGTGATAGAAATAGATGAAAAGGCTTTTCTCTTGGAGAACAACTTACTGCATCTTTTTACGCATTTGCCATGTTGGAAGGTGAGTTTCTTACGAGGCAGCAGTGACTTGCTGATTAAGGGAAATTGTAGTGCATTGAATGGCTTAATGCAGCAACTGGTGTCATTTAATATTCACCCAATCTTACCAACCTCACCAAACAAGCTCAACATCAAGAAATCTTGATATGGCAACCTGACAACTCCAGCTAGCTGCTGGCTGTGAGGAGTCTCCATGATACTCCACACTTGAAGGCATGATCTGTGGGCACCAGGGCACCTGCCCGTCATTAACAGACATTCGCATCCAACTTTCTACCCCTCACGAGTGTCATGGCACCTCTCCAAATGACTTGCCAGCTGCTTCAGAAGCATAGACCTGCATTGCAGGGCACACTAGAAATTAGGACTAAAATCTGGATGTGAGTTTGCTTGCTGAGCTGGAAGGTTAGTTTTCAGACGTTTCATCACCATTCTAGGTAACGTAATCAATGAGTTTCCGATGAAGCGTTGGTGTTATGTCCTGCTTTCTGTTTATCTGTTTAGGTTTCCTTGGGTTGGTGATGTCATTTCCTGTTCTTTTTCTCAGGATGGTAGATGGGCTCCAAATCAATGTGTTTGTTGATGGAATTCCGGTTGGAATGCCATGCTTCTAGGAATTCTCGTGCGTGAATTCCTAGAAGCATGGCATTCCAACTGGAACTCCATCAACAAACACATTGATAGTTCAAAGAGGTGTGTAATTGAGTTTGTGGTGGCAGAGAAGGAATCAGTGTCAAAAGGAGAGGAGAAGTCAGCATTTGGGGGAGGAAATCAGGTACTTGTAGTGTTGGAATAAGGATGGTGACCACAAGGGATAGGAGGAACACCATCAGAGGGCAAGGTAGCTATTGGGGAAAGGGATTAATTATTGGTAGTGACCACCACATCATGTCCAAAAAGGTAACAGGGTAGGCATCGTTATAATGTAATGCCAAGGCTTGGGCAGAGACGACAGAGGTGAAGTTAAGTGTGATGTGTCTTTGCATGTAGAGATGAATAGAAATGAGCAGTCAGTAGAATGTGCTAACAGGAACATGGAGGTTCTGGGGGTACCTGACAATCAAGAAGAGCGCAGTGTTGAACATGTCCAGTGAAAGCTGCATTTCCTACCATTATTTTTGTTCTGTAGATTCAATTTTTTTTTTCTTTACTCATTCATGGGACAAGGGTATCACTGAACAGGCAGGGTTTACTGCCCATCCCTAATTGCCTGAGGGCAGTTCAGAGTCAACCACATTGCTGTGGGTCTGGAGTCACATGTAGGCCAGACCAGGTAAGGATGGCAGTTTCCTTCCCCAAAGGACATCAGTGAACCAGATGGGTTTTTTTTCTGACAATCAACGATGGTTTCATGATCGTCATGAGATTCTTAATTCCAGATATTTTATTGAATTCCAATTTCACCATCTGCCATGACGGTATTCAAACCTGGGTCCCCAGACACTAGCTGGGTCTCTACATTAACAGTCCACCGATATTACCATTAGACCATTGCCGCCTCAGTGGGTGGAGTCAGGATTACTTTGGGGGAAAACTCTGGATCAATTTCTGCCAGTCAATATGACATTGAAGGGGCAAATACCTGAAGCAGCCATTTATAAATGGGCCAGACAAAAACTGTTTAATCATAATTTATATTCCCGTACTGGACACTAACAAGCTTTAAGTACCCATTGGACATTGGGATAGGGTAGCACTGACTTATAGAAGGTGGTTAGACAGGATGTAGCTATATACAGGTAAAATTTGTGGAATGGTGATCAAACAGTCACTATCTGTTCGAGAGAGTGAGGTTGTATATGCCAGTGAGTGTGAGTCACGTCAGCTGTGTACTGTGAGCAACGTGGTGTTGCGGCTGCTGTGCCATTATGCTACCAGTGGGAGGCAGTTGTAACACTTGTCCAGGTGCAACGCAGCCATTTAAATAATGGTGTGGGCATGAGGAATGCTGGTCTTTCAGCAAGTATCCACTGAGTGGTGAGCTTGTGGGAGCAGCATGTGTTAAGGTGTGTATTGAATCTAATGTGAAGGCCACCATAGTGATAGGATGGTTAGTTGATGAGGTGAGCTTGGTAAGGTATGGAGAGAAATCTGACTGGGCTTTTCAATGAAAATCCTTCCAAATAACGTGATTCAACTCACCCTAAAGCCAAAAGAATGTAAAATTCAGCCCATAGCTCTTAAATTATGCTGATCCCTTTATGGTATGCATAGTGTTGTTGTTGGCTATGTATGTGGATAACTTTCCTTCCCTGGGAAGTGTCATTCCCGTGTCCTTTTTTATTTTTGTTGCTGTGGCATCTACAGTTCAATTTCCTTTGTGTTGTGGATTTTAGGGTCTGATGGTTGATCTGTTGCTGTGCAGGTGGTGAGTTCCCATCCTCCTAATCAGCTGTCTGCATTGAGGAACAGCTTTTTCTCATCTTAAATGTGGGCTGCAGTTGTGACAATATGTTATTCATTACCACAGTATGATCAAGGAGGCAACTACTCCATTCAGTAACCCAAGGTATCATTTAGGGATGACTCTTTGAGAAAGTTGAAAGTTTGTTCCCTGAGTGGCTCTCCAGGACTCCATTCTGACAATGGTTTGGCAGTATCGTCAAAACAAAATTAGGCTTTCTGCACTTTCATTTTTTTATTTTGTTACACGTAGCTGTTATTGCTTCTGGCCTCACTAATTTGTTGCTCATGAAAGAGTAGCTTGAGTGTGGTCTGAAATTAAGTCTTCATAACCAGACTATGCTCCATGAATTCTGTAATTTATTTTTCTCCACTCGAATCGCCTTGTATGCATAAGTGCTGAATTAACACTTTTCATTATTTCTTTTGCAATTTTCACTGCTGCTTCAGCCTTTCCGTTTGATTGAGGATAGTGTGGAAATGACATATGATGTTGAATTTCCCACTTGCTTATGAAGCAACCGAATTAGTCACTTCTGAACTGAAGACACTGTTGCCCATCACAATGTCAGGAATGCGATAATGAAGGAAATGTGCTTTTAGGCATTCAGTAATTAGTCTTTCAAAACTGGGCAGGTTCTTCAGGAATAGCTATAACTTTAATGCATGATATAAAAACTAAAAGTTCTTTGAATGCTGGTACAGTAATAGTATACCCAATGGATAGTTTCATATGAGATCAGCAACTCTGTTGTACTCACTAGCACTAGAAGGGCACTCTCGGCTGTTGCCAGTGTTACAGCTGCCTGCTGCAGTAAATTGAAGAGGGAATGAGGGATAGGTTTGTGATGGCAGGACATGTGTTGCATTGTTGTAGACGTAGCAGATGGGAAAGGACTGGCAGAAAGAGTGGGATGTGGTGTTCAGATGCCTTGAACAGGTGCTGAGAACCTTGGAGCTTTTCTAGGAGCTATGTGCTCCTTGCATGTTAGCCTCCAATCCGCTGTTGCATTAACAGCGGTGGA
This sequence comes from Stegostoma tigrinum, assembly GCF_030684315.1. Lineage (NCBI taxonomy): Eukaryota > Metazoa > Chordata > Chondrichthyes > Orectolobiformes > Stegostomatidae > Stegostoma > Stegostoma tigrinum. The sequence continues at coordinate 20,476,642 of NC_081382.1, forward strand.
GGAATGTGGCTTCGAAGTGAGACTGTTAGGGACTTTTAATTGGTAGGCATGAAGGGAAACCGTCCATGGGCTGCTTTGCGCTACCACGTGCTTAATTGAAATAGAGGTGGGAGGCTACTAGGTCCCCACCTACACATCTCACTTGATTAAATGTTCCCTGTCATCAAACTCACTATCAGAATAAGGCACAAGCTTATTGTCCCTAAATTACTGAAAAACAAATTAAATCTTATCTAAGATAACAAAGTGTGAAGCTGGATGAATACAGCAGGGCAAGAGCATCTCAGGAGTACAAAAGCTGACGTTTCAGGCCTAGACCCTTCATCATCATAAATCTTGTCTTTAGTGTTTTCTAGGAGGTTGTGAAATTGCACTCACATCTCTGCAGGAGTCATTAGAAATTCCTAGTTTTTTGTTGGGTATTTTTATCAGCTGATGCTGACGAAGAATATCGGAGAAATGCATGTCAGTGTTGTTGCTGGATGATGTGCCTTGATCATAATGAATGGCGGAGCAGCCTTGAAGGAATGAATGGTTTACTCCTATTTTCTAACTTTTTATATCACTTTTCTGATTGGAAACAATAGATCACAAATAAATGTTCATTTCTTAATGTTTAAACTTGTTGACACACATCGTTATGAAGTGTAAAGACAAAAGGCCAAGGAGAATTGCAAACCTGAAAAAAGTGTTTGTTGAGAAAATATGCAATATTGATAATAAAATGTGAGACTGGATGAACACAGCAGGCCAAGCAGCATCTCAGGAGCACAAAAGCTGACGTTTTGGGCCGAGACCCTTCATCAGAGAGGGGGATGGGGTGAGGGTTCTGGAATAAATAGGGAGAGGGGGGGAGGCGGACCGAAGATGGAGAGAAAAGAAGATAGGTGGGGAGGTAGGGAGGGGATAGGTCAGCCCAGGGAAGACGGACAGGTCAAGGAGGTGGGATGAGGTTAGTAGGTAGATGGGGTTGCGGCTTGGGGTGGGAGGAAGGGATGGGTGAGAGGAAGAACAGGTTGTGGAGGCAGAGACAGGTTGGACTGGTTTTGGGATGCAGTGGGTGGAGGGGAAGAGCTGGGCTGGTTTAAGGATGCGGTGGGGGAAGGGGAGATTTTGAAACTGGTGAAGTCCACATTGATACCATTAGGCTGCAGTGTTCCCAGGCGGAATATGAGTTGCTGTTCCTGCAACCTTCGGGTGGCATCATTGTGGCACTGCAGGAGGCCCATGATGGACATGTCATCTAAAGAATGGGAGGGGGAGTGGAAATGGTTTGCGACTGGGAGGTGCAGTTGTTTGTTGCGGACCGAGCGGAGGTGTTCTGCAAAGCGGTCCCCAAGCCTCCGCTTGGTTTCCCCAATGTAGAAGAAGCCACACCAGGTACAGTGGATGCAGTATACCACATTGGCGGATGTGCAGGTGAACCTCTGCTTAATGTGGAATACTCCCTTGTTCGCTCCACACTGCCCTCCAACCCCACCACACCCGGCACCTTCCCCTGCAACCGCAGGAAATGCTACACTTGCCCCCACACCTCCTCCCTCACCCCTATCCCAGGCCCCAAAACAACATTGCACATTAAGCAGAGGTTCACCTGCACATCTGCCAATGTGGTATACTGCACCCGGTGTGGCTTCCTCCACATTGGGGAAACCAAGCGGAGGCTTGGGGACCGCTTTGCAGAACACCTCCGCTCGGTCCGCAACAAACAACTGCACCTCCCAGTCGCAAACCATTTCCACTCCCCCTCCCATTCTTTAGATGACATGTCCATCATGGGCCTCCTGCAGTGCAACAATGATGCCACCCGAAGGTTGCAGGAACAGCAACTCATATTCCGCCTGGGAACCCTGCAGCCTAATAGTATCAATGTGGACTTCACCAGTTTCAAAATCTCCCCTTCCCCCACCGCATCCCTAAACCAGCTCAGTTCGTCCCCTCCCCGCACTGCACCACACAACCAGCCCAGCTCTTCCCCTCCACCCACTGCATCCCAAAACCAGTCCAACCTGTCTCTGCCTCCCTAACCTGTTCTTCCTCTCACCCATCCCTTCCTCCCACCCCAAGCCGCACCCCCATCTACCTACTAACCTCATCCCACCTCCTTGACCTGTCCGTCTTCTCTGGACTGACCTATCCCCTCCCTACCTCCCCACCTATACTCTCTTCACCTATCTTCTTTTCTCTCCATCTTTGGTCCGCCTCCCCCTCTCTCCCTATTTATTCCAGAACCCTCACCCCATCCCCCTCTCTGATGAAGGGTCTAGGCCCGAAACGTCAACTTTTGTGCTCCTGAGATGCTGCTTGGCCTGCTGTGTTCATCCAGCCTCACATTTGATTATCTTGGATTCTCCAGCATCTGCAGTTCCCATTATATCTGCAATATTGATAGTCTGGTGAAAAATTTAAATTTTGGATGGTGTTAATTCAAAAGATTTCATAGAAGTAGATGCGAATTTGAGCAAATTTGGAATATGGAAAGGACTTTTACTTTCACTACAAGACAAAGGATGATCAGAGGCTTTATTTGTTTTTCAGGAGTTGCCGTGAAAAATAATACAGTAGCAAATGAAAACAGAGGCATTGAGAATATGCTGCCATTGAAGGTATGCTTGTATCCATCAGTGAAATGTTGAATTGCTTACTGAAATTTTAGCTTCAATAGTTATGAATAAACACTAAATTTAAATGTTTCTAAAGTTTGATGTTTCTGAAAACTTAGGTGTTTGTTTTCTATTCCTAAAAAAAGTACTGATCTTTGAATTTTTGAGATCCTTTGCTTGCGTAATTATGCTATATTGTAATTTTGAAACTTTTAATTTAAACCTCAGTACTCCTTTAATCATATGTCATAGAGACAATGTAAAAGGAGAGAGATTCAGAGCAGATGTAGCAGCGCAAAACTAGGCATCAGGGATGAGAAATATCTGCCATGGGATAGAATGCTCACTTCTGGATTATTGTTTTTGTTTCTTTTCACAAACCCTACCTCTGCTCAGTTGCTGTCTCCTTCAGTGCAGCTGAAGTTAGCAGTAGAGAGTCTTGCAAAACCTGGAAAATCTCTGCTGATCGTGAGCCCAAATTCAAGCTTAAGGGAGTCATCAATCATTCTACAAGAAGGATGCACTCTGCTGACATTTTGTGGACCTGTGCAGAGCCTGGCAGGCTGGAAACGTGGAATTGAAGGGAAGAGTGAAACCCAAGTCTCCTAGGGATTGATAGGCCTCGACAGAGATTGGGGAGTGAGCAGTAGAGCCTGAGATTCTGTGGGATTTGGCAGACCTAGCAGGTTGCACAAATGTAGACCGATGGAACATAGTGGTAGGCTAGGAGGGGGAGTGACCTAAAGAATTCAACTCCTCACAGTTTAGCAAATTCAAAGAGGGGAGAGGCAACAGTGGAGCCTGAGTTTTTGTGGAGAAGTGGTGCTATAATTATATGATTCCATGTCAGAAGCATTTTCAGGTGTTAATTAAATCTTAAGCGGTCTCAGGACAGTGTAGGCCTTTAGTAGCGTATGGTATTACACCAGAAACCTTTCCCTTGTAGCCCAGCAAGTCCCTCACTATGCATTTACCATGAAGCCAGGGACCAACCCTCCTGCCAGGAGAGGACAACAAGCATACTTGAAAATGAGTTATTAATCTATTGAAAGTACAACACCAGAGGTGATGGCATGTTGAAGAGCAAAAGCAACTTGCTAAGGCAGAGATAATAGGAACTGCAGATGCTGGATAATCCGAGATAACAAGGTGTGGAGCCTAGACCAGGCCTGAAATGTCAGCTTTTCTGCTGCTAAGATGCTGCTTGGCCTGCTGTGTTCATCCAGCTCTTCACCCTACTCTAGACAGAGCTAAGCAGCCGGGCAACATGTACATCAGATCATGGCTCTACATTTCCTTTCCAAGTTGTTTGCTGATTCCAAACGTATTGCAATTCCTTCGTGATTGCTGGTTCAAAATTATGGAACTCCATACATACAAATAACGCGGCTACCTTAGAGGTATTTTTATGACACCTGTTGGAAAATGTGCATACCACCAGCTTCTCAAAGGCAGTTAGTAATGGGCAATACGTGCCAGAAGTGCCCTTGTCTGAAGAGTAAATGGTGGGGAAAAAAACTAAAACCCTTTCACAGTAACATTACCTTTGTATTCTTATCACTTCAAATACTTGTACTTTGGAAGAATATCTCACCATTAAACCATAAATTTTAATTTCACGTTTTGCCCGTTTTCTCTCAAAAGACTATGTACCACAATTCCTATGGAGACTAATAATTTTTAAAAGACATGGCGACACAGTGGCTCAGTAGTGATGCAAGAGTGACAGCAGGACTAGGGATCTTCAGTTCCATCCTTGCAGTTTGCACGCTGTTGTGTCTGCATGTGACACCCCTGGGTACTCTATTTCTTCCCAAAAGCGGAAGATGTGCAGGTTATACGGATTGGCTATGTTAAACTGCCCCATTAGTGATTTGGTGTGTGTAGGTTTGGTGGATTAGCCATTGGAAATGTAGGGTTATGGGGTGGGATGCTTTTCAGAGGGTCAGTATGGATTTGAAGGGCTGAATGGCCTGCTTTCACAGTGAAGGGATTTTATGATTCTATGATTTGAGTACTCGCCTGCCTAAAAGGAACCATGCAATAAGATTTCAAGTTTTAAATTTTTTACTGTAAGGAACTAAAACCAACATTAAAACAAAACTTTAAAATAAAGACAAATAATTTACTCAACAACAAAATAGGAACTTTTATCATTGTATAGTTACATATTTTGTAAAGAAAACTCATGATTTTTATAAAATGGACACCGTCTGCAATGCTGATCATTTCCAGCAATTTCTATTTTTGTTTACAATACCTCCAATGACAACCTTTTGAATTCATTGTTAGCAAAAGGATGGCCTAGTGAATTATCTCTGCATTATTCACAAAGGAAGACGCTTAAAGTTCAATAAATCTTTGGACTTGCAACAAATTTAAAATTGTGAAAATTCAAAGCTTCTGAAAAAAATCAGGTGATTGGAAAGATACCCTCAGGGAATTCCAGATTTACTGCCATTGATTTATGGAGTAGTACATGACAATTAACACGTCGTTTTAAGTTTTGATCTGTAAAAGGTAGGCGTTTAAACAGAACTGTAGAAAATTGAGGAAATTAATCAGTGTACTGACACCAAATTCAAGGTATGGCACATAGTTACAAGAATAGTGAAAGACTATGGGTCAAAAATAACTTAGCAAGTTGGGAAAATAAGTGGGCTAATGTAGTTGTAGGAATAATGCACATCTTAAATAGTAATATTGTATTTGGTATGTAGGAGCATTGAACCTTTTATGTACAGATGTATGGGTCATTGAAAAATTCATCCCATTGACGAATGAATCATTGGGATGCAAGCATTTAGATCTACTTTCATGAACATTGTTTGTGAAGTTCAGTTACCCTACACCTGAACCTTTGAAGTGAGCGTGCAAACTTCATGCTGTCTCCTTATCTAAACGGCATGGAATGTGCTGCTGATTTGGTATGTGCTGAAAATCGGATCCGTTAAAGTGCATAACCAGTGCATTCTTGGATCCTGGCCTCAAAAGATCTGGCAGTGATGCTGCAAGAAGCTTAATAACATCACACAAGTGGTCATTGCTAAATGCATCTACAAATTATATATCCTGCCATTGTTCCAATAATGTGTCATGCTGAATTCACCAAATCGCCATAGTTGCCAATCAGCATATTCTAGCAATCAGCCATTAGGCCTGACATTCAGGTACTCGACCTGATCAACAAACTCCTACCAATTCTTCCAGCTTTACATACACACTATTTCCTTGAACATTACTACTTAGCAATGACAGACACATCAACCAATACATTGGTACAGATTGAGTTCTCTTTCTGAACAACGTAAACCATAACAGGAATTAGCAGCACAGAAACAAAAGTGGGCCAGAATAGCCTCCATTACCTCAGCGCTGATTGTGACTGGCTGTGAAAGAGGCTGTTTCATCTTGTGTGGCCAAAAACATTCAGAGTGATAGTATATTATACCGTCTACGAGTTCCCCTCCAAGCCCCTTGCCATCATTATAGGAATATATCATCGTTCCTTCAGTGAGACTAGTGAAAAATCCTGGAATTCCGTCCTTCACAATATTGCGGATCTAACTACAGCACATTGATTGCAATGGTTCAAGAAGTGTAGTTGACAGCAAAGGAGGTTACCTCAGATTACAACAGGATCTTGATCAGATGGCTCAATGGGCTGAGGAATGGCAGGTGGAGTTTAATTTTGATAAATGTTAGGTGCCATATTTTGAAAAAACAAATCAGGGCAGGACTTATACACTTAATGGTAAGTTTCTGGGGAGTGTTGCGAAGCAAAGAGACCTTGGAGTGCAGGTTCACAGTTCCTTGAAAATGAAGTCTCCAGGTAGATAGGATAATGAAGATGGTGTTTGGTATGCTTGCCCTTATTGGTCAGTGCATTGAGTGTGCGAGTTGGGAGGTCATGTTTGGCCGCACAAGACCTTGGCTAGGCCACTGTCGGCGTACTGCATGCAATTCTGGTCACCCCGCTATAGGATGGATATTGTGAAACTCGAAAGGGTTCAGAAAAGATGAACAACGATATTGCCAGGGTTGCAGGTTTGAGCTGTAAGGAGAGTCTGAATAGGCTGGGGATATTTTCCTTGGAGATTTGGAGGCTGAGGGCTGATCTTTATAGAGGCTTATAAAATCATGAGAGGCATGGATAGGATCAATTGACAAAATCTTCTCCCCAGAGCCGGGGTGCCCAAAACTATAGGGCATAGATTTAAGGTGAGAGGGAAGAGATTTAAAAGGGACCGAAGGTGGTGCGTGTATGGAATAAGCTGCCAAAGGGACTGATAAAGGCTGATGCAATTACAATGTTTAAAAAGCATCTAAATGGTGATAGGAATAGGAAGGGTTTAGAGAGATGTGGGCCAAATGCTGGCAAATGGGACTGATTTATTTAAGATACCTGGTCAGCAGAAGTGAGTTGGACCAAAGCACCTATTTTCATACTGTACATCTCTGACTGAGACAGTGTAACACCACCTTCTCAAGGATAGTTAGGGACAGGCAATAAATGTTGGCCCAGCTAGTGACGTACATGTCGCATGGATGAATTGAAAGAAACAAAATCCTACTTCCCCTTCATCCTGCAACTGCCCAGATGTACAACCAGTGTGTTTTGTGACCATGCATTTCTTGTTTCTGCCTCAATTCTTGTCCCACCCATCCTTTCCCTGTTTCGGCTTTGAGATACTGAACTGCTGCCTGCCTAGCTACTACTGTCTGATCTTTCTGTACAGCTAACCAGCCAAGTCTGTACCCACTCATGCCAAAATGGTGCAGTTTGATGTTGAGCCATTAAGTCCAAATACTGCTTGAGCTTTTCCTGCAAGCCTTTCTGCAGTCTCTCTCAATGAAAGTTAGCAGGGAAGTGCTACAAGCTGAAGTGGCTACTGTAAGGCTCCAAGGTAAGACTCAAGCTAGAATAGTTTGCTTTAGAATGTATTATTGAAATTATTGGTGAATAAAGTTGTCATGGAATTCTTTTCATTCGTGCCTTTTACTTCTGGAATTTGAGTAAGAGGACACTACGTGTGCACATAATTGGTACATTCGCAGTGATGGGGCAAATTATGTTTGAATGATATCCAGAGTTCCAGTATCACTCATAGAGAATTCACCTGGAAGCATTCCTACTTTTCTGCCTCTTTCTGTTCCTCAACCGCCACCTCTGCACAATGCTGTCTCCACTGCCTGTGCTTCCTTTTGGAATCAGGTTTCAGTTTGAGAGGGACTGCAACTAAAATCCCCATTGTTGAAACAGACTTTGTCCTAACAGGCATGCAAATTCTTATAATCTTGTAAGGATCTGGAACTAGTTCCTTCGAAAATCCAAAATGTTTCCAAAATTCAAAATGTTTCCAAATTTCCTCTAATGAAAGATCAATACTGCACTTTTGCTAGGTCTGCAACAGAAAAAGTATATTTAAAACCTGTTCACTTGAATCCACTTCCAATCACCTCATTTCAGTTGTCCCAGTTGAATGGCTGTCCCTTTAAACAATACTTCTGTGGGGAATCAATGGATGATTGTGAATGTTCCTCAAGCAGCTGTATGTGCGCATTTAAGATTGGGCATTAACAGGACCTGTGCAGTTCAAAATGGCTGGAATTGTGCGCTAAATCGACGTGATGTTCTATAGCATCCAACAATCAGTTCTGCGTCTACCTGGTACACATACAGGATGTTCTCTGCTAGTGCCCTATGGTTAAGGGCACATGAGTTGTGCCAAAAGTCACTGGAAATATTTTGGCTGTCATTAATTAATCTGATTTATTCTGTAATTCTGGCAACAGTGAAGGTAAAATTGCCTTAGCTCTATAAGGCTGTAGGGCTGCTCTCATTAGAGAGAGACAACTGCTGGCTTAACCTAAGGTTCACCATGCCTTAGGCAAGGGGGCATGTTGAGAAGGAGAGCCCTTGAGCTTATAAACCCCAACGAGGAGTATCTCTGCAGAAGTCCATTTTTCCAGCCTTGATTTGTGCTTGAAGATGTAGATGATTGAAGTGCAAACATAATGTACGTAATCTTAATTAATTGTCTTTTGGAGCATTGTGCATAACTTTTGCAGCTCAAGATGAGGTTTTAAAAACAACAGGATAGTGCAGTTCATTTTTACTGATATTACTTAGTGGAATGAGAAGTGAAAGGCATGAGGTGAGCCTTGTGTAGTTTGAACTCTTTTCCCCCAGGATTGAGAATGTTGAAGGGTAATCTGACAGAGGCTTTCATGATCATGGAAATTCTATAAAAGTATATAATTGTTTCTACTGGCCACTGAGGTTTCTAACGAGCACAACTTTTCAGATAGTCACAAAAATAATTAAAGGGGAGTTTAGAAAAAAATCTTTATCGGAGGCATTGTGAGAATGTCAAGTTCTCCACTACAAACCATTGAAGCGTTTCTTAAACTCTTTAATGAATGTATTTGGTAATTACTTGGAAAAAAGAACACAGGGAGAATTCAATAGGATAAGATTAGACTATACTACCAAAGAGACAATGTTTTAAATAGTCTCTTTCTGCATTTTTAAATATAAATATACAAGCTAAAACAATAATTTTAAAAATATGTTGCTGTTTTCTTTGTGATATATGTACATCGTACTGGAAGAGGGAAATTTTTACATGACATCAATGGTGAAGTCTTTTTGTTTGTATGAACAGTCCCCATTGCATTTTAGTAATGGCTGCTCATGAAAAACAAGTGTTTTGCTTGTGATTAATGTGCTAGACAAAGATGGGAAATAATAAAGTAAACATTAGAGTTGAAATAGGAAGTTTGACTCAGTGTTTACAGTCTGTCCCTGTGTCAGAACTAAATTCTCTTGTGCAACACATTTTATACTTAACATTTTTTTGTAATAGTCACTTGGGGAGTTTTATTTTAAACAAGTTACTGGAGGTATTAATCATTTTAGTTATTGTTTAACTTGCTATTGCTGGTAACTAGTGATACAAAATACTGTGTGCTTCTAGAATTTTTTTGCTTGATCCTTAATTATGCAAATGAAGCAGCATTGAGCCATTTGGAAATAGAGGATTTTTAAGTGATTAGAATATTCGATGTTTCGCTGACAATCAGAGAAAGAGGGTTTTGTCTAGTTACATTCAAGTATCTTTTTACCCAAAGTTTCGTCAAAGTCTGCTAGTCATTAGTGACAATGTGCTGAGTACAGCATCAATTTCCACCGCTGAGTTTTCCTACTTACCAATGTCTGCATTGTCCTGTGTTATTGGAAATACTATGATAAATATTTCTCATCAGTATGTAAGCATGTTTCAAGGAGCAGACTGCAAAGATTAGCAAGAGCCAAGGGAATACTTAGTACTTCATAGAAACCAACTGGACATAAAAGTAAGTTTAGTTCTCATTGAGTGAAATTTTCAGGAAACCTTCTGGCTTATCGTTCAGAGACATGCATCAGAGCAGAGGCTTGGGAGGTGAAAGGTTGCTTCCTGTGATTCTTTTAAATCTGAGTTCCCATGGGTGGCGATGCCAACTAAAGTACAGCCTACTATGAACCATTTAAGTCAGTGACACAGCTTTGGGAAGTGTATTGTATGTCCAACAATTCATTGTATATATGAAGCAATGAATTTATTTAATGGAGTATACAAGATGTGTTTCAATCTTTGAAAGAGATGAGTCTCTAAAAGAGACGGTGATGTAGAAAATAGAATTTAGAGCATTAACGAAGATTGTACACCCCATCGTGAAAAGAACTATTGAGATTGAACAATGCAAGCTATTGGGCAACAGGTATAGAATTTATGAACTCAATAATATGTATGCACTTTTTTTTTGAGGAAACGCATCCTGATTTCATGTAAGAATTTGAGTACTTACGACTTTTACTATCTTAATTTTCTTGTTAAATTGATTGAATTTACTTACATATATTACATAAATTTACAAAGTATAAATCTTTTAATGATTTTTTAACTCTGCTTTGAGTATTGTGACTTTTTGAAATTTGAATTTTTTTTCTACAATAGTAGCAAGATCTGGAACTTGATCTGGAAGTTATGGTAAAAATGGTCATGTACTTGGGTTGAATTTAGGTTTTTGGAACATCATCGATATGAAATATCATTTAACTCAGTAAAATGTAAACTACAGATAATCTAGTTTAATATAAAGTTTCAAGACCCATACATGGTATATATAAATAAAGTTACTTAGTAAAGTCAGTTTTTATTTGATGTACATTAATTTGTTAGCTTTTGAAATCCAACCTGGCCATTTAGATATGGTATATAAATATACTGGGATTAGATAAATTGCAACAAATGAGCAGCTGCTGACTGAGAAGTAGGAAGCTTTTGGACATGAGATTCAGATCTTGAGTGCATTCCACTATCCATAGACATTGACCAACTTGATAATTTTTTAATACCATGATATTGCAGTGAGCATATGGAAACTATAGGGAAATTTTAAACTAGAACTCTCCATATGATAGGCCTAAAAAGTAGTGCCCCTTGCATTGATGTTTAGGCCATGGCGATCTGGAGTTTGAGTGGCAGAGGCAATTTGTTCTACTTTCACTGATCTCACTGATTCCATTTGGGCTATTGAGATGCTGATCAGTGATCATGCGAAATTAGGCTTCAGCAGCAGGGGAATTGTGAATGAAACAAAAAGAGAAATTGCTGGGAAAGCTGAGCAGGTCTGGTAGCATCTGTGGAGAGGAGTCAGTTAACGTTTTGGATCCACTGACCCATCCTCAGAACTGATGGTAGCTTGGAAAAAGTTGTTTTTTTTCTCTGAAGAAGATAGGGTCGGGAGGGGGTAAGGTGTAAATGATAGAGATGGAGCCCAAAGAGAGAGAAGAACAGTCAGATAGACAAAGGAATGGATAACAGTCAACTTGGGAGAATGAATGACTACTAATGGGGGCAAACAATAAGTGAGTTGTGTGTAATAGCAGACCATGTGATAGTACGGCCTGACGTGAGAGGTTTGGGGTAAAGACATGGGAGAATGTGCCTTGAGCCCTAAAATTGTTGAACTCAGTATTGAGTCCAGAAGGCTGTAGAAGCAGAAAATGAGGTGCTATTCTTCCAGTTTCTGCTGAGCTCTGCTGGAGCACTGTAAAAGGCTTGAAACAGTGATGTTGACCAGGGAACAAGGTAGTGCTGAAGTGGCAAACAACTGGACAGAACGTAAGTTTGAGGTTTGGCTTAAAGAATAAGTAACAATTTTCATTGCACTTCTAATTTCTTTAATTCCTTGAATCCCTATTGTGTGGAAACAGGCACTACAGCCCAACAAGCCCACAGTGACCCTCAGTATCCCACCCAATCTACACATCCCTGAACAACACTACAGGCAATTTAGCATGGCCAATCTACCTAGCTTGCACATCTTTGGACCGTGTGAGGAAACCAGAGCACCCAGAGGAAACCCACGCAGACATGGGGAGAATGTGCAAACTCCACGCAGACAGTTACCTGAGTTGTAGAATCGAACCCGTGTCCCTGGCGCTATGAGGCAGCAGTGCTAACCACTGAGCCACCAAGCGCCGTAAATGATCATTTTAAGATGGAGTTAGGGTTATGGTTCATGATATTTGATTTTCATATTTATTTAAACTGTGAATCATAATTTTTCATAGTAAATATGTGTTTTAGATTCTAAAAGATGGAATTAAAATTTTGCTGATTTCTACTGAGATTTTAAAAAAAGCAAAACTCTATAATACCATTATTTGCACATTGAAGAATGATCATGAGACAAATTGATGCATGTGGTGCCTCTGCCTAGAGAGTATGGTGTTAGGAATATTGATGGTCAGATGCAGAGGAGTGCAGGCTGATTTTCATAACATCCCTTTACTGACAAATGCACAACTATGGGAGGATTCTCCTCAGGAAATTGACATTTTGACCACTATTGTGGTGTTGGTGGAGAGGTAAGTTGCAATAGAAAAACAGGGGGAAAAAAATTTTGCAAATTGGCCTACTCTATGCAGAAGAATTCTTCATGGAGCTTTTGGAATGAACTGCTTAACAACTCAGCCCGTACGAGCTAGATGATGAGTAGAAGACTCTGATCAATGAACAGGTGTTAGTACATGTTGAACTCACATGATGTAATCAAGACTCCATTGAAGATATTTAAATCAAATTACTATTTGTATCATCACATCCCTTTGCTTGGCCTACCCTTCCTCCTCCAAACTCAATTGTTACAGGGTAGAAGGAGATCTCAATGGGCCTGCAACAGTACTCTCAACATTTTGATTTAGTCCCAAACTCCTGTCTTTTCCCCAAAGCTATACACATTGTTCCTCTGTAATTAATCATCCAATGTTCTCTTGAGTGCCACAGTTGGACCTGCCTCCACTAGACCTCCAGATAGCACATTCCATACCCGAGCCACAACCTGTGTGAAATACTTTTCTCACTTCTCATTTGCTTCTTTTGCACAGTACTTTGAGAACAGAAAATATAGTTGTAATTTTTTAGAGAATGAACAGTTTCTCCTTATCCACTGAGTCCAAATCCCACATCCCACAAGATTTTAAAAACGTGTAGCAAATCTCCCCATATCCTTCTCCTCTCTGAGGAAAATGGTCCTAACTTGTCAAATCTGTCATCAACTGAAGTTTCTCATTCCTGGAACCACGCAAATGCACTCTTCTTCATGCATTTAAATAGGCGCATGAGGTTGGGAGGTTTCCATTATTACAGTTCTTCTTTACCTTCTATCCTCTCTATTCTTCAACTCAAAGTGAAAGTATTCCTTTGTCAAGCTGGTGTCACCAATTTTATGTCTAAGAATCAGACTAATCCATTCTCCTATCAATTAATGCTGCAAACGTTTGGAAAAATTGCTACGTTGTCAAGTTTTTGAACATTTTGCATGAGCCTTTAGTTAAAGTAAATATGGACACTTTGTTTTAAAATTCTTCAACTGTGTGTAACTTTTTTTGCTTTCTGTTTTAGGTCACAATACCACGTGGCAAAGATGGCTTTGGCTTCACAATTTGCTGTGATGCTCCTGTTCGTGTGCAAGCTGTAGACCCAGGCAAGACATTTAAAGTTAGGCTGCGGTTTAGGCAAAATTATCTCATTTCCCCTTTATCTCGTCACCAGTTGTGTTGAATTGTAAGCTATAACGCATCTATTTCTGAAGAGAGCCCAAGTTCATACTTTTAATGAAAGTTTCATTTCAATTAGCCACACTCCTGAAAACTCTTATCACGAATGACTAGCTCTCCATATTGTACAACTGACACCCAGCTAACTTTTTAAATTAACATATCCATCACCTGATCCTTCATTTCGTTGGGTCTCAGGCATCTTTTCAGTTCATGTTAGATGATAATAGATTCATTTTTTCTTTTCAAAATAAATCTGTGCATAATAAACAACATGACAATGGAATATACTCGTACTCATTGTTTTCTTCCATGCATATTAAAGTTGAGTCCTTTTTCCAGTTTCTTTGAGGTTATTCCTTTCTTTGCAAAGAGGTCAGATGACTGCTGTTATCCCACCCATTTCAGTTTGGTGATTTCTACATTCTCTGGAAACCGTTTTAAAACTGCAATATCGATCTTCAGTCATTTGTTGTTCAAACGTTTCATTGAATTTATTGTGACTTATTGTTAATGTAGCATTCACGTGGGTATTGCTGCTGAATTACTTTTTCAAATTTCTTCCAACATTTTTTCAAAATAAAATGCCACATCTGCTACCACACCAAGAATGAGCATTTCCATTGCTGAGGTACTTTTTTACGACCGTATGACCCTTATGATCTTTTTAGCCTCCCAATCGAAACTATAACACCCCCCTTTCTCAGAAGGATAAAAACCGTCTTGCACATGAAAACTTACCATACGTTTGCATAAGAAGTACTTCTAAAAACAAAAGGGTTCATGTTCCTGTCATCTTCCAAGGATGGAAATTTCAAAATAAATGTTACGGTTGTCGAAAATGTTTTGTTCTTGTGAATCATATCTTCCGCCTCAGAGATTTTCATTGTGATCTCAATACTGATACTTCAAAATTGCATCTGGTCTTGTTTGAATGCCTAGCCAATTCAGCTACCAATTAGACTACATAATTCATTCCGTTAAGTCCATTTATGACAATTGTTTCAAATTCTCATCTCCCACTCAACAAAACAAATCACCTACATGCATCACAAAGAAGCCTGAGTGCTCCAGCTCGTGGTGCCAGTCAAAATGTGGTAGGGTCTCCTATTTACTAAAGATGGCCTGTACTGAGAAACCTTAGAGGCATCTTTTAGACCATGTACATTTATTTACTGCATTTGTTGATTCTCTGAGAACAAAGTACAACTTTCCTCCCAGCAGAACTGCATCTTCAATATCAATTGGTCTATGCTCCCAAGCATCTGTTGCTAAGAAAGCCAAGAAAAATTTCAAAATTGCTTTCCCTGAATGCCGTCTTGTGTTTTGGTCCCCTAGTTTTTCTTCAAAAGCCTATGCATCAGCTTTGTTTTAACCTTATAAATCCTATTCGAGAGTAGTGAATGGTGTCCTGAATTTTGCGTCAGAAGATCTGGGTTCAAGACGCACCTTCCCTGGAAGTTAGAACATAGCACAGTACAGGCCCTTCAGCCCACTATGTTGTGCAGAAATTTTACCCAAAATCTAAGGTCTATCTAACCTCCACCACTACCTTATACTATCATCCATATGCCTATCTAACAGCCGCTTAAATGCCCCAATGAGGCTGACTGCACTACCCTCTCCGGCAATATATTCCACGCCTCTACCACTCCAAGTAAAGAACCTACCTCTGACGTCTCCCCGATATCTACCTCCACTCATGGACTATGACCCCTCGTAAAAGCTACCTCCACCCGAGGAAAAAGCCTCTGGCTGTCTACTCTATCTATACCTCTGATCATTTTGTGTACCTCTATCAAGTCCCCTCTCAACCTTCGTCGCTATAAAGAGAAAAGCCCTAGCTCTGTCAACCTTTCCTTGTAAGACCTTCCCTCCGTTCCAGGCAAAATCCTGTAAATCTCCCCTGCACCTTTTCGAACACTTTCATATCTTTCCGTAATGAGGGGACCAGAACTGGACACGATATTCCAGATGTGGCTGAACCAGGCTTTTGTATAGCTGGAGCATAGCTTCACTGCTCTTGAACTCAATCCCTCTATTAATGAAAGCTAATACATCATACGCCACCTTAACAACTCTATCCACCTGGGTGGCAGCTTTTAGGGAACAGGGAACTGTGAACTTGAACCCCAAGATCCCTCTGCACCTCCACACTGCCCAGAATTTTTCCGTTAACCCTGTATTCCACTTCCAAGTTTGTTCTTCTAAAATGAATCACCACACACTTTTCAGGGTTAAACTCCATCTGCCAATTCTCAGCCCACCTCTGCATTCTATTAATATCCCTTTATAACCTAGAACAGCGCTCCACACTGTCCACAATGTGACCCACCTTCGTTGTTGTATGGTGCCTGAACAGGTTCATTAAGATAACTATAAACTCTGTCTGCAGATGCTGTTGCTGTACATGTACATCTGTGTGTTAAGACTGATTGACCTCTATCTGGCTTCTCAATGCACACAGCAGATTCTCTCCAGTTTTGTGGTTCTTGTTAAAACTGGAAGAACTGCACTGCTGTAAATCGGAAACAAAAACAGAAATTGCCAGAAAAGCATCTGTGGAGAAAAATCAGAGTTAAAGTTTTGGTTTGAGTGACCTTTCCTCAGAACCTTCAATAAGATTGTGGACTCAGCTCCACTCACCCACTCGCTCATCATAAACCTTAACTCCCTTACTGATCGAAAATCTATCTATCTTTGCCTTAAAAGCATTCAACAAAGTAACCGCAACTGCTTCACTAGGCAGGGAATTCCACAGATTGTCAACCTTTTGGGTGGAGAAGTTCCTCCTTAACTCAAACCTAAATCTGCTATCCCTTATTGAGAGGCTATGCCCCCTAGTTCGAGTTTTCTTGAGTTCAATCTTGGTACTTCATGTTTCTACTCCAAGGGCCTAACCTCCTACCCTTTATCCTATGCATTCAGCCATCTTTTAAATTTTCCACCTTCCATTTGAAACCAGTTTCAAACCGGAAGGTATGGTTTATTCTAAGAGAGAGGGATTTCAAAAATGAGGAAGCCTATCTTTTTGATAAAGCTGGAAAAATAATAATTGTACAGCTTCACTGAGAACCTTTTTAGTCTACTTGCTATGCATTCAAGGGCTGTAAAAAAACAAAACTAATTATTGCCCCTTTCCTGCAATGTGGACAGATCACTTATTACTGATGGAATTTTAGGATTCCCACCAAAGCCTAATTGATAGAGGACATTGTCTATAACTGCCTTCAGCAATTTCTTAGCATGGACAGCTCATGCTAGTCCAGGCAATAACTTGCAACTCTGTTGATCTGCCAAAAAATTTATGAACCGTGTTGTCCATTATGTGTGGCTCTTTTTACATGTGCTGTTGCTGAAAGTGTTCTGCTGCTATGTTCATATTTGTATGCCCATTGCCAAATTCATGAATAGCAAATTTCCTTACATTATTGATGAGAAATTTTATTGGCGTTCCAAAACCCATCCTTTTCCACTTAGCTTGTCTACAATTATTGTCTTATCTTTATCACATACCATAGTTGGCTGAAAAATATGGTTGCTAAATTTACAATATATGTTTTTTGTTTCTATATCCCATTACTTTAAATGCCATTGAGTTCAAGTCCCAACTTCCCTGAGAGGTGTCATAAACAATTGCCTTGTTGAAATCTCTTGCTGAGGGCAGCCTTACTAATGACCATGATGATGTCCTTTTTTGTATTTCTTACAAATTCAAATCTGTCACTTTTTATTCCACTCCTCCTTCAACTGTGCTTTCTTCTATGATGGCCTACTTAACAAAACTGGTATTTCGCTGGACTGTACACCATATAAATAAAATTATGGATTCCTTGTAACATAGCTAGAATCTCACACAAACATTTTACACTGTCATCATCTCTAAATCTGAAACTGGTGAAATTCTTAACTTAATCATGATCCTTATAACTCAGACTCTATGTATCAATTTAACCAGTCCATTCCACACACTGCAAACTCTGCCACCAACGTATTCATCACTGGGCTGAAAATTCTTACAACCAATACAATGTACTCTCCATGATCTGTATGTTGATCACCTTCCTCAATTTGCAAATACTCCATTATACCATGATGGACAGTTCTTTATGTAATGCCAATTTGAATTACACCTAAAATAACAATTGACTACACTCTGACCATTTCTGGGGTTCATTCTCTTAATGTAAATGTTACATTCTTTTCATTTCTACAAATTATCAATAGCATTTCTATCCCAATTTCAAATAGTTGCAGTTTTCTTTTTGTACTATTATCTGCCAACTGCATTTAGATAGTCTTAACAAATTGTTAACATTAACTCTTCTATTTTCTTTTGTACCCCTTTTATGCAACAAGTACATCTGGAAAGGCATGTTTTTCTTGGAACTTTATTAGTGCTTCTGACACTAATTTCAGCAGTGTCTGTTTATCTGCAAATGTAAATCAAGTCCAAAGGAGAAGTCTATCCATACTTGATACTTTGGCACAGTTCCATAATGCAAGTGCCAGTGCAGATCAGGAAATTTTCAAATTAAATTTCTGTGGCCTTACATAATGGAATTCAGTAGATTGTATTTATATTCCATGGCACTGTAATTAGTCTTTGTAAATTCAGCAAAATCTAACTATGCCTCAATTAATCAAACATTTTTGATAGATTATTATCTTTCAGATAAAATTTATCAAGCCTATCATTCTCCAATTTGTAAAGATACTGCTTCTTATAGTAAAGAAAATGCTAAAGTTTTCTGTTTGCTGAATAAGTAACACAAGCCCACATGCTTAGTTCATTTTTTCATTGATCATAAGAATCACTTCCAGAAAACCAAGGTGAGTAATCAAAACCCAAAACTTTGTTTGACTCGACCATTCTCATCTACTGGTATTATATACTAGAATATAATTGTTTTAATGAGAGCTTTATTGCTGTTAACCACATCACTTAATTCCCTTTTTTTTATTGTGTTCATTTAAGGGACAAATAATTACAGGTAGTGATAACTGTGGAGAATTTAGCATTTCTATTAACCTTCAGAGACTTTCCAATGTTACTTTTTGCCACTGCCAACATTAGCTTTAGCTGTACTCTGAACTTTCTTCATTCTGTTCTTGCATTCCTTTTCCAGTATCCTATTTTTTCCAACAGACTAGCTAGCTTATGTTTAGGGTAATTCTTGACATGATCTAAGGAATTCTATAGACTCTGGCAAAACCTTGTATTAACAACCAAATTGTGTCCTGAAGTCAAAATCAAACAACGTCTGGTGTCGGTCTGTTCACTGTTGCTAGTTTTTCTGTTTTATGACTTAGGTTTGCCAGGGTGGAAGACACAGACAACCATTTGCTTACATTAGAGGAGGCGATTTGCCATGGGTTTTCTGGTTCTGATGGTCACAGTGCTGTTCGTATCACTGTGCAGTATTCCAAAAAGCCACAGCACCGATTATTAGCACTCTGTATTGATATGACAAGTCACATCCAATTATCCTGTAATTAATATATCCGTTGCCTTTTCCATCAGTCTATTAGGCATACTTTCAAACCATAGTAGATGGTAACACAAATTGTCCCTGTAAAATAAAATTGCTCCATATAGCACTGCTTATTGCCATTTAAAGTACACGTACAAATATATCGCCCAATGTCAGAAGAGTTTTTAAACCATTTGTAATTGTGAAAATATTATAAAATGATCCTGGTAATACTGCTGTTTTTAAAAGTGTTTTTCTGTGTTAATTCCAAGCATAACTATGGAACTTGGGCCAAAGTGAAAGCTCTTTTAGCGAGTTTTGAGATTTGTAGCTCAGGTTGAGGTTCTGGATGTAAGTTTGCTCACTGTGCTGGAAGGTTTGTTTTCAGACATTTTGTCACCATTCTAGGTAACATCATCAGTGAGCCTCCGGTGAAGCGCTGGTGTTATGTCCCGCTTGGTATTTGTGTATAGGTTTCCTTGGGTTGGTGATGTCATTTCCGGTGGTGATGTCATTTCCTGTTCTTTTCTCAGAGGGTGGTAGATGGGCTCCAAATCAGTGTGTTTGTTGATGGAGTTCCAGTTGGAATGCCATGCTTCTAGGAATTCTAGGAGACACGCATGAGAATTCCTAGAAGCATGGTATTCCAACCAGAACGCCATCAATCAACAAGCACATTGATTTGGAGCCCATCTACCACCCTCTGAGAAAAAGAACAGGAAATGACATCACAACCCAAGGAAACCTAAACACATAAATAGAAAGCGGGACATAATACCAGTGCTTCACCGGAGGCTCACCGATGATGTTACCTAGAATGGTGACGAAACATCTGAAAACAAACCTTCCACCACAGCGAGCAAACTTAAATCCTGAAAGCTCTTTAATTCATAGCAAGAATTTGCAAATATATGGATGTTAAAGACTGCACATTGCATGTATATATCAGATTTTAATTTAGCAATACCTTTACATTTTTTAATTTTTTTATCTTCAAAGTATGTTTTTAAATGTCCAGCTGAAAAGACTGTTTTTAGTTCACCCTTGAAATGCCACAAAGAAGTAGAGTTCATGAAAAATCTGTTCAATCCATGTTGATTTTTCTTAGGTGGCCCAGCTGATCAAGCAGGCTTACAATCATTAGATACTCTATTACAGCTGAATGGACAGCATGTCGAGCAATGGAAATGTGTGGAGTTAGCTCATGCAATAAGGTAAAAACCTTTCAAGTAAAGTGTTCTAAATTATGTTACTTATCAAATGGGTGTGTGGATTTGTTTCGACTGAAAGCAAAACACAACTAACAGCTTTATTACACAGCTACAACAGTAACCTTTTGCGTATGTTTAATGTTATAAACAAATTTTAATATTAAAGCACATAAGGATATGTTAGGGATAACAGGAACTGCAGATGCTGGAGAATCTGAGATAACAAGGTGTAGGGTTGGATGAACACAGCAGGCCAAGCAGCATCTTAGGAGCAGGAAGGCTGATGTTTCAGGCCTAGACCCTTCATCAGAAAAAAGGCCCAAAACGTCAGCTTTCCTGCTCCTAAGATGCTGCTCATCCTGCTGTGTTCATCCAGCTCTATACCTTGTTGTTAAGGATATATTTGGCCAGGTTACCAACAATATCGTGAGATAATTCATAGGAGTGGGAATTTGGAATTCAAGGCCATGGGTTGATTTGAATACAAGGATCAGAAGTTTTCAAACTGAGTCATGAGTCTTAACCAGTCCGAGCCATTGAAAACTCACATTGGGTGGCTGGGACTTGGTATGAGTTAGGACATAGACAGCAGAGTTTTGAATAACCTCAGGTTTTAATAACTAGGAAGGGTAGCAAGGAGTGTATTTTAATAGTTAAGTCTAGAGGTAATAAAGACATAAGATGAGAGTTTCAGCAGCTAACAGAGACAAGGGCAGAGAGTGGTGCTGTGGCAGAGGTAGGTACAGATGGTTTTGAGTGCAAGATGTGATAGGCAGCTCATTCGGAGGGTCAAGTATCACACTAAAATGTAAGTGGTCTGGCTCATCCTCAGAGTTGCAAGGAAAGAAATGAAGTTAGTGGCAAGAGAGCGGAGTTTGTGACTGGGTAAATATTTTGACTTACAATAGTGGGTTAATATCAGGCCAAATATGGTAATTTCATACATTAGTTTTCTACTTGTGTAACTTAGTTTATTACCCAATGCTACAAGCTGCCATAACTAACAAGAGCCAATTACTCAGCTACATCTGTGTCTGATATTTAACAAGAATAATTAGGAATCATCCTTGGCTTGTCACTTTTTAATAATCTATTCTAGTGCTGCAATGAAATTTTATCTATGATGGTCAAAGTTTTGGAGATAGAACACCATTGAATTTCTGCTGAGGATACCTCCAATGGCTACTGTAGCCAATCTTGTGCAGGCTGTTTGCCACAATTGACCATGTGGCACTTTGATTTCATTGGTAGGGGAGTAAGCTTGCTATCATGATACAAACACAGTCAAGTAATGCTGACTGCCATAAAGTGGCAAAACACAACTTCTCATTGTCCCATATCCATGTGCAACCAAAGAATAATCTGGGTAGTGACAGCTCCATGCCCATTTACTGCAGTGAAGTCACAGAATCAATTTCAAATGTGTCTTTGGAATTTATAGTTCACTCAACCTGATTGTGAAATATTCTGCAGTGAATGACAAGCTATTAGTTTATTTCTATTCATCACAAGACTGTAAGACCATAAAATATAGGAAATGCAATAGGCCATTCAGCGCCTCGAGCCTGCCCTGCAATTCAATAGGATCCTGGCTGATCCTCCTTGTGGGTCTGATTCCCCTTCTCACTTTCTCTCAATCATTCTCTTTATACTGAGACTGTGTCCTCTTGTCCTGGACTCTCCCAGGTAGAGCTTCAACCTTCTCAGATGATCCCTCCATAACCAGGATCATCCAAGTGAAAACTTCTGTGAACTGCCACCAGTGAAATCATATCTTTCCTCAAACAAAGGGGACTAAAACTGCTGTCATTACTCCAGATGTTGTACATTTGCAGTCAGACTTCCTTAATGTTATACTCAACAATTGCCACATTTCATTAGCCGCCTTCATTACCTGTTGCACCTGTGTGCTAGCTTTCTGTGTTTCCTGAACAAGTACTGCTAAACCCCTTTGTGTTGGAGCTTTCTGCACATCTTCACAATTTTTATTTATTCTCAGCTTCAGTTTCATTTACACTGTTCAGTAATTGCAATTCTCCACTGATATTTGGTGGCTCAGTGTTTAGCACTGCTGCTTTACAGCGCCAGGGATCCAGGTTCGATTCCAGCCTCTGGCGACTGTCTATGTGGAGTTTGCACATTCACGTGTCTGCGTGGGTTTCCTCTGGGTGCTCCAGTTTCCTCCCACAGTCCAAAGATGTGCAGACGAGGTGGATTGGCCATGCTAGAATCTCCATGGTGCCCAGGGATGTTTAGGTTAGATGGATTAGACATGGGGAAATCAGGGGTAGGGGACTGGGTCTGGGTGGGGTGCTGTTCAGAGGGGCGGTGTGGACACGTTGGGCCGAATGGCCTGTTTGCACACTGTAGGGATTCTGTGATTATATGAATTTCTGAATATTTTGATTGGTTTTGACCAATCAAAATATTTAGCTTCCTTTTGCCATATCAACTGCTTTTTAACAATTTTGGATGTTTGTACATCTTTCTGATTGGTCCACTGACCATTTTCTTTATGCATTTTGTATCTGTTGTTTTTCTTAATTATTTCATTTGTGATGTTGTTAATCTATTGTTTATCATTCTCAAATTCACAATCTCTGGTTCTTCACGCTTCATGAAATGTTTCTTCTTGATTAATACTGCAGTCTAATTGTAAATATTTAATTCATAATACAGTTGCATCAGTGATTTTTTTTTGCCTCAAATATCCAAGTACAAATGATCTGACTAAACTAATGAGGATTCTATACTGGACATTTAGTTGCTTTAAATAATATTTCTAATGCCTTTTTGGTTGTATTGGACAGTAAAGGATAAATGAACAGATGACAATGTTTCAGCTGACTATGCACAATTTCTCACCATCCAGGGCATGAGTGCCCTGCAGCGATGTACATAGAACTTCTGCATATCTTTTTAGGCACCATTTCATGCTTGTTTTTAATGCGATGTTGTTTGCTTCTTTATAGAAACTGTCACAGTCAGATCATTGTTTTAATCTGGCGTCTTGTTCCTCGATTGAGACCCAACTTTGAACGCATGATTAGAAAACCATCTTGCAGATCACATTATGATTTGCAGTCTCCACCCAACAAACGTGAAAAGAACTGTGGTACTCCATTGACTTCCATGGACCACAGGGAAAGTTGCCATATTGTGTATGATGGTACTGATGGAGTTGTACTGAACAGCTGGGAACGACATGAGGACATTGACAATTGTCCACGAAACAGGCCTATGATGTCAAAGGATAGGTCTGAGGGAGACAATATTCTCATCCTTTCACCAATAACATATGGCAACCAGGTATGCATTTTATAAAAAGAAAGTTTATTAATTTACTTAAATTGGGTAGAAATATTGAAATAATTTGTTTGGAATAAAATAACTGGAGAATGTTAAGGAACGACAGGAGAGATAAATTGCTGTCCAGAAGGGACTTAAAGGACTTTGAGGTTTCATGATTACTCGCTACAGTAAATACCCCATTTTCCAGTGCCCAAGCATTCAGAATTCTCATGCAGCTGGCAAAATTTTCAAAGAAAATTTTCCAAAAATGTAAAATTTATTGAAAAACACCCAGTTGAACTTGGTTCTGCAAATTCCAATGCATGTATTCTCATCTGCCACATGGTAGTTCTGTCAGCCACCTGTAGCAGGGTTGCCTGTCATCCTCCCTCACACAGGTGCCACTATGGTAACAGCTAGTCGAATTTGTGATTGAATTATATCCAAAATCTTTCACTCGTGAATCTGCTGTCGCTCAGGAAGAATTCTTATGCAAGGATTTATTGTTTTGACTTTGAAATAGAAAATAGAAATACATTGGTTCATCAACAATCTATGACATTGAAGTACAGATAGAAAGCCTAAAGAGCGCTTTGTGAAAACTGAATGTGATAAAAGCATACATTTGTGTCATTTTCTTCATACTTATCAAGCAAATGAAAACTATGTAGATCCAGTGAACAACATTTCCAGGCTAGAACTTGATGAATGGTTGGATGCTAAGAATGTTCCTGTTACACTGATGTTAAGTGCGCAATAAATTGTAGTGTTTTGAATCATGACAGACCTGAAATTCACAATAATGAAAGTGTGGAGAAGGGAAAGCAGAGGTAAAGATTGCAGCCAAAGGATTTAAAAATGTCTAGAAACTTGCTGAACAATGAAACTGCTTTACTACACAAATGATAATGCATTTTCACCTGCATTCCCAATCTTTGCATCAGAGAAGAAAAGCATGTGAGCAGGCAGAAATAAGAAATTTATTCAAGAGGGTTACAAGGCCTAACTCCCCATCTGCTCAGTCCTCGACGTTACTGCTGCTCAAGATGCAAGTGCTACTTCTGTTGGTGATCTAGATTAAAAAATACTATCAAGGTTTCCAGAGTCCAATGAGCAAATTGTACTGCTTGTTGATATTTTTAAGGTTTTTTTATTCAAAGAATACAAAAAATGTCGCATGGGATTTCTATTGGAGTATTTTTAATGCAACCAGCAGATTCATGTAGCTGGCACCCCTGCAATTTCCCATAATTTCTGGATAACAGAAGTTTACTTACTGACGGCCAAAGAAGCTCTTGGAGAGAGGTGAAAAGCTTAAAGCCGAAGCCAATTAAGTAAGTTGCTTTAGACAAGCAAAATTAGTTCAGAAGATTGTTTCAACCATAGCCAACAGTGACACTCATAGCAATGGGAGAATAGGCAATGTGGATGATGTGTTGTGGGCAAATTACCATATTACCTTTAATTTGGCTACTCATTAAGAAACCTCACAGACAATCAAGTGCTGAATCAATGATTTAAAGTTTATTGCATCTGGAAACCAAAGTAAGACCCCTCAAGTTAACAAGTTAAGCCTCACAAACCAACTTGGCTACTACCTGATTAATGGTGGGATCTGGCCAGGATTTCGACCAGTTTTGCTATTGAACTAATCAAATGTTAGATTCTTATACAGTTTTCTCTCTCTTTCAAGTTTGTAATGTGACTTTATTGATGATTCAATACATTGTTTCATCCCCACCATTGATTATATTTCTGGAGAACTCCAGTTTATAGCTTGCGTTCTTATCAGAAGTAGTTTCCCTCTTCCTTGTTACATTTGGGGTCAGCTGTCTGTTTAAAACACAGCCTTGGCTGCAATTAACCGCTTTACTTCAGAATATTACTTCTGCATGCAGTCTTAATTGCCCATTTGTCACGAGGCAGCAGCTTATCAAACAGTTATTAGGTCTTCTGTCCCAGAAAGCGGATTGTTTTTGTTCTTTTTTGCCCCAGAGATAGATACTGATCATGTTGCTTCTAATTCCTTTATAACAGTTTCTCTTTGCCCCTTTCTTCTAGGAAACAGCTTATTCTAGAAAGACTTAAAAGCTCTGACGTTTACACTCATTGGTAGTATAGGATCAAAAAGTTACTCTCAATAGTGGGTCATATTGAATCAGATATGACATTGGGGTTGTGAACAGTTTTTGAGGACTGCGAGGTTGCCTGTGCGACTGAAAAATTTTGTGTTGAATAGGAGAAAGAAATAGTTGGAGCTTGTAAAAATGGTAACAATTCCAAAGTTTCAAGTTTTTAGTATTATGGGTTGAGTGTTGAAGTATCAATTTATTTTTTGACTCTCATAATCAAGTGAAGTTATGACCATTTTATTGATTTGTTTTAAAATTAATTTTCAGATTCTGAGGACAGTACCACAAGACAACCATGTTATTTATGGTAAGTTTTAAGATTAATTATTAATGTAGCCTCTGGATGTACAATGTTTTCTTTTAGTCTATAACCAGAGGCTGTAAACCATAAGTAAATGTTTAATGTTGTGGACTAAAGTGAGCCTAGAATCACGGCCAATTAGACATGCAGACTAGAACTTCATGTTTAAAAGAAGTGAGGTGGATTCACCCAAGGCAGT
Source organism: Stegostoma tigrinum (assembly GCF_030684315.1). Taxonomy (NCBI): domain Eukaryota; kingdom Metazoa; phylum Chordata; class Chondrichthyes; order Orectolobiformes; family Stegostomatidae; genus Stegostoma; species Stegostoma tigrinum. The sequence continues at coordinate 20,502,963 of NC_081382.1, forward strand.
AGTGTCTTTAAATGGAGCAATGAGCAAAATGGGTCCGGGGATTATTTTTCCGGACTAAGCTTCCTCACCCTTTAGTTCCCTGCTCTCCAACTTTTCCATTAACTGAAATAATTATCTGCTTTAAATCTTTCCAGGCTAGGATTTGTTCTTCAATTAGTTTAAATGCTTTTAAAGATGTTTAAATCTATAACATCTTGCTCTCACGCTTTGATATTTTCTCCAATTTTTTTTAAAAATTGTATCCCTGCAGTACCTGTGGAAGTGTCAGTCCTATAACTCTCTCACATTGGGCCTTCCTCCTCTGTTCAATTAGTTCTTGACAGTCAATTAGATATATATTAATTCACAGTGGCAAAACCATGAGTTTAGTTGATATTGGTCCCATAATTTATTTGTCAATGAAAACCTTAACTGGTAATTATATCCATATTTGAAGCCAGTTTTTAAAACTCTGCATTTGTCAATTTTACAGTACAGAATAAGATCAGTTTGTATTTATATCATAGCCTTGAATTCAAAGTGTTCTCAGAACAGGAAAAAGCAACTGAAATAGGAGCGAGAGATAATGGGAACTGCAGATGCTGGAGAATCCAAGATAACAAAGTGTGAAGCTGGATGAACACAGCAGGCCAAGCAGCATCTCAGGAGCACAAAAGCTGACGTTTCGGGCCTAGACCCTTCATCAGAGAGGGGGATGGGGTGAGGGTTCTGGAATAAATAGGGAGAGAGGGGGAGGCGGACCGAAGGAGGAGAGAAAAGATGATAGGTGGAGAGGAGAGTATAAGTGGGGAGGTAGGGAGGGTATAGGTCAGTCCGAGCAAGACTGACAGGTCAAGGAGGCGGGATGAGGTAGTAGGTAGGAAATGGAGGTGCGGCTTGAGGTGGGTGGAAGGGATGGGTGAGAGGAAGAACAGGTTAGGGAAGAGGAGACAGGCTGGACTGGTTTTGTGATGCAGTGGGGGGAGGGGAAGAACTGGACTGATTTTGGGATGCAGTGGGGGGAGGGGAAGAAGTGGGCTGGTTTTGGGATGCTGTGGGGGAAGGGGAGATTTTGAAGCTTGTGAAGTCCACTTTGATACCATTGGGCTGCAGGGTTCCCAAGCGGAATATGAGTTGCTGTTCTTGCAACCTTCGGGTGGCATCGTTGTGGCCCTGCAGGAGGCACACGATGGAGATGTCATCTGAGGAATGGGAGAGAGAGTTAAAACGGTTTGCGACTGGGAGGTGCAGTTGTTTATTTCGAACCGAGCGGAGGTGTTCTGCAAAGCGGTCCCCAAGCCTCCACTTGTTTTCCCCAATGTAGAGGAAACCACACTGGGTACAATGGATGCAGTATACCACATTGGCAGATGTGCAGGTGAACCTCTGCTTAACGTGAAAGGTCATCTTGGGGCCTGGGATGGGTGTGAGGGAGGAGGTGTGGGGGCAAGTGTAGCACTTCCTGTGGTTGCAGGGGAAGGTGCTGGGTGTGGTGGGGTTGGAGGGCAGTGTGGAGCGGACAAGGGAGTCACAGAGAGTGGTCTCTCCGGAAAGCAGACAAGGGTGGGGATGGAAAAATAGCTTGAGTGGTGGGGTCGGATTGTAAATGGTGCAAGTGTCGGAGGATAATGCGTTGTGTCCAGAGGTTGGTGGGGTGGTATGTGAGAAGGAGGGGTATCCTCTTGGGGCGGGTGTGGCGGGGGCGGGGTGTGAGAAATGTTTTGCGGGAAATGCGGGAGACGCGGTCAAGGGCGTTCTCGACCACTGCGGGGGGGGGGGAAAGTTGCGGTCCTTGAAGAACGTGGACATCTGGGATGTGCGGGAGTGGAATGCCTCATCCTGGGAGCAGATGCGGCGGAGGCAGAGGAATTGGGAATGGGGACGCCCTTGACCGCGTCTCCCGCATTTTCCGCAACACAGCCCTCACACCCCGCCCCCGCCAGAACCGCCCCAAGAGGATCCGCCTCATTCTCACATACCACCCCACCAACCTCCGGATAGAATGCATTATCCTCCGACATTTCCGCCATCTACAATCTGACCCCACCACCCAAGCCATTTTTCCATCCCCTCCCTTGTCTGCTTTCCGGAGAGACCACTCTCTCCGTGACTCCCTTGTTCGCTCCACATTCCCCTCCAACCCCACCACACCCGGCACCTTCCCCTGCAACCGCAGGAAGTGCTACACTTGCCCCCACACCACCTCCCTCACCCCCATCCCAGGCGCCAAGATGACCTTCCATATTAAGCAGATGTTCACCTGCACATCTGCCAATGTGGTACACTGTATCCATTGTACCCAGTGTGGCCTCCTCTACATTGGGGAAACCAAGCGGAGGCTTGGGGACCGCTCTACAGAACACCTCCGCTCGGTTCGCAATAAACATCTGTATCTCCCAGTCGCGAACCGTTTTAACGCCCCCTGCCATTCCTCAGACGACATGTCCATCGTGTGCCTCCTGCAGTGCCACAATGATGCCACCCGATGGTTGCAAGAACAGCAACTCATATTCCGCTTGAGAACCCTGCAGCCCAATGGTATGAATGTGTACTTCATTAGCTTCAAAATCTCCCCTTCCCCCGCCCCTCATCCCAAAACCAGCCCAGTTCGTCCCCTCCCCCCACTGCATCACAAAACCAGCCCAGCCTATCTCCGCTTTCCTAACCTGTTCTTCCTCTCACCCATCCCTTCCTCCCACTTCAAGCCGCACCTCCATTTCCTACCTACTACCTCATCCCGCCTTCTTGACCTGTCAGTCTTCCCCGGACTGACCTATCCCCTCCCTAACTCCCCACCTATACTCTCCTCTCCACCTATCTTCTTTTCTCTCCTCCTTCGGTCCGCCTCCCCCTCTCTCCCTATTTATTCCAGAACCCTCTCCCCATCCCCCTCTCTGATGAAGGGTCTAGGCCTGAAACGTCAGCGTTTGTGCTCCTGAGATGCTGCTTGGCCTGCTGTGTTCATCCTGCTTCACACTTTATTATCTTGAAATAAGAGCAAGTTTAGTAATGATTAAAGGCTTGGGGAGGTAAAAAGCATGCTCTGAGGGCCTTTTTTAAAAAAAAGAGTACAGATAGCTAAAGGGTGTAAATTCGAGAGTGCCGAACTTGTAAAGCTAAACAACGTGTCTATAAATGTGAGGTGATGGGAGGGGAAGGTGCACATGACGCCAGAATGTCAGTCTGAATGGAGGGAGAGGTCTCAAGGGATTTGCTGCCTTAAAAGTATTTAGGTTATGTAGGGATTTGAGGTAAAATCATTACTATCCCATAACAAAAGAAATGTGGTAATGACCTGCCTAAAGGCAGATCCTCTACTGTTTCTCCTAGTTGTTGTGTTTCCGAGTTATCAAGCTCATCCTTCCTACATCTAGCCTGTCCATTCCTAGCCACAGGTTTCTGAGATCTCCTGTCATTCTTCCAAACTATGGTGAATATAGTCCTAACTGATCTCGTTTTCCCCCTGTATGTCAGCCCCGCCATCCCAGGAGACCAAAATAGCGCACAATTTTCCCGGGTATCGGCTTACCAATACCAATACAGCCCTGTACAGTTGCAGGAAGATGTCCTGGCTCTTGTACTCAAATTTTCCTCACTTTGAAGGCCAATATACCTTTTGCCTTCTTCACAGCCTGTTGCACCTGCATGCTTACCTTCAGCAACTGGTGTATGAGCACACCCAGGCCTTGTTGCACTTCCCATTTTCCCAATCTGTCACCGTTCGGATTATAATCTGCCAGTCTGTTATTGCTACCAGTGTGGGTAACCTCACATTAATTTACATTATTCTGCATTTACCATGCATTTGCTCACTCACTTAGTTGTCCAAATCACACTAGCTTCCCTGCATCCTCCTCACAGTATACCTCCCACCCAGCTTTGTGTCCTCTGCAAGCTTGGAGATATGACACATAATTTCCTCATCTAGTTCGTAAATGTATTTTGTGAATAGCTGGGTTCTAGGCACTGATCCTTGTGGCAACCCACTAGTCAGTGCTTACCAGTTAGGGGGGAAAAGGACCTGTTTATTCCTGACTGCTGAACCATTTTCTATCCATTTCTGTATGTGACCTCCAAATCCACGTATTTTAATCTCAATGAGGAATGAATGATATGACTCGGAAATAATTTATTTGATCACAGGTGTGGACATCATTGCTTGGCAGCACTTGTTGTCCATCCCTAATTGCCCTTGTGATGGTAGTAGTGGACTGCCATCTTGAACTGCTGCAATCTGTTGGAGGTAAATATACCCAAAGTGTTGTTAGAAATCATGGAGTTCCAGGGTTTTAATTTTGAAGGAATGGTGCTATTATTCTTAGTCAGGGTAGTGTGTGGCCTGGAGGAAAATTTACAGATGGTGCTCAGGTGCATCTGCTGCCCTTGTACTTCCAGCTGGTAGAGATTGCAAGTTTGAAATTTGCGGACCCTTGGTGAGTTGCAGTAATGCACCTTGTATATAGTAATCATATTGCCACTGTGTGTTCCTGCTAAAGGGAAAGAATGGAATAGTTCATGTGCCAATAAAGCAGGCTGTTTTGCCGTTAATAGTGTTGAGCTTTTTGAGTCATTCTTTCCCCCCCCCCCCCCCCCCCCACTTTCATCAATGTAAAAACTTTTTCCATGTTACCACCAAACGTTTACTGATTCATTCATTGGGCATGACTGAACATTTTGTAGAATGATTGATAGAATCCGTGCAGTGTAGAAACTGGCTAATTCAGCCAATTGAGTCCACGCTGACCCTTAGAAGAGCATCCCACCCAGATCCACCCCATTCTTGTAACTCTGCATTTCCCATGGCTAATCCTTCTTGCTAGCACATTCCTGGACCCAATGGGCAATTTAGCAAGGTCAACCCACCTAACCTGCATGTCTTTGGACTCTAGGAGCAAACTGGAGAACCAGAGGAAACCTGCACAGGGGTATTTGAGAACTCCGTACAGTCAGTCACCTAAGGGTGGAATTGAACCAGGGTCCCTGACGCTGAGGCAGCAGTGCTAACCACTCAGCCACCGTGACACCGCTTGAACTTGAACTTGAACAGGGTCTTTTGAGATCTCTGCCATTGGTGGTCTGTGCTCTTTTACTAGGTTGTCCAGGGCCCAGCTGCAGAATAAGAAGGCAATTATATTTGATAAAATTTGTGATTTAAGGTTGACTTGCTGTGGGAGCAGCTTAATTCTGTTTGGCAGGATTTGAGCAGAATGTTGCGAAATACATCATGCTCAAAGACTTTGGAGAGGAACAGGTGTTCAAAAATTAGTGAGGATGATTTTGAAATAAAATGGGGCATCCTGCTTGGTTAGGGAGCCACTTGCCAAATTGAAAAACCGAAAGGAAGTTGTAATATTAGAAGTTCAGTTAGATTGCGGTTGAAGAAGTAAGATGCAAGTCTTTTGCATAAGATAAATATTGTAATAGAGAAGGATAGTTTGAATAACCAGAGAGGCAGTATGAGACTGGGACCTGCCACATTGGAGAACCTAGCATTTTCCATTTTTGTAAGGGTGGGAATGGGAAGGAATCCCTGTAGCTATGATTAATGGAGTCACTTAAGTCTAATTCTCATCATTCAGAAGCATAGATCCTGAAGTGTGCAGAGTAGTCTTGGTAAGAGTAAATCTGAATTGTGTGAATCTCTTTGGATAACCAGGATACTACTTTGGAGAAGTATTCCTTTGTATGCGATACCAGGGCATGTTTGTTGGAGGTTGTCTCTTTTAGGGCAGGTTAGGTACCCTTTAGGGGGTTAAGGTTGTCTTTTTGGAGTGGTTAAAATGTAGCCATGAATATGTGTAAAAAGTGTGTAAAATTAACTGCCAAAAGTGTTAAAAACAGTTGTCAACAGGATATGTGTGAGTGATAATGGGAACTGCAGATGCTGGAGAATCCAAGATAATGAAATGTGAGGCTGGATGAACACAGCAGGCCCAGCAGCATCTCAGGAGCACAAAAGCTGATGTTTGATGAAGGGTCTAGGCCCGAAATATCAGCTTTTGTGCTCCTGAGATGCTGCTGGGCCTGCTGTGTTCATCCAGCCTCACATTTCATTATCTTGTCAACAGGATATGCCAGTTCTTTCAACAGTAACTATCAAAGCGAGGTGTCAAACTGTTAAAAGTCCTGTCCTTTGAATCTTTGAAAAAAAAATCTATGGCATATCATTTCTTGCTATTTCACTGTGTTGACATAAGATGGGCAGATTTCTATCACCTGGATTTGTGTTGCATGACTGATTTCATAAACCTCCATTATCACAGTAGTCTGCCTGCCATTTTACAGTTTGATTTTACAGCTTGAAATTGTTTTGAAGTGGAGCCATATATTAATTCCAATGCTTGTTGTTTTAAGTGACTATAGAGTTAATTGAATTGTTCTTCTAAGGCATTATGTAAATGAAGAAATGTTTATGTAGTAAATAGGATTTTGAGTTTTTTTTAACAAATTGTGAAATCTGCAGTATACGCCATTTTAGTTAATTGAACTTCATTTTAGCTCATTTCTGCATTGGTCTGGAGGTCTGCCACCATAATTGCTAAATAAATGCACGCGGTAGGTGTAAGTGCAAAGGGTTGTGGATGGGAACCAACGTTCCTTCTAAGGTGTGTAACAATTGGTTAGTGATTAGTTCATGTTCTGTTGGTGTGATCTTTGAGTCAAACAGCATTATTAACTAAAAGGATAGTGGTTTTACGAATCAATGCATTTGTCGGCTGCTTGCATTAGTGAAGCTCTTTAATACATGAAAGCTTTGAAAGTTGTAATGTGACTAATATGTGTGAGGCATACAATGTCCTATTCAATGAGGAAATGCATTAAGTGCAAATGCTTTTAAAGTTTCAGTTCCAGGCCATATGAAGGATTTTATCTCCAGGAAGTTGACAAAGTTCATAGCCACTATAAATGTAGAGTGTGTCGTTATCAATATTTCGTTATGCATTTACAGTTTAATAAAAGCTGTGATAACAGCCTTCCATCTTATAATGGCTTGCATCATGTTGCCCAACTATGTACTGAGCATCATCTGATATGGCTGAGGAACCCCACCTTGAAATGGCAGTTTCTGCAACATTTGCTTCAGTGGACACTAAAAAGTGAAGGAATACAGTTTGCTGACTCCTGCATTCCGTAGGCCACCTTGGCCACCTGAACTTTTCATTTCTGCTCAATTCCTGCTTGGAGAGTTGATGGCCTACTGGCATTAATGCTCGACTATTAATCCAGAGACCCTGGTATTGTTCTGGGGACCCAAATGCAGACAGCTTTCCATCAGTTCCAGGATGTAAAAGATGTACCCTGTACTCTGTAAATAACTTGAAGGCTTATGACACCAGCAAAGAGAAGGAAATGCCAAAGGGTGCCAAATAGAATCCCTGCAGTGTGGCAACAGGCCATTCAGCCCACCGACTCTGCACCGACCTTCCGAAAAGCATCCCATCCCCGTACCCTATCTTTGTAATCCTGCATTTCCCATGGCTAATCCACCTAACCATGACCAATTTAGCATGGCCTGTCCACCTAACCTGCACAGCTTTGGACAGCAGGAGGAAACTGGAGCACCTAGAGGAAACCATACAGACATGAGGAAAATGTGCAAACTCCACACATAGTTGCGCGAGTGTGGAATTGAACCAAGGTCCCAGGTGTTGAGAGGCAGCAGTGCTAACCAATGAACTACCGTGCCGCCCCACCAACCAAGTCTGACACATTTGCAAATCGCAAAGGATTTCAAATCCCACTATAACTAACTTTATTCATCATGTTGTCTTGGAAAGAGGACATATAATTTTAACCGCTAATTGCATGTAGTAATGTTCAGCAGCTATTAATGTTAAAAATATGGTCTCAGTGTCTTCTTTAATCTAGTGTTTCTGAGCAAATCTGCCTTTGAGGCTGCAGCATAGCTGTTTGAAAGCTGTTCCCTTTTGCTGGGAAAGTCTGCCTGGCCTTTCAGGATGATGTTGAAAAGTCCACACAGCACAAAGCGCATCTTTCAGAATCCTGTTCCTGCTTTCCTGCTATGCAAATTTTATGGTCTGACTTTCTTTTCAAGAATGCAAATCATTTGAGAAGTATGACAGTGTTGTGAAGGACATTTTGCAAACCACCAATGTATTGCAATTGATTAGGGATGTTGTTTACATTGGACAAAGAAGTATATAGAAGATGGATTTTGAATAGGTAGCATCTGAAATCTTTGAATAGCACTGATCCCACATTTACTCATTAACAGTCACAATTAGCACTTTACAATATATTGGTTAATTTGCTTTATTTTATCATAAATTCTCAAATTTACCATTGTGATATCTTCGAAGGACTTTACTGTAAATTACAATCTTGTCTTACTGAACTTGTGATTTTAATCAATTTTGAATACACACAGTTGCAACTAACACAGGTACTATTTATTTATTTCTGGATATTTACCCCAAACTAGTTTAACTAAGTATAAATTTTGTTTCCCCATAAATCTATGACCAAAAATCTAAATATTATATATGTTAATGTTAACAAAGAAAAGTTTATGTTCAATTTTTGCATTTTACAAATATGTAAGACACCTCTATGACGTGGAACATTTTAAAACTGGTGGTCTGTAATTCATAACGGTGTTAGCAGCACATTCTCAAATTTGTCTGTTGGGATTGCAACTTTAGTTGGCATGATATGCTTATTTCTCAAAATTCAAATTTTCTTGTTTGCAAACCTAAAGATGCTTGTATTGCTTGTTCTTGTAGCAAATGTTGGCAGAAGCAGAATTCACTGTCGCCCAGAGAGAAAACAGTCACTTGTAGGATCTTCAACAGATATCTTGAAATCAACTGTACAAGCAGTGAAGAATTATGGAAATTACAGAAACTGCACAATTGTGAAATCTCACATTCCCCATAGTAACTATGGGGCGTGCATGACGCTTGCTCCCAAAGTTTTGGTGTTCCCTCTCTTTGTTCAGGTAATATTTTTGAATTCTAAATTTAATTTCAAGCACAATTTAATCAATAGGATATTTTTTGGTTATTTATTGCAATGAACATTCAAAGGGCAATGATAATATTTTCCCCTGAATGTAGCTAGTTTCTTTGGATAACGTTTTCTGAAAATCTTGAACTCCTTAATGATACCTTACATTGTGATCTAGACCATGTTTGACATGTACTAAGAGGATAGATGAGCATGTGGCAGTCTTCCTGGCCAGTAAGTTAAATGACTCTTGGTGTGCCCATGATGAGCACACTCAGGAACGTGTATAAGAATAAGGAGCAGGAGTGTAGACCATTTGGCCCTTCAAGCTTCCCCCACAATTCAGTATGGTCAGAGCCGATCTGCTTCTAAGCTCAACTCCTGCTTCCCCTGGTAGTCTTTACGCTGTTTGTTTACAGAGAATCTGTTCACTTCTGCCTTTAAAAACAATTCAAAGATTGCATCACTTTTCTAGGAAGAATTTTCCAAAGACTCATGATCCTCTCAGAAGAAGGTTCCTCCTCCTTTCTGCCTGAAATGGGCAACTCTTTATTTTTAAGCAGTGATCCTTTGTTCTACATTCTCCCATAGGGATAAATATGTTTTTCTCATCCAGGAGTACGCAGGCTCTTACATGATTAAATAAATTTCCTCCTGATCTAAACTCCAACAGATAAAAGTTTAACCTACCCAACCTTTCCTCAATTAGTCTAGTAAACATTCTCTGAACTGCATTTATATAACCTCCTTGAATAAACAGATCCATGGTATACACACTAATTCGGTTGAGATCTCACAAATGCCCTGAATGACTGAAGCACAATCTCCCTTTTTTTTGTATTCAATTCTCCTCACAATAATCAATGACATTCTATGAATTTCTTCATAACTTGTTATAGCTGCATATTAACCTTCTGCAATTCACACTCTAAGACACCCATATCTCTCCAACTCGGAGCTCTGCAAATCTCACACCATTTACATGCTCTGTTTTGGCTTTATTCTTAGTACCAAAATAGAAAATTGCACATTTTCCCACATTATACTCAATTTACCAGACCTTTGTCTACTCTCCTAACTAACCCATGTGATAATGTGGTCTGCTTGTGTTGTTCATATGTCTTGATCAAATAGTGCAGATATTTTTATAAATTGTAACATGTTGAGGACTCAGCATTGATCCCTGTAGCACGCCACTTATTCCATCATATACCAGAAAATTATGCATTTTTGCTTCCTTGTTTATCTAAACTATGCGATCTGCCAGTATGGTTACCCTTTTAGAGCATCTTGTGTCCTTATATACCAGTCATGGAAGCTAAGCAAAGATAACAAAGTGTGGAGCTGGATGAACACAGCAGGCCAAGCAGCATCTCAGGAGCACAAAAGCTGACGTCAGCTTTCGTGCTCCTGAAATGCTGCTTGCTCTGCTGTGCTCATCCAGCTCCACACTTTGTTATCTTGGATTCTCCAGCATCTGCAGTGTCCATTATCATGGAAGCTAAACATGCAGGTGCAACTATAACAAGAGAATTTGACTACAGAAGAATGGATGTCTTGCTGTAATTGTACAGGGTCTTGGTGAAGCTACAGTTGGAGTATTGTGTGCATTTTTAGCCGCCTTTTCTGAAGAAGGATGTTCTGGCTATGGGGACAGGACAGCAAACCTTTACCAGAATGTTTGCTTAGAATGGAGAGCTGAAGTATGAAGAAAGATTGGATTGGTTAAGACTATATTCATTGAAATTTAAGAAATGCGTTGTTGGGGGGTGTACTGTGTGGTGGGGAACCCATAGAAACTTATACAATTCTAATATGACTGGATGAGGTGATACAGGAAGCATGTTCCCAATGACCGTGATGACTAGAAGCAAGGTTCGTGGTCTAAGGATTCAGGGCAGGCTATTTGGGATTAAGGTGAGGAGAAATCACTTCAGCAAGAGAATGGTGGGTCTCTGGTGTTCTCTGCTACAGAAGGTGTTGAGATCAAAAAATTGAATGTTTTTAAGAAGGAGTTAGGTATTGTTAGGGCTAAAGGGATCAAAGGGTGTGGGGTAAAAGCAAGGACAAGTCACTAAGTTAAGTGATCAACCGTGATGGTGTTGAATGACAGCAGTCTCAATGGGATAAATAGCCTAATGGCGTTCCAATTTTCTGTTTCTAGTGCAATCTGCTGTCTGGTTAGCTCCAGAACATACGGTTCTAAGAAGCTGTTCTGAAAATAATCTATGAAATCTTCATCTGGACTACCTTTGGTCCTTTTAATTTTATTCCAGTTTACACATTGATTAAAATACCACCACCAACCCCCAGTTCTCACCATACATTCTAATAAGTTCCAATTGCTGCATCTTTTCTACTCTTATCCTACCATTTGGTTGCTGCATGGGGACTTATAGACAATTCCCAAAGTGACTTCTTGCCTTTACCATTTTTAATCTTGACTCAAACTGCCTCTACCTCCTGGTTTTCTGAATGTAGATCATGCCTGTCTATTGTGCCAGTTTTTCTAACTTCTTGATGTTCCCAAATGTCATGTTAACATTCAGATTCCAATCTGTCATTCTAAAGCCATGACTTTGTTAAAAACTATCAGGTCAGACTTGTTTATTTCTATTATTTACTTAACTTGCTTTTCCTTTCCCTGCACTAATAACATTTAAAAATGTTCTCACCTGTTTCATGACTGAGCTCGTGTGGTCATATTAAGCCAACATGACAGGTTATATATACACATATAGTAAGGATTTTTTGTCTCTGCACAATGTCCTTTCTGACAAGCATGCAAACTGTTTTCATCTGAAAGCAGTATCAGTGCACAAGGTTATTTTGGGAAGTACGCCCACACTCTGAGGTTAACTGTACTGGCTACAGTGGGCAACAGCTCTCTGACATCCTGTTCTTTTTGATATGCAAATCTCAACTAACTGTTAAGAATTTTGCAGCAGAAGTCCAGACAGAGGAAATGCTTTTAGAACTTGATTGCTTTCAGCTTCAGCTGCAAAAGCTGTAAAAAAAAAACCCACTCAACCCTTTTCTTCTCTGGATGAAACTTAGTGCATTTATACCATTGTCTAATTGTTTTTAGAAAAGTTTAGTTTTCAAGTGACTGAAGCTACTTTAAAAAAGACAATTGTCATGGAGGTTACAATTTCTGAGATACTAGTAAGTGGTAGCTTAAATTGTTACACCAAATTGAAGTCAAACTGATCAAATTGTTGCAACTAATTTGCATTATTGTTTGCAGCCCCTAGATCTATGCAACCCAGCACGGACGCTGCTCCTTTCAGAAAATATACTTTTCCTTGATGACAAAAGTAGACCACTCAAGGTAAGTACTTGAGTTTTAATACAGAAATAAGAAATTTCTATTTTTGTTTGTTTTCCCTTTGCTTAATTTACATCATGTTCAAGTTCCCTTACCTGTGTCTAGAGTAATCTTGATCAAATGGAAAGCCATGAACAGTTGGAAAGAAAAAGGGAATAACTTAATTATATCATACTTTTTAAGTCTCAGGCTGCCCCTAACCACTTTACAACCAGTGAAGTACTTTTGAAATCTAGTCCTTCTGCTAATGTAGGTAAACACATTAGCCAATTTACACAGAACTAAATCCCACAAACAGTAGTGAAGAGGTTGCCTCCTCTTGATGGTTTTGGGTGATGACTAAAAGTTGGCCAGGGAATTGGAAGAAATCGCATATACTACAAAAAAAACCAAAGATCCTTTACAGCTAAGGCCATGTTTTAGTGATGCATCTGAAAATACAGTATTGTCTTAAAGTTTTGCCTCAGAAATGTATTTTAGTTGCTCAATCTTCTGACTTGGAGACAGATGTTTACCACTAAACAAGCCAGACATTAAAATGAACTATTTTATAACACTGCCCTACTTTCTTTTGAAGGGACTAAATGGTACATGATTGTGATTTCACAGGCACCAGGTTCCCTCTTGTACTTCGTCTATATAACCATTTGTCATCTATTAACATAGACATATAGATGTTGACAAAGCACACAAGACCTATTTTGTTCTTATCTGCTATTCCTAGAAATGTACTTTGCAGTAGGCAAATACTCGGAAACAGGAATACTGGGTGATTGTCCCCTCTTGATTCAAACCAAAGACTACTAAATCCGTCGCTGAGGTCAGCTGAGTTTCAGAGACCAGGATTGAATTTATGACCATGCACCTTGATCGTGAAACTTTTCAAAAGCTGGCTAGTAGGTTGAAAAATCTGCAATGGAGCACAGGCTGTTAAGTTGCAGATACACCAAAGCTGCTCCTCTTTTCACGGAGTACTTCCTATCTCTGATTCACTGAAAAGCAAAGAGGAACCTTTGGTTTATGGAGGAAGTTGTGACACTGACCTACGTTAGTTTTGCAGGCATTGCTGTAACGCCAAATCTGATGAGAGACATAATCTTCGAACTTCAACTGAGATAGGGTTAAGCGTGAATTTGCAATTAAGTTACTTAATGAAAATAATTTTGGAAGTGTATGTCTCTTCCAGCAAGATGCATAAGTGAGATCAACTGAAGTGCCTAAAAGTGATGAAGATACTAACCATGGGGTGTAAACGCTTTACAGGAGTTGAGGAAAAAGAAATTAATGTGTACTAGTCAGATAGAATTGCTACTAATAAAATCAGGTGCCATCTATTGGATCAACCAAGCAATGTCATCCTCTTTCATACCTTATTTTGTTTTCAAAGCCTGTATGTTTACCAAACAGTGACAGAAATTCTCAAATAAAGGCAGTTTGTTTTTAACCTTCTTAATTCAATGACTTTGGTAATTCACCTTTTTAAAAAAAAATCTTCTATCATTGTGGCATGCTGAAGCATGCTAAGATATCTTTGAAAATAACCGGTCATAATCAAATGTTCTAACATTGACAGCCATACATCTCTTTGTTGAAAATTCACATGTTATTTTTGCAAGAACCATAAATTTCATAATTGGGGAACTGTGGAAACCAAAAGACTGTGCTGATGATATAAATCAGAGTTTACTTAATTCATAGCAACATCATTTGTGAAGTTAAACAAAGTGCAAGCAGAATGGGGCAAATTTTCCAGTCTCTGAATTGTCAGACGTCAAATATGTGATCAAAGATGCATGATAAATCCATCCTGATGTGCTGGGAAGTTTGAACTTCCAGTCACTAATTCCCTTGTTCCTCAAGAATGTGGGTTTCCTCCCACAGTCCAAAGATATGCCGGCTAGGCAAGTTGGCCATGCTGAATTGCCCGCAGTGTTCAGGGATGTGTATTTAGGTAGGTTGTGAGCGTATGAGTCTGGGTGGGATGCTCGATGAGGATCGGTGTGGACCTGTTGGTCTGAAGGACCTGTTTCCACACTTCTGCGATGATGAAGAAACCAGGTGAATGTCTCTGACTGAGTGAGGAATTAGAGACTTCGGACAATTTTGATACACATACCTGTGTAGTTTCCCAGGATATGTTAGACAGATTAAAATCCTGAGTAATTTGAGCTTAATGTCATAACTGATCTAAGCAATCAAGCTGATACCCCAACTATTCTACCTGAACCAATCACAACTACTGTCAGCTATCTAACCAACTGTCCCTCCATGACCAGATGTGACTGTGCTCAACTACTGTCCCCAGCCCAACCAGACCTAACTCACTCCTGACTAAATTATTACCACCCCCATGCGCCAACTCATCCATCTCTCCATCAGCCACCCCAATCCACATCATCCACCCGGAACCCCCTCTATTCATGTGCCATATAACCATAGTTGCAATGTGTGTTTTTATGTGGATGTCAGTTAATACCTTCCACAATCGAATAATATGCTTTTACCAGTATTTTGCATGGAACCAACTTTTATTTTAGTGCTGGAAATATGAAATAAACACAGCTAATGTTGGGTGGGGGAATTGATGGCCAAGAGGTAATATTTCTGGGCTGTTAATCTAGAGACCTGGGTAATGTTCTGGGAATCCGGGTTCAAATCCTATATGTGGTGGAATTTGAATTCAATAAATATCTTGAATCTAATGGTGAATCCACTGCCAATTGTTGGGGAAATCCATCTGTTTCACACATGTCCTTTATGGAGGGAAACTGCCATCCTTACTTACCTGGTCTGGCCTGTATGTGATTACAGACTCTGAGCAATGTAGTTGACTCTGAACTGTCTTCTGAGCAATTAAGGAAGTGCAATAAATGCTGGCCTGGCCAGTGACCTCCATATCCCTTAAATGAATTTAAAGAAAAAGTACTTAGCTGGTCAGGCAGTGAAGAGAGAAGTTGTGTTACTAAGAAGCTGCCAATCTAAAACATTGGACTAAATTTTACAAGGTGTTTTTTTTAGTTCATTCATAGGATGTGGGTGTTGCTGGCAGGCCAGCTTTTATTGCCTGTCCCTAATTGCCATTGAGAAGGTGGTCGAAAGCTACCTTCTTTAAACACTGCAGTTGACCCACAATGCTGGTAGGGAAGGAATTCCAGGATTTTGACCCGGCAGTAGTGAAGGAACAGTATATTTGCAAATCAGGATGATTGGTGGTTTGAAGGAGAACTTGTATTTGGTGGCGTTCCTATTTGGGCTGCCCTTGTTCTTCTGGATGAAAGTGGTCATGGGCTTGGTGCTGTCTAAGGATCTGAATTCCTACAGTGCATCTTGTAGATAGGACAGACTGCTGCTACTGAATGTCAGTGGTGGAAGGAGTGGCTGTGATGTCAATCAAGTGGGTTGTTTTGTCCTGGATGGTATCAAGCTTCTTGAGTGTTCTTGGAGCTACACCCATCCAGGCAGTGGGGAGTATTCCATTACACTCCTGATTCGGGCCTTGCAGATGATGTACTAGCTTTAGAGAGTTGAGAGGTGAGTTACTTGTCACAGAATTTCTAACCTCTGATCTGTTCTTGTAGCCATTGTTTTTGTTTGGCAGGTCCAGTTGGGTTTCAGAAGTAGCACTGATAATCACAGATCGTTTGTACGTTCATGTAATAAAATCCTTTTCTTTGAATTAAATCATCAGTGTTAAGATGTGGCGCACTCAACATTACATGTGTACAATCTATAACACCCAACACCTGAGGAAGGCCTATCGATAATGGCAAAGTTAACTGCCCAGGTCACAACACTGATTTCGTCGGGGCATTGAGATGAAGAATTGTGATCTGACACAAATTTTATCAGTAAGAGCCAACCACTGGAACTGCTGGTGTCTCTGCTCAAATTCTCTGCACTGTTGTGGAACCACAGCCATAGTGGTGAAAACCCCTGTTGTGACTGGATCCATTGCTCATGGTTCCATGAGCCTGCGTGAGGAATATCAGAAGTTCAAAAGCGCCTTAGTAGTGTGAGCAGTTAACATTTGAATCACCCACAAATGAAGGCTTGGCATACAGTCTGTACAGTACAGCATGGAGAACTATGGAGTACCTGGACATGGAAGACTAATATGGAAACTTCTGCCTGTAACCCGTGATCACCTTATTAGTCAAGAACTTATCTATCTCTGTCTGAAATACATTGAACCCCTTGGCAGCAAAGCTTTCTGCGGCAATGAGATCCACAGATACACCACCTTTTAGCTGAAGTGCTTCCCCCTCATCTCCGTTCTAAAGGATCATCCCTTTATACTGAGGCTGTGCCTTCAGGTCCCACTTGTAGAAACAACATCTCCATGTCCACTCTATCCAGACCCCTCAGTTTTCTCTAAGTTTCAATCAGATCCTGGTTTCATCCTCCAAGTACAGACCTACTATCCTCAACTGCTTCTCATATGACAAGCCCTTCATTGTTGGGATCATTCTTGTGAAGTACCTTGGTAGCAGCATTAGAGTACAGGTACTAGTACACTCCAAAGTGCTTATTGTAGTGGAAACCTATTGTATGATGCTTAGAGATGTATCATGACGTTGTGGAGCTGTGTCCAAAGGAACCTCTATGCACAGGAGGTGTGGGCATTTATTGCCCATGGAGCTTGCCCTGACGTGTTGAGACAGGTGTCTAAGATGGAGGCCTATAAGAGCAGTGAGCTAAAGTTGTCAGATACCCACTATGCCTTATCTGTTGAGCATTGACACCGTCTAGTTTCTCTATGAAGCCTTGAAGAATTTGAAAATGTACATCAGTGAGTCAAGATTGGGTACTCATGGTATGTAAATGCAAGCAATTAAGCCTCTCGCCACTTGATAACAAACTTTGTTGCAGAATCAGACTATTTTTCCAGACTGTTGAGAATCTAGTTCCATGAAATTTACTGTACTTTCATCAAATAAGTTGCCATTGCATGCAAGTTTAGGGGCAGGGATGATTTTAACCATTGATTCTGTTTTGCTGCCTACAAATACTCCTTGACCTGCTCAGTATTTACAGCATTTTCTGTCTGTTGATTGTTCTTTGAAGCAGCTCTCTACTGTGAAATGCTCAGCTCAGCCTATTACTAATCCAACATAATATGTTATTTCCGATGGTGTAAAGCTGTTGAATAGAAAAACAATAAATTAACATTTGATTTTTCATATTGGTCGCTGTAAACACTCTTGGTACAGGTCAGTATTTGAAAAGAAAACACAGTAAGCACAACGTAGGCTGAAAAATCTTGTTTAAAAAACAAACTTGAACAATCTTAATTTTTTCCAGTGCATTTTGATTAAAGTTTTCCACGAGCCATGTTTGTGTTTTCCAATCAGTAATCTCAAACACCCCAGTTCATAACTTGGCCAGAACTGATATACGTACATTTTTCAGATATGACATTTTAATATTTGCCGTATGATCAACTGTAGTAAGGAGTTGGGGCAAGTTAGCTGTTCAACTGAAGGGAGAAAAATGGGCGGAATTCACACTTTGTCATGGGTACGGATCCTGACAGTAGGGATGTTCAAACCCCGAATTAGATTTCCATGAATAGTTTCAACCAGCTTATGAAATTAACATCATAACAGTGAAATACACAGGAATATCTCCTCAGTCTACTAGCTGAATGGATCCTAGTGGGCTAAATTACAAAACTTACCTCGCACGTAATTTATAGTACTTGCCGGTCTCGGAATGAGCCACCATGGAATGATTAATGAGGAAAACTAGAACCTTGAGCAATACTGTTTTCCTAAGATTGAGAAGCAAATATTGTGGTAAAGTAGATGGCCATTTTCGATGTGTCTGTCTTTGCTATACTTGACTGATCAGTTGATACTGACATTGAGTGACATGGAAAGAGTTGCACTGTACTGCATAAACATGTCTTGGGAAACATACATTTAACAGTAACTTTTCATAGTTTTTATGTGTTTTCATTTTGTATTTTTATAGGAATTTAAAATTAGTGTCAAGTGATAAGATTGCAATACATTTAAGTCAACTTGTGTCGTATCTTTACTGATACAGTACTGCTGCTGAAGAAGAATGTTTCAGCAAGTATTGTCAGTTAGTTAAAAATTTAAGGAGCCCCTATGTTCTCAGAAGTTTAAGGGTAGTACTTTCTTTAATTTTAAAATATGTTGCATATGTGGACTTTTGGCATATATTCATCCTTTGCAAGATTCTAACAAACTTAAAATAATTTATTTTCTGTGGATTTAGCTTATAAAGTGTGATCTTTGTCATTGAGAAATGTTTCTAAATATGTTGCAAATATCATGGAGAACACAGGAAAGTTAGTCCAACCTGCTTTTGCAGGAGGTCCAGCAGTTTTATCTAGCTATCTAAACTGCTGAAGCCACCATAATACTTAGCAGTTCTTGTGGCTTTGAGAGATTTTAAATTGTGAAAGGTTATGAAACTGTAGTGAGTGTGAGCCACAAAATACAAAGAACGCAGCTCAAAAGTATGACAGATGAATTTTAGATTCTCTACATCTATATCATATGCAGTATCAGGCTGTAAACAGAGCTGAGAAATTAGGATGGGGATGGGAAGAATTATAAATGGGTAGATTTTTGTTTGTGCTCTTAGAGGTGGCAGAGGAAAATAAAGGACGTCTTTGCGTTTTATCACTCAGCAGTGCTGTGAAATTTTACTTTGATAGATAACAGATTGTGTCCTGTGACAAAAAAGACAAAAGGTGTTTGCAACATCTTATGGTGTTTTATCTATTTTACAGCTTTCTGATTGACAGCTTCTGCCTATTATGTTTTGTTGCATTTTCAACACTGGCAGTCGTACAATTTTCACTTCTGTACAAACGTCTGTAATTTACTGAAGAACTTCATTCTCTTCTCCCTTTTCTTAATTATTTATGAACGTTTACATTAGAATCTGTTCCCTTCACTTTACTGTTATGTTGGCAAAATCATTTAGCAGTGGAAGAAACAGATTATCAGATGATTTACCAGCTCAAACAATCTATGCTACTGATTTGCCAGAGCTAGTAATTATGACAAAATATAATTCTAAGATTACAAGTTATCTAATTTCCATTCACCACTGTGAATCCTAGCCATAAAGATACACATTTTGGTTAATGTCTTTGCTAATATTCATCTGTCAAAAAGTGTCATCAAGGCAGATTAGCTTGTTCACAATTCATTTGTCTCTTCTGAGATCTTACTACATACAAACTGGATTGCCTACATATGATGTTGATTACACTTCAAAAAGAATGAATGAGCTGAGAAGCGTTTTGAGATCTATTGAAAACATAAAGAATACTACATATGTGAATTATTTTTGTTAGAGTATGGATCATGCATGCATTTAAATTCAATTGTTGCCATTATCGATCATGGCTGTAAAATTATTATTTCACTTCATTTTAAATCTCAATGTCGAGAAGTGGCATTAAATTCTAGACAGCTGAAATTCTTAGAAATTGTTCAGGCAACAAGAACGATCTCTTCAATTACTTATTCATCTGAAACTTATTAAGTGAAAGCTTGAATATAGCATCAGAATTAATTGTATGATGGGAGACCCTGAGTTTGTTCGAAGTGGTACGTCAAAACAGTCATTTTGGAGGATAGTTTGTTCCAAGAATCTGCTTTCTGGGGATGATACAAATTACACAAAGTCCGTACAAAGCAATTTGTGCAGTCCCAATATAAAAGGTGTTCTTAATAAACAAAATCTTACCTTTTATAAGATCATGTATCAAATTTCAGAATAAAAATTAATGAGTTCATCTTTGAATTATTTTTCTATCCTTTTCTTTGGTGACTTGTTAATTTTAAAAAAAGAAATAATCATGTGGGTATAACATAATTAAAGGATTTAATCTGATTTTGATTCATCCCTTCCCTTTGTAAATATTATACACTATAATTTATCCAGGCAATGTTTTTTTATGACATGATGTTTATATTTCCACTATTATAGCCATTTTCTTGGCAGTAGCACATTGGATATACTAGCTACTGACGCTTAGATTATATTAATTCAGCCACATTGTTGTGAGGAAGTGCAACTGAAAGGTATGTTTTTATCAACATAAGGAAATCCTAGAAGAGTTGTTTGCAAAAGAGGCTCACATCCACCTCTTAGTGGACAATCACTGAGGACAAGAAAGCATATATTGTATGATGAGCCTCAAAAGTCAACATTGAGACTGTTACCTTGGGATGTATGAATCAGAAGTGCCGGACAAAATAACCCGAAATAATAACTTATTGAATTTGAGTGTGCCGAAGGTATGTACTAAGGTTCATAGATGTCTTTGCTTTTTTAACTTGCCTATTGTTCTTTATCCTGAAGCTTTACTCCCAGTCCCCTGTATCAGCTAGTGCCTAGTGAAAGCAAACCCGGTAAGTAAGTCAACAATAACCTTCCCCTGTATAATAAACTTTTCAAATACAGATCAATATGATACTAGGTGAAGCATTGTTCCACAAATTCATAGAATGGTATGGTGACAAAGGAAACCATTTTGCAAACCCTTTGCTTGAAGTATTTGCTTTGTTTTGTAAGTTCCAGGGAAGGAAGACTTAAATTTATATACAGTGTAGTATCTCTCAAGACCACTGGACGTCTCAAAACACTACACCTTAAGGAAGTGCTGTTTAAAGTGTGTCACTGTTGTAAAGCAGAAAATTTGTTCTGCAGTTTGCACACCCCAAGCTCCCATAAAAGCAGTATGATAGTGAGACGATATCTGCTTTTGTGATGTTGATTGGGGCATAAATGTTGATCAGGGCACTAAAGATCACTCTTCTGTTGGCAGTGGTGCCAAGGGATCTATTAAGTCCATCTGAAAGGGTAGATGAAGCTTCTGTTTAAGGTCTCATCCAAGAGAATGGTACCTTTTAATAGTTTAATACTGCACTGCAGTGTCATCCTCCATTGTTGTGCTCAAACGTTGGAGTGAATCTTGAAACAGAAATTTTTTGACTTAGAAATAAGAGTGTTACAAACTTTATTCTTGAACCTCACAACAGTCAGAAAGACAGAGTATGCTGGAAATACTCAGCATGTGCAGAGCATCTGTGATGAGAGCCTTGGATCAAACCTGGACAATAGACATGAAAACTGTATCAAGAAATAACTGTCCTTGACATCCAGGCCACGGCTGACTGAATGTGGCATCAAGGAGGCCCTAGCAAAATTAGAGTGAAATAGACCTCCTAGTTGGAGGTCACAATCTAAGGATATGGGTGTGCCACTTACGACTGAAATGTGGAGAAATTTCTTGACCCAGAAAGTGGTGAACCTACAGAACTCTACTACCCCAAGTGGTTGAAACCAAAACAGTATTTTCAAGAAAAGCTTGGATAGGTATAGTTTTTATGGCTAAAGGGTTCAAAAGGTGTGAGAAGAAAGCAGAAGCAGGTGCTGATGTTGGTTGACCAGCCATGATCATATTGAACGGCAGAATAGATTCAAAGGGCCGAATGACCTAACTCTCATCTTGTTTTCTGTGTTTCTGGTTGGCGGAGGTCAGTCATTGCAATTCAAGAACTTCTCCTTACATGTTCTTCAGTTTTGTGTCCAAGATCCAACCATCTTGAGTTGCTTCATCAGTTACCTCCTCTCCATCATAAGGTCAGAACTGGAAATGTTGGCTAATGATTGCATCATCTTCACCTCTATTCTCAACTCCTCCGATACAGAAGCAGTCCATGAGCAAATGCAGCAAGATGTAGGCCATATCTGGTCTTGCCTGACAATGCATGTGCCAGGGTATTACTATCTCCAACAAGAGATAATCTAACCAGCACTCTCTGATGTTTGATTACATTACCATCAGTGACATCCGCCACCCCGACCAAGAGTCCATACCACCGCACTCCAAACCCAAGATCAAGACCTGCTAGAACAGCGGTCTCCCAAGTATTTTAGCACAGGGCCACTTTTTGAATTTAAATATAACCAAGGATCTATCCCTGAGAAAATATCGATGATTTTTTTTCTTTTCACAAATCTAAAACAAGCATATGTAATTATTAATTTTTATCCTGTATTTGGCAAATATCACTATGACAACTGCGTTGCATATCATTTGCTAGTGCCATAACGTCTGCATTGTAATTTGAGACTGCCAGTTGTGTACAGCCCATCAAATGTGTGTATCTGTGAAAATAGGTGCTTGGACTTAATTACCTTCATTTGGGAGAGTCCTGTCTCACAGAAGTGTATGAACCCAAAATAAGCTTTCACTTTAAAAGAACAGGATTGAGAAAGTTAACAAGGTGTAGAGCTGGATGAACACAGCAGGCCAGGCAGCATCAGAGGACACCAGGCCCGCTAGTTCATCCAGCTCCACATCTCATTATGTTAGATTCCAGCATCGGCAGTTTCTGCTATCTCTGACGATTGTGAGAGTGTTTGTTCTTTCTTTCATTTTTTTGGAGTCTGTAAAAATCACTCATTCTTGAATTGATTTTCAGTTCACTGTTATCTTATATAGTAATTACCTCAATGCTAACTCCACTGTTTTGTAAATCACACATCTGATGGAATTTAGTGGCTAACCAACCAACCAATGCCCACTTGAAGGATTAGATGTGAGACAAACATGATTTGTTTCCTGACTTCTCATTTCTGAAATCACCTGTTGAATTCTTCTGCCAGCTTCCTTAGGTGTGGAAGACATCCTCAGTTTTCTGGGGGAAACGCTTGTTTTTCGTCTTTGATTCTTTATTTGTCACAATTTCTCCAGACTTGGGAAGTGTTGCAGCATTATATTTTTCCTTGCAAATATCTACAGACCCATGTTTGAGTTGAATGCATTGAGACCACTGATGGTGTGCTACGTTTCTGTCCTTTCCCTGCAGTTTCATAGTTCAGTTGGTTTTGTTTTGACATAATATCTGTAAGGAGCAAGAAGTTGACCAGCCACATGCTGTCTGATGGTTCACTGCACAATTCATTCCTTTATTTAAGAGATGTAACAATTACAAGCTTTGGATCTAAGCTTTTTTTTTGCAGGAACTTGCCTCTCTCCATGGACAGTGCCAGATCTGCATTTTTCAGCAATTTCTGTTTTTCAAAACAGTTTGTGTATGCCATAAACTTGATTAATAGCGGAGATACAATCATTTATTATGTCACATTCCTTTCACACATTTTGTGTAAAAAAAAAAAAGAAAAATCATCACTGGTGATGAATAAACTGTCTGTTATGATCTGTCCAGGCATTCATTATCTACTGCAGGGTCAAAATAGCTGAATATTTGACATTTTAACTCTCCTCTCGCATTGATATTTGATCCCCAGATTTAGGTTGTTGATGACCCACAGAGTATCACAGCCAACCATAATTTACCCAGTGACTTCATTTGTATTCCGTATCAGGCAACAAAAATTGGTAATGTTTTGGGAATCACTTTCCTTTAGGTAGCCGCTTTTAGAACATAGAACATAGAACATAACAGCACAGGACAGGCCCTTCGGCCCTCGATGTTGTGCCGACCTGTCATACCGATCTCCATCTGCTTATCCAACGACGACTTAAATGTACCTAAAGTTGGCAAATCAACTACCGTTGCAGGCAAAGCATTCCATTCCCTTACTACTCTCCGAGTAAAGAAACTACCTCTGACATCTGTCCGATATCTTTCACCCCTCAATTTAAAGCTATGTCCCCTCGTGCTCGCCGTCACCTCCTAGGAAAAAGGCTCTCCCTATCTAACCTTCTGATTATTTTATATGTTTCAATTAAGTCACCTCTCAACCTTCTTCTCTCTAACGAAAACAGCCTCAAGTCCCTCAGCCTTTCCTCGTAAGACCTTCCTCCATAACAGGCAACATCCTAGTAAATCTCCTCTGCACCCTTTCCAAAGCTTCCACATCCTTCTTATAATGCGGTGACCAGAACTGTACGCAATACTCCAAGTGCGGCCGCACCAGAGTTTTGTACAGCTTCGCCATAACCTCTTGGTTCTGCAACTCGATCCCTCTGTTAATAAAAGCTAAAACACTGTATGCCATCTTAACAGCCGTGTCAACCTCGGTGGCAACTTTCAAGGATCTGTGTACATGGACACGGAGATCTCTCTGCTCATCTACACTACCAAGAATCTTACCATTAGCCCAGTACTTTGCCTTCCGGTTACTCCTACCAAAGTGCATCACCTCACACTTGTCTGCATTAAACTCCATTTGCCACCTCTCAGCCCAGCTCTGCAGCTTATCTATGTCTCTCTGCAACCTACAGCATCCGACGTCACTATCTACAACTCCACCGACATTAGTGTCGTCTGCAAATTTACTAACCCATCCTTCTACACCCTCATCCAGGTCATTTTTAAAAATGACAAACTGCAGTGGACCCAACACTGACCCTTGCGGTACACCACTAGTAACTGGTCTCCAGGATGAACATTTCCCATCAACTACCACCCTCTGTCTTCTTTCAGCAAGCCAATTTCTGATCCAAACTGCTATATGTCCCACAATTCCATTCCTCCGCATTTTGTACAAGAGCCTACTGCGGGGAACCTTATCGAATGCCTTGCTGAAATCCGTATACACCACATCAACCGGTTTACTCTCATCTACCTGTTTGGTCACCTTCTCAAAGAACTCAATGAAGTTTGTGAGGCACGACCTTCCCTTCACAAAAGAGCAGCAAAATTAGGCCATTCAGCCCATCAAGTCTGCTTTGCCATTCAGTCATGGCTGGTACAATTCTCCTGCCTTCTCCGTGAATCCCTTGGTCCCCGAATTGATCATGAACCTATCTATCTCTATCTTAAAAACACTGAATGACTTAGCCTCCAAAGCCCTTGGTGGCAATGATTTCCACAGTTTAACAGCTTTTTGAAAGAAGAAACTCCTCATAACCTCAGTTCTAAAGGGTCGTCCCTTCACTCTGGGGCTGTGTCCTCAGGTCCTTGTCTCCTCTTCCAGTGGAAACACCTTCTCCGCATCCATTCTACCCAGGCCTTCCAGTATTCTCTAAGTTTCAATGACATGTCCCCTCATCCTTCTAAACTCTATCGAGTACACACCCAGAGTCCTCAGCAGCTCCTCATATGACAAGACCTTCATAAAAATCAAACTTTTCTGATCTATATGACATAGCTGTACTTTGGGGAAAGTAGTATGCGATTTTAAAAAATATTGTTTTAAGGGGTCGAGTGGAAGTGACTTCAGACTGACAGCACCCGTTTTGCTCCCCACAATAAATGTTCCTCAACAAATCAAACATCGCCAAGCTTATTCAGCATATTATCCAATTGCTTAGAAACAAAGACTTACATTTTCGAAAAAAAAATGCCTTTCATGGCCAGAAATACCAAACGTGCTTTACAACCAATGAGAGATAATGGGAACTGCAGATGCTGGAGAATTCCAAGATAATAAAATGTGAGGCTGGATGAACACAGCAGCCAAGCAGCATCTCAGGAGCACAGGTGCTCCTGAGATGCTGCTTGGCCCGCCGTGTTCATCCAGCCCCACAACCAATGAGTTACTTTTTGAAGTGTAGTCAGTCATAGTGAAGAAAAAGCAAAGGACAGCTTGTTCATAGCATGCTCCCACAAACTGCAACGCAATAATGATCAAATAGCACGCTTACATAATCCTGATTGAGGGAGAAACAGGGTTACTTCACACGTTTTGTTTTGCTACCATGTTCACACATGGCAAGTGTAATTCCTCTCACTTGTACCTTTAGATTACCTACAGCGTGGAAACAAGCCCTTCGGATCAGTAAGTCCACACAGCCCCTTGAAGCATCCCACCCAGACCCATCCCCCTGTAACCCACTCACCCCTGAACACTATGGGCAATTTAGCATGGCCAATCCACCTAGCCTGCACATCTTTGGACTGTGGGAGGAAACCGGAGCACCCGGAGGAAACCCACACAGACATAGGGAGAATGTGCAAACTCCACACAGTCACCCAAGGCTGGAATCGAACCCGGGTCCCTGGCGCTGTGAGGCTGCAGTGCTAACCACTGAGCCACCGTGCTGCCTCTTCTCAAAAAGATTTCTATAATAAGAAGTTAAGTACACAAGTATTTAGACTGCAACAGGAGAGACATAATTTGAAAAATGATTTGTTATAATATTGTCAACTTTCAGATGGGCCCCCCCCCCCCCAACCCCGGCACACACACACGTTAATGACTAACTGAAATGCAACTATTCAAATTACAATTGTTGGGTCAGAAAGTATGTTTGGATTTCTACTTTACATTGCTACCAAATATATGCAGTCCCCAGATTGCAAGTTGGTTTTGTCTTGAGTCTGCTCACAAATAGATTTGTGTGCAGTTGAAACAAAATGCAGGATGACATAGAACAGTAGTGCGTAAGTACAGGAAACATTGTATGTCAGATATTTTAAAATTACACCCCTGTATGGGTTCACATTCATAAGCCAGATGTTCTTAAATCTAAAATCTACACTGGTATGACTACACGCTTGGGCAGTCCAGTTCGCCTTCTCCCAAAATGTCTGGAAGTGCATTGTCTATGCTCTCATTGATTCTGATCATATATACCTTACATTGATACTGAATAAATGTTATTGCACACATTTTAAAATACAAATGGATACATGATGTAGACCCAGGCACCGACATGGAACTCTCAGGTATTTGAGAGATAGCAAGGCTTGTATGAGTCCGGTGTCTTTCACAATATCCGACGATCTCAAGGTTTTACAGCTAATAAAGTATTTTTTAAGTGTGTGAACTGTTTGAATGTAGGAAATATGATAGTTGGTGTGCTGATAGCAAGCTCCCACAGAGGTGTTGAAATAATGTTTTTGTTGCTGTTGTTGTGTGGGCTGAAGGTTGACCAGGATGCTGGAAAAACTCCTGAATTATTATTCATAAAGTACAGTGTCATATGTATTTCCACATGAGGGGACAGATTAATGTCTCATCTGAAAGTGCCTGAAAGCATAATATCCTCAATATACCCACAGCTCTTTGAATTACCAAGTTAAGAGGTCAGGTTTCACTTACACTTGAACTCGAAAATTAGCCAGTCATCAGATTCAAAATTATCAAAACATCTTGGTTGGAGCCTTTTACTGCTAACCTTCCTGTCCAGTAGTTGGCAGCCTGTCAATTTGTTCAGCTGCTAGGTGGAAATGGAATTTTAAAAATGATACTGCAGTGCTGCCATTAAATTCTGATCATGCAAGCTGTCTTCCTCACTGCCCTGTTGACATGTATTCTTAAACAGTATTTGCCGATTCAGGTACTGTCCCTTCCCCCTCTCATATATGCATTATAAAATCTCTTCTGAAACAAACTTTGGCATCCAAACCGTGTGGCTCCCTAAAACCACCTCCCTCATCTGGCTTAGTGGTACTATACATGCCCGGTTCCCCTTATCTGATCATAGCCTGAGAACAAACTGTCGTTGCTTATTTTCCTGCACCATTGTTTCTGAAGGCACCAAAGATCTATTTTTGACTCCTGTTTGTATCTCATACACATTTGTCTTAGGATGTGCACACTTGATGGTGACATCCGGCGGTACTTCGACACCACCGTTTCTATTGATCCTTTCAATCTGAGTTGTCCAACTGCTTATTCATTTTTCCAACATCCAATACTGAATGACCAGAAATTTCCTGCAGCCAAATGTTGGGAAGACCAATGTCACGGTCTTCAGACCCCAGCACAAGCTCTGTTTCTAGTCATTGTTTCTGTCCTTCTCTAACAACAGTTCAATGCCCAGCCAGATCAAGCAGTTCATTTGTAACTGTTATGCAATATTTGAGCTTGCGGTGAGCTTCTGACTACTATCAGAGCTGCATATTTGTACATCCTCGCCGTCATTCCAGTTCCTCCCCTACTGGAAAATCTTAACCATACCTCAAGTACCTCTGGACTCAACTAGTGCAGTATATTCACGGCTGACCTTCAGACTTGCATCCTTCACGAGCTCATCCAGAAGTTTGGTATCCATTTCCCAGGCTACATGTTAACGGACCCGTTGATCCTGTGTTCATCGGCCTGCATTGGCTGAGTAATTTCTCGATATTAAAATCCTAATCTTGACTTCATATCCCTGCATTTCATTGCCTATTCACCCATCTCAGTTTCCTTCCTCAGCCTGATCAACAATCACCACCACTCGTAAATTTACGTACTTCTCCAATTACAATCTTTCTTGCATCCCATCTCATGTTTGCTCCAGCATTAGCAGACTTGTTTGCAGTTGCTTCTGTTCTATACTGTGCCCCTTCTACCCTTGCTTTTTTTAATGTCTCTTTGTACACTGATATCACCAAACATGGTTTGTAGTCACATTTAGTAATGCTTCTACAAAGTGTTGAGGGTGTTTTACTATACTAACAGTGCTGTACAAATGCAAGTTGTAGTTACCTGTGCTTTCAACTGTCATCATGAAATTGCTTTCAGGATAAGGCACCTCTTCACCAATACAGCAGTAGTTATTAAATAATTGTTAATATTATTTTATGTTTGTCTTTTGAAATATTAGTTTCAGTTAAAGGAGCTAAGATTATGCAATCATTGAGGTCATTAAAACAAGTTATATTTATTGAAAATAGTTTTTGCAGGTTATTTCAAGAGTTCGGTGTTTTGCACTCTTTAGCAATATAGCATGAGTTAACTTACAACTTCTTAAAAAAAAGGCCATCAATAGCCAGTTCAAATATTGAATTAATCCTTATGTCTTCCACAGGTCTGCATTTTCATCTATACTGACTTAATGCTTTTGACCAAGGAGGACGAGCAGGGTCACTGTAGTGTTCTACAAAATCCTCTTTTCCTTCAGAATATGGAGCTAGAGGAAGGTGAGAATCTCCCACAAGATATTTAAGGAAGAACTAATATTTTACAGCATATATACAGCATATAGAAGTAACAAATAATCCCTTGCCATAAACCTGCTGTCCAGATACTGCATTTTCCTTTTTCACTGATACACTGACATCTATGGCATCTTATCTGTCTTTGTATCAGTCAACCTTTTGAGGCCTTGAAAAATCCCTTGAAAAGCAAAGGGAAAATGAGTTGCATACTACATGTGGTTATCATCTTTTGTCATTCACCTTGTGGGGTTTGCTCTGTGTGGGTTTGTCTTAAACTCCTGTGCACTTTTATAATGCAGCCATGTTTTCTTCATCTCAAGCACCTAGTTATAAGGTGCTAGTAATTAAAACATTAATTTGTGGTGTGAAGAATTGACTCTGACTGCTATTGAGTATAGCATGCCTTGACCGAAAGGGAAAGTCAGACCCACTGAAGAGCCCGTACTGTGCTGATGTGTTCTATGTTCTGCACCACATATATGCAAATACACATGGGCCTGAGAAATGGGGTAGTCTGGTATACCCACGTGATTTATAGACGGTGATCTATGGTGGTTAACTGTTCAACATTTAATTGAATCTATGATTTAATGGGATCCAATTATTTATTTTTGGTGTGCTGATCTAAAAGAAGATAGAGCTCTTTAAGCCTTGACCTGACTTGTTTTATTAATGCACTTTAATATAAAAGAAAACTTCCGGATTGGCAAAGTGAAAGCAGTAATAGGATCACCTATTCTCTGGAAAAACATATATAAGATATTAGCTTTATGGACCCCAGGCTTTGTCTGTTCAATCATGTGTTGTCTGCTGATATAATTACTTTGTGTAAATGTTTGTGTTAACTATTGCTTCTCCTAGCGAGCATGGATATAGTTAAGAAGTAAAAGTGTAGAGTTTCTGACAGCATCTCTGAGTCATTCTGACATTGAAAGATTTAAATTGGATAGAATTAGAATTTGTGGTTCAATCTTGCATTAGAATGTAACCTTTTCCAAGCTGATCTAATCAAATAGTTCTCTAACATCGCTAGACTTAAATTGGGTTTATTATATCCCAGGGACTTTTCACATGTCATGTAAATAAAAAGTCAGTGCAATTTAAAAAGTTCTCTGTGCTTGCCATCACCGAAACCCTTAATGCTTGCTATGAGGGTGTTGCTAGTTTTCTTCACAGTATTGCCCAGTCTTCCCTGCTTTGTTAAACTTGACTGGCTAGAGAAACAGTTAGGGAATGGATATTTTTGTGTACCTTTTCCACAAAATGCTCCATCTGCTTTAGCAGCAACAGTAATGCAGATTCCTAGTTGAAATCTGCCATTAAAAATGGTAATATCACAAATGAATTCAATATTTGAGTGTGATAACACTGACTAAACTTGCTGCCATTTTCACTTCTTCCCTTTTCTTAAAAAAAATTGTAATTATTTTATGTGACTTTTTTAATTGCTACGAAGCAATTTGACGTCCCACAAATAAACAATTAGCCTTTAAGGGCAACTGAGGTGTAAAAGAGTATTTATGAAGCTTGTACATTGTTAAGAACATAGTTACACCTCATTTATTAAGGTGCAAGTTATTACCATCTCTTGTTAGTTTCACTGTGAAACCAGCAATATCAATATAACTTAGCTCTTGTGATAGCAGGCTGAGGTATTTCAACAGTGTACTGTTAGAAAAAGTTTAGAATCATCAGCCAGACCTCTGGATTTCCACATTATTCCATGCATCTATATGCGTCAGAGTTAGCTGTCCGTTTCAGTGCATGCATGATGGTAGATGCTGATAGTTTTGCCATCTCTGTCATTGCAATGTCTACAGAACAGTGTAATCAAGTATTTATCAAATTCCTTCTTGAAACATGTTTCACCTTTTGTTGTGCAGTGCATTCATATCACATATTATCTTCTAGGAAAAGATCTTTTGGCCAATCATATGAAACCACTTCTCAAGGACAGTTAGGGATGGGCAATAAATACTGCCCCAGCCAACTGTGGTGATTGTAATGATGTCTGCCGGTGGGTGTCTTTAGAGTGAGTTCCCTGATTGGACCAGATTAAGGTCCCAAACAGGGAGCCCTGGCTGACAGACAAAAAACAGGAGTGTCAGACATCTTGTCACTCCGACAGCTAGCTCAGAGGGGTATGGATCAGTTCAAGGACTTTCCACGTGTAAATAAAGGGTGACTTGGTGATAGGATAGCAGCCTTAGTGGTGTTACTTCACACTAATATTTTGTACTTGCCCTTTAACAGCTACTGTCAAAGCGACAGTCTGCTCCTGTGAATTTCTGAATGAGGCAGCTAACTGCTGTGAAAAAGTTGCCTTCCTCTGACAGTTTTACACTATGAAAGGATTGTCAGAATGCAGTTATGATTCCACGTTTCTGAGGGAGCGCTGTGCAGGGTCTCCTACCAGAAATATGGAGCCCTTTTTTTTGTAAACCGGAGGGCTACCAGTACCAATCTGCATTCGTTCATCACTCAGCAGAACACCTGGTGTCAGAAATAGTGCATCTGAGATTGGGTGTATTGCCCTGCTGCTGTGATGAAACTGCTCTTCTGAACTCAAAAGCATGATTCTTCTGCTAGGATGAAACTGAAACTTGGTTCTTTTGCACTGAACTTAAACTAAATGACCAGTGTTCCTTTTTTTTCTATATGTCACAAACTCAGCAGCATTGCACTTTAATTAGTTGACATCACGTGTATCCTGCCAGGCACTAAGTTACATGCTTTCTTACAAATTATGCATTTAGGTCACTTGTCCACCTCTGACCACAAGTCCTTCTCAAAACGAAACCAAAGCCCATCTGCCTCAATTTTAAGAACTGGAATTTCCAAATAACATTTAATATGCATCATTGCCACAGCATGACAATTGGTATTTGGACTGCTCCAGAAATATAACAAGGCAACAACATCCCCAAACGGTCAGTGATTTTCCTGTTCTGTAAGCCATTGTGAATGACCTACAAGTCTATGGATGTGGGAGCACAGCAGAAGATGCCAGTTAGAATCCAGCATGACAGCTGGATAGAGTTTGCCAGATGAATCTGAAACAGAACAGAAAAAATGATACAAATGAACTCATAGAGGATATTCAGCGGAATTGCGGTGCAGGGCACAAAGCAGCTTTCATGAGAATCAGACAAGTAGTGATGACAATATCATTACTGAGAAACTATGATGGCAATAATCATATCACTGCAGTATGATCCCAGTGAGACAGGGCTGGAAGCAACCCATATGCAGCAAGGTTAACTAGTTGTATTTGCACTCAGGACATTAATGCAAATGGAACAGTGTTATACTCAGATTGATGAAGAGTACATGGCTGTTGTCTCTGATCGCGAGCATTTTAATTGATAGGTGTTTCGGAGAGACAAAATGACAGTGGAGTATGGCCCTAAGTTACTTCAAAGCATCTTCTCCATACTGCTTCCTGTTCCAAAGTGTGTCTAAAGTATTTATTTTTATTCATTTGCGGGATGAGGGCGTCACTGGCTAGGCAACATTTATTGCCCATCCCTAATTGCCCAGAGGGCAGTTAAGAGTCAACCATATTGCTGTGGGTCTGGAGTCGCAAGTAGGCCAGACCAAGTAAGGATTGCACTTTCCTTCCATAAAGCATATTAGTGAACCACGTGGCTTTTCCTGATAATTGACAAGGGATTCATGGTCATCATTAGACTCTTAATTCCAGACATTTTTAAAAATTGAATTTAAATTCCACTATCTATTATCTGCCATTTTTTGAACTTGGGTCCCCAGAACGTTATCTGGGTCACTGGATTAATAGTCTAGCGATAATACCGCTAGGCCATTGCCGCCTCCTGAATGCCATTTCACTTGATGACTTCTTGACTTGACATACAGGCATGGGAAATAGATGTAAATTGTTAATATGCTGTTAAGTGCAATCCTCCCTGTGGAAAAAGGCTGAGGATGTTAAGACATAATATGATAACTTCATGAATCAATGAGCGGCGTCAAATCAACACGTTGCAGTGGTCATCAACACAGCAGACTGTACCTGAAAGGTAAGCGTCTTGTTTCAATCAAGCAACGTCTGTATCAAGATGAAAGTCTCAAATACAGCATGAGGTAATAATGAAAATGTGGCCTGAAAGCATCAATGACCTTTCTGTTGCTAGTGTGTGTACTGGAGTGCCAAAGGCCACTGTTTCCCCAGCAACCGAAATGGATCAGCAGATCTCTAAGGTTTGTGGAATAGATCTGTAGCTCATGTTGTGGGTGTTGAGGTTGGTTGGCTTGCCGAGCTGGTTTGTTGTTCCGCAGACGTTTCGTTACTGTGCTTGGTAACCTCCTCAGTGCAGCCTCTGATGAAGCATCACTGTGTTTTCCTGCTTAGATTTTAAACTCTGGGGTCTGTTGCGATGAATTGCCTCACTTCGGGTTTCCTCTGTAGTGGAATGTGTGCGGGGTCAAGTTCAATGTGTCTATTAATGACATGCTTTGTGGAGTGCCATGCTTCCAGGAATTCTCATGCTTGTCTCTGCCTAGCCTGCCCCAGGATCTTGGTGTTGTCCCAGCTGAAGTCATCATTCTCCTTGTCCATGTGGATTGAGACGAGTGAGTTTTGGTCATGACTTTTTGTAGCCATTTGGTGTTCATGTACTCTTGTTAGTTTCCTTCCCGTTTGTTTGATTGTAGTGTTTCTTGCAGTCTCTGCAGGGGATCTTGCAGATGACGTTGTCTCTGTCCATGGCGAGGAGTGGGTCTTTAAGTTCAGGTGAGCAGTTGTCGTAGGGTTGATGTGGGCTCATGTGCCACTGTGATGCCCAGCGGTTGTAGAAGTCTTGTGGTGAGTTCTGACATGTTCCTGATGTAGGGTAGTGTGACGAGTGTGTTGGGGTGCGTAGAACCGTTCTGATGCTGTTCCTGTTGGCATCTCCTGAACCAGTTCTTTGGATATCCATTATCCTTGAACACTTGGAAGAGGTATTCTCCTCCTCTTGACATAGTTCTATGTTGCTGCAGTGTGTTGTTGCCCTTTTAAATAGTGTTTGCACGCAGCTTCACTTGGCAAGCTAGGAAGAGACATGTACGCGAATTCCTGGAAGCATGGCACTCCGCAAAGCACGCTATTAATAAACACATTGAACTTAACCCCGTGTACATTCCACTACAGAGGAAACCCGGAAGTGAGGCAATCCATCGCAATGGACCCCAGAGTTTAAAAACCAGACGGGAAAACACACTGACGCCTCATCAGAGGCTGCACAGAGAATGTTACCAAGTACCGTAACGAAACATCTGCGGAACAATGGATCAGCAGATGTTTCAATTGCAACAGTTTTGCCATGGGAACTAAATTACCTAGAGAAATAATATCCTAAGAATGAGCAGGTACCAGAACAGCCAGTGACAACTCTCTGACGTACCATTTGGGTTTTACTTGAATTAACGTGTGTGTGTGTGTGTGTGTGTGTGTGTGTGTGTGTGTGTGTGTGTGTGTGTGTGGCACGTGCGCAGAGACTGATCAAAGTGGAATTGACTAGAGTTAAAACACTGTTTTGTTCATGAATAATAATGTGACCATGTACACCGTCTTGGGCACTGTGTGTGTAACTTGTATTTCAAATTGTAGTACGTGCAACTCTGTTTATTTGAAAGGAAATGAGTGGAAGAAAGCAATTATACTAAGTGTTCTAGCTTGTGTTGCTGTAGTCAGGCAACATCTACTTCTGTTGTAAATGCCTTTATGAGCAGACTGTGGCAGCCATTAAACTGCATTACTTGAAACGGAAGAGACTCTGAAGAAGGCAGCAAGGGATTAGGTGAGAAGGAGGCCTTTCAGGACCAGAAAGAATGTGGGCAACATTGCTCAGTGGCAGTTTATTTTGTGTTTGTATATGATTTCCTGACACATTTTCTTAAAATAAGTAATTTTTCTTGCTAAAACTCTTCGACAGGGCCTAATCTTCACGTTTGTAACTTTTTTTTGGTTTGGTTGTCTAACAGTTTATTTTCTTTTGCATGTCTTTTGTTCCTTTTTGATATTCATTGAATAAATTATGTTGAGTTTTAAGAGGTTTCCTTTGACAATTTCTGCTATAAAAGTGCACCTGTTGACTGGCTTAATTGGCTGTCTACATACACACATTTTCTTTCTTTAAATGATTACGAAGAAAATGCTGGGGATCTTGTCAATCCAGAAGAATCTGACCTCCCAAGGCCTTAAGTTTACATTAAAAACAGCTAGTGTGGTTATGGGTAGTGCTGAAGAAAAGTACAAGTTTAATTTCAAATTAAAGGGTGGCCCCCAAGAATCAAGAACAGCCCTTGAGAAAATAAATTGTTGTGATAATTGGCTATGTTTACTTCTATGGTATTTTACTACAGTAATGTAGCTTTGAGACTGCAATGTGGCATTTTAAATCTCTGCACTTTCTCTAGGGTCTGACATCATCTTTTTTAAAGGGTGTTGTCTGGAATTGAAAACAATATTTCAGCTGAAGCCTATGTGGTCTCATTGAAATAAAATAGTGTACAACTCAAATGAAGCAACATCTCATCAAAGACTCCCTGACCTACTTTTGGAGGAGATGAAGTATATGTCCAAAAGGCAATATTATCCATTTCCTGTTACAAGGGAATGCTTTTATTGTACTCTGGGTCATGCTAATGATGCCACCTAAATTTGAACATCGGCCACAATAGCAATGCAGTGGAGCCATCACATGCAAATATCAAATTTATTGCACTAAGTACTCCTTGTATCCCTTTCCTCTCAAATGCTGGGAAAGTAACAATTTTTCTTTATTTTTTGCATGGTGATGTTAGCTCTTGCAAAGAATGCAGAAGACCACCCTTCCAACAGCCTATTTTATATCTGTGGTCTTTTTCTTTCATCTTCAAGTGTTAAATAGAGACCACTCTAACTAGATGGTTTGTTTTGTTCAGGATTACCCATACCATACGTAGCCTGTAGTTGATTTTCCTGCACGTGATCCCTTCTGACCGTGTGGTGCCCAAGTTAGTGGTTGAGGTAATTGACGTGTACGTTTAATGTGGGCACAGTGGCAGATGTTGTGTGACTGCATTCCTTGTCATTAAAAAAAATCTTAAGACTTTAAGACATAGGAGTGGAAGTAAGGCCATTCAGCCCATCGAGCCCACTCCACCACTTAATCATGGCTGATAGGTATTTCGACTCCACTTCCCTGCACTCTCCCTGTAGCCCTTAATTCCTTGTGAGATCAAGAATTTATCAATCTCTGCCTTGAAGGCATCCAATGTCCCGGCCTCCACTGCGCTCCGTGGCACTGAATTCCACAGGCCCACCACTCTCTGGCTGAAGAAATGTCTCCTCATTTCCATTCTAAATTTACCCCCTCTAATTCCACGGATCCTAGTTTCCCCGCCTAATGGAAACAACTTCCCATCCTTTCTAAGCCATACATTATCTTGAAAGTTTCTATTAGATCTCCCCTCGACCTTCTAAACTCTAATGAGTACAATCCCAGGATCCTTAGATTTAATGTATGATGAACGGCTACCATTCCAGGGATCATCTGTGTGAATCTCTGCTGGACACGCTCCAGTGCCAGTATATCCTTCCTGAGGTGTGGGGTCCAAAATTGGACGCAATATTCTAAATGGGGCCTAACTAGAGCTTTATAAAGTCTCAGAAGCACATCGCTGCTTTTATATTCCAACCTTCTTGAGATAAACGACAACATTACATTTGCTTTCTTAATCACGGACTCAACCTGCAAGTTAACCTTTGGAGAATCCTTGACCGAGACTCGCAGATCCCTTTGTACTTCTGCTTTACGAATTTTCTCACCGTTTAGAAAATTGTCCATGCCTGTATTTTGTTTTAAGAGAATAAGTCCCTTATGAATTTGGGCTGTTAACCCGGACCTGTTTTGCTGATGAGTTGAAAGGAGAGTTGCCTTCATGCATGAAGACTTGGTCTTTTTAAGACTCATTATTTATGTTGTCATTAATACGCTTAATTTACAATTAAAATTAAAAAAAGCTTGTCATATACTTAAGCACATAAATAAGGAGTATTTTTAACGATGAACAAATTTGTAATCTCCCATTGCAGCATTTTACAGTTTAATTCGGTATTTCAAGGGAACTTTGGTTTCTTTAGATAATAAGTGCCCTTTAATTTGTGAAAAGCAATATCACATTTCCATCTTGTCTAGGTTTTGCCTATGAAATATTTTAAAATACATTGGGATTCATTAAATAAATATATCTGAACAGGCCAAATTTATACAGTGAGAAATTTAAATGACTGGCTGTGCTTATTATGTCTTTCCCTACTTTTTATCAGGACCTGGTACACTCTAAGGAGTTGAAAAGATACAGAATAATTTAGTTAATCATCTTTTAGGAAAGAAAGACTTCAAGTGCAGTTCAAATTCATTGAGCCACCTCATGTTGTTTATTGTAGTTTAACAAGCATGATGCACTTTTGTATGTTTTAAAATGACCCTTCAGCCTGTCCAAATGACTTCACAGTTATGTACAAAGAAGGCATTTCTTGTCAAATGACATCCTCCCTGAGCATATTTCCTGTGGTTACCTTCAGTTTTGCAACAATTGCCACTGTGCAGTGAGGTTTAGAATTGGCATAGTTCTCAGCAAGTGCTTCTTCCAGCAAAACTGCGTTAGACCATAAGGTGAAGTGTACAGAGATCTGCCACATGAGTTACAATCAGTCTGTGATACTTTCATCATTCTCAAAGGAATGAGCACTGCACTATTCATGGTTTTTGCCAAAAACCTCTTCAGGATATTGAATGTTGGAGGAAGAATGATTATAAACAATATCTACATAGTACCGGCAAGATATTTTTACCCTTTATTTATAGTTGTATTTTCTGTGTTGTAAATGCTGCAGATTTGAAGTTTGTCTTTATTGTACACTTCTAAGTCACAATTCAGTAATGGGGAACCCAGTATATCAGTGTTTGTTTTTAAAGAAAAAGAGGACAAGCCTGAAGCATTTACAACTATGCTCAGACAGAAATGCTGAGTAGATTTCCTCACCATTACAGAAGGTGATCTTCAGCTAATTGCAGCTGTTCCCTGTGATACCCAGGAATGGTTGAAAGCATTGAATACTTCAAGAGCTACACTGCTTGACAACATAACAGTTGGCATACTTTGACATTGTCCTGCAGAACTAAAACCAAGCTGGTCTAGCACAGGGACAGCATTGGCACTGCTCAAGGATATTCTGTCCAAAAGAAGCAGAAGTCTCATTCCAGCCCTTTTACTGTCGTGTTCCGGTCTCGATCAAGTTTTTCATTCACTCATGGCATGGAATGCCACTGGCTGGGCCAGTACTAATTGCCCTTGAAAAGGTGATGGTAAGCTGCCTTTTTGAATCTCTGCAGTCTGTGCTGTAGGGAAATCAACAATACTATTATGGAAAGATTTCCAAGCTTTTGACCCAACAGCACTGAAGGATTGGTGATAGTGGGGAATTTGCAGGTGAAGCTGTTCACATTCTATCTGCTCCCTTTGATTAGGTGAATCTCTGCACTGTATCTTGTAAGTGGTACGCACTGCAGCTACTTAGATTGTTGTGGTGAGAATGAATGTGGCACAAATCAAGCGGGTTTCTCTAACGTGGATGATGTCTTGAGTGTTGTTGGAGCTTCACTCATACAAACAAATAGAGTATTCCATCACACACTCGACTTGTGCCTTGTAGATGGTGGATGGGCTTGGAGAAGTGTGGAGTTATTCACTACAGGATTTCTAGCCTGTGACCTGCTCTTGTAGCCATCATCAAGAGTAAATTGGGACCAAACTGGCCAGGTTGGATTTGTCCTTTTTTTTGTGTGTGCGCCCAAGACATACCTGGGTAATTTTCCACATTGTCAGGTAGATGCCAGTGTTGTAACTGTACTGGAAGAGCTTGGCTAGTATATGGCAAGTTCTAGAGCACAAGTCTTCAATACTAATCGCTGGAATGTAAGGCTTGTAGTATTTACATTATCCAGTCCCGCCAGCTATTTCTTTTATGTCGCATGGAGTAAATCAAATTGGCTTAGGACGGGGATCTGTATGTGAAACTCTCAAGGAGGAGGACAAGATGGATTAGGACTTACGGCTGAAAATTGTTCACACGGTTCAGCCTTTTCTTTTCCACTGAGCACCCCCATCATTAAGGATGTGGATATTTGTGGAGCCGCCTCCTCCAGTGAGTTGTTTAGTTGGCCGTCAACATTCTTGACTGCATATTTTAGGACTGCAGAGCTTAGATCTGATTCCTTAATTGTGATTTTGCTTAGCTCTGACCCTTGCTGTTTGGTACCCAAGTAGTCCTGTTTTGTACCTTCACCAGGTTGACATCTCATCTTTAGGTATGCTTGGTGTTGCTCTTGGCATGCTATTGTGCATCCTTCACTGACTTGGTTGATCTTGGCTGGGCGGCAGGGTGGCTCAGTGGTTAGCACTGCAGCCTCACAGTGCCAGGGACCTGGATTCGATTGGCAACTGTCTGTGTGGAGTTTGCACATTCTCCCCGTGTCTGTGTGGGTTTCCTCTGGGTGCTCTGGTTTCCTCCCACAGCCCAAAGATGTGCAGGCTAGGTGGATTGACTGTGGTAAATTGCCCGTAGTGTTCAGGGGTGTGTGAGTTATAGGGGGATGGGTCTGGGTGGCGGTGTGGACTTGTTGGGTCAAAGGGCCTGTTTCCACACTGTAGGGAATCGAATCGAATCTTCTCATTTTGATGGTAATGGTAGACTATGGGATGTGATGAGCCAATTATATTTGAATACAATTCTCATGGATGCTTAGTCTTGATTTGCTCGGTCTGTTTGAAGTGGGTCCGTAGGGCTGCTGTCAAGCCATTCTTGGTGGTGGACATTGAAATGCCCCAATCTGAGTACTTGCCACCTTTAGTGCCTCTTCCAACTGGAGTTCCTGCAAGTGCACTGATCGACTCAGAGGACATACACGGTAATCAACAAGAGGTTTCCTTGCTCATATTTGTCCTGATGCATGAGACTTTGTGTTGTCTGGAGGTAATGTTGAGGACTCGAAAAGCAAGTCCCTTCCAACTGTATACTAATGTGCTGCCTCTTCTGCTGGCCCTAGGACAAGATATATACAGAAATGATGGTAGCACCCGGGATGATTCTATAAGATATGACTATATCAAGTTGTTGTTTGACTAGCTTGTGAGACTGCTCTTCCACTTTTGCTATTAGCCCCCAGATAAGGAGCACCTTGCAGAGTCAACAGGGTTTTTGCCATTGTGTCTGGTCCTGAGATAATGTCAAATGTTTCATCCAAATTTTCATTTTTTATTGAGTGTTGCTGGTGATTGTGAGAACAGAGCAGCTTGCTAGGCTATTTCAAAGAGCAGTTAGATGTGAACCATATTGCTGTTTGCCTGCTCTAGCCTATATGTGCTTACAGACAAGGACGACAATTTCCTTCCCCAAAAGTGAGCCATATGGGTTTTTCTGACTGTTCCATTAGCCTACTAATGCCAGAAACATTAAAAAAGAAAATTTGAATTTAAATTCCACCACCTGCCTTGGCAGGATTCAAATCCAGAAACCCAGAACATAACCCGGTCTCTGGATTAATATTCTAGTGATAATACCACTCAGCCACCTTCTCTCTCTTTCTCACTAGCAAAGTGATAGTAGGTGTCATTGGCAGTGTTATCATGCAGCATGTTTTCAGTCCAGTGTACTGACCAATGCCTACTTTGTGGTCAGCTTATTAGGTGAATTTCAAGACTCCCAGATTTCATTGCAGTCTTAGTCTAAACATAGGCACAAGAGTTGAATTCAAGAGATATAATATGAGAACAATAGTCAGTGGCGTCAAGGAGTCCTAGCTTTAAAAAAAACAGTAGGAACCACAAGAAAGCTCTTCATTGACTAGAATTATGCTTAGCCTAAAGGAAACTGTTGATGTTTTCGATAGGCTAATTGTCTCAGCCCCAGGACTTTGTTCCAGGAATTCCATAGAATAATGACATTTACCACACAAATCTTCTGCTTCAGCAACGATCTTCTTTCCAATATAAGGCCAGAAAATACAGTCCAATCATTCCATGACGTTCAGTATCATTGGGTACTCTTCAGATGTTGGAAGTATGTACCCACCCACGTGTAGTAAGAGCTGGACAGCATTTGATTTGGGGTGATAAGTGACTAATCAAATTTGTGCTTCTAAAGTACAAGGCAATGGTCTTCTCCAACAAGAGAGAATTTAACCATCTCCCCTCGGCATTCAACACCATTACTATTTCTATTACACCCGACATCTGCTAGTTTGTGGGAGGGGAGGCATGGAGAAGGGGGGGCAATGGTAGTCACTTGGATAGACAAAAATCTTTTTAATGTAGCTTTAACTTACCAGAATAGTTCCCTGAATTTGGAAGAAGTGCTTGTGTATGCCAAGTGTTAGATTTTCTACCCAGGTGACAGCTTGTTGCAGCAATGTCAACTTTTCTTTTGATCTTAGCAACCAGCCATTGGAACATGGAACTTGCACTTGTCAGAACCAAATGGTTGGAGCATTGGGCTGGAACTACATTGACATACTCCCACTTTTTTCCCTTTGTTTTGGTTAGAATTTAGTTAAGATATTGATTGGCAGAAATATATTTTCTGTTACCTAACTAGTGTTTCACACAGTTCCAGAATCCCCTCCCTGCTCTTGAACTCTATGCCTTGACCAGTAAAGGCAATTACCTATATACCTTCCTAAGCAGAATCTACCTCTCCCACTGCCTTATGAAAATAATGGACATGTACACCAAGATCTGTCCAATCTTTGGTGCTTCCTACGTCCTACCATTCATTCATGTATTCCCTCGCTTTGTTTATCCCGACCAAGTGCATCGCCCCTCACTCATCCAAATTGGTAGAAATAGTATTCAGTCAGCCCATCTGACCAACGTTTATCAACTTTGAGATTGAGGAGTGTTGGAAAGCGAGGGCATCTGCTATTCTTGGGATGAGAATGAAGATCAAAGAGTCCGAGAGCCCTGTCACAGCTCCAAAA
The DNA here is from genome assembly GCF_030684315.1 of Stegostoma tigrinum. Lineage (NCBI taxonomy): Eukaryota > Metazoa > Chordata > Chondrichthyes > Orectolobiformes > Stegostomatidae > Stegostoma > Stegostoma tigrinum. The sequence goes on from NC_081382.1 coordinate 20,545,100, forward strand.
ACAGGGAGCACTGAAAAAGAGACTCCTCATGTTTGGACCATATTGCATGATAATTTATCTGATGTTCTGATTCTATGGCCAGGACATTTGTGAAGAATGAGAGCAGTTTTTGGTTTTAAGTGTAGAGATGATGAATAGGGAGGTGACGTTTCACGCAGGCGGTGGCCTAGAGATATTATCGCTGGACTGTTACTCCAGAGACCTGGACAATGTTCTGGGGGGCGAAGTTGGAATCCCACCATGGCAGATGGTGGAATTTGAATTTAATAAAATATCTGGAATTAAGAATCTAATGACCTCAGTGAATTATTGTTGATTGTTGGAAAAACCCATCTGGTTGGCTAATGCACTTTAGGGAAGGAAACTGCCATCCTTACCCGGTCTGGCCAATGTGACTCCAGACCCACAAAAATGTGGCTGACTCTGAACTGCCCTCTGGGCAATATGGACCAAGCAATAGATGCCTAGCCAGTGATGCCTCATCCCATGAAGGAATAAAGAAACACAATTTAGTCTTAAGTTATAGAGACCTGCAGGACAAAAGAATAGGTTTGGTAGCATTGTACAAAATTAAATTGATCATGGAATGGTTAAAGTATTCAAGTTAATATTTTCTTTACAAATTCCCAGGATATAGATTAGCTAATTTTGCCTTTGGTTGACAACTGTTCTTTTCTTTGACTTAGCAGTTCCTGTGACAGGATATTGTTTCCCAGTTATTGAGGAAATAGATAAGCTTTGCTCTCTCATTATACCTCCTATATTTTTATCAATCCTAGATGAATCTTCATGTGTGTGCAATTTTACAAAGCAGTGTAATTTATTTTTTAAAAATACTAATATCCATATTGCTTTAACAGGTGCAGCAGAAGCCTTGCAGTTCTGCATCACGTATGCTGAGGTATGTGTTTACATATTTTTCAAATTGTAAAGAATTTTGTGAATGTTACCAACTTGCAACATTGTTTCTTTCTCTCTTCTGGTTGTCAACTTATTCAAACAACTGAATGTCCCTGT